>NW_020837964.1:18492446-18843238 GCF_003676395.1 Aethalodelphis obliquidens
GTCCGGAGCCTGTGCTCTGCAAAGGGAGAGGCCGCAGCGGTGAGAGGACAAAAAAAAAAAAAAAAAAAAAAAGAGACATAAATTGACCAGGGAGTAGGTAACCTCCTTCCCAAGATGGCGACCATTAACTAATGTTTAGTATGTATATTCCTCTAGGGTGTTTTGTGTGTGTGTGTGTGTGTGTGTGTGTGTGTGTGTGTGTGTGTGTAACAACACATGCACAGAAGTAAATTTTAACACGAGATACTAAAACAAAATGGTCTCCCATAAGTATTATTCTTATACTTCACTTTTATTAAAAATATATAGGGAATCACTTTTCTGTCCGTCAAAACATACAGATCGAATTCACTCTTCTGAATTCTAATTCTTCCTAGAATTTCATGGAATATTTAACCCGTTGGAGGGCGGGAATATCCCTGCAAATAAAACCCCACATGGACCTGCGACCTGCCTGGCTAGAGGTGAAATTAGGAAGATTCCTGGACCCCTCCCAGTTCCCCCACGGGCCTCCTCCCCGAGTCAGTAGGTACACACAGCTCGGGAGGGGTGGCTGGAGGGCCGGGAGCAGGGTCGGAGAGAGCCCGCGATGCATCGCTAGCGGGCGCTCGCAACAGAAGCCAGCCTGGCCCATTAGTGCGCCGTTCTGGTCGGGGCGGAAGATCCTATCGCCCCCTGGCGACCACGGTGTGAGGCGGCATTGTGGGTCCCCGCCAGTCTGTCGAGCGTCCTGACTCCAGCCGCGCGTCACACGAGGCCGCGCCGCTGGGTCACCTACATCGACGGTTGGGACCCCAACGTCGCCCTCTGACTCTCGCTCGCCCCTCTCAGGCTCTCGAGACCCGCCTCTGCCCGCCTGCTCGGCCCTGTGCAGCATGCTGCCCGTAGGCCTCGAGGCTCCCCGCGCACTCACCCGGCGGCCTCTTCTGCGTCTGCTGCTCCTGCTGTGGCTGCTGCTGTGGCCGGTAACCCGCGCTCAGACCACGCAGGGAACCCCCAGCGCCTCGACCAGGCCGGACACCTCCAGCGCCCCAACAGCGCCGGGCTCCCCGAGAGCCTCGAGTCTGCATGAGCGCGCGCGGGCCCTGATGCGGGACTTCCGGCTCGTGGATGGGTGCGTCGGTGCTGCGTGCCGGCTGGTGGGGGCTGAACCCGCCCCTGGGCGGGAGAGGAAGGGCTAGTAGGAGGCTCCCTCACACCACCCCTTTCTCCTCCATCACCCCTGGCGCCTTCGTCCCCATTACCCCGTTGCCGGTGGAACGCCCTACCTAAGAACTCCTCGTCAGGACTACTGTCTGTGTGAGGGAGGAGGTGGGCTGGGACAGAACAGGCCCAGGACCTGGAGGCCACGCCCCCTACTCTTACTTTGTCTTGACCCCCCCAGCAAGAACCACCTGCCCCTGTTCCTGAAACAGCATTTCCGGAACGAGCTACAGGAGGGCAACCTGCGCAATTTCAGCCTTGGCCAAACCAGCCTGGACAAGCTCAGGGATGGCCTCGTGGGTGCCCAGGTACCAGAGGGACACACTTAACGGCCGCTGGGGAACGTGGGGGCTACAGGAACCTGGGTAGACAGGCCTCTGACTATCAGAGGACACGCAGTCTGCCATCATGGGGCTGCTGGAGAGTGCAGGGGTGTTGGAGGTCAAAGCAGGCCAGAGGCATGGGTGCCCAGGTTCTGTGGAGACTCAAAGAAAGTGATCAGAAAATCCCTGGCGAGCGTGGGGGCTCTGAAACCACAAAGGATATGGTGGATTGCCTTTGGGGCATTCACATAGCACACGGACAAACGGCGGGTGAGGACGGGTGCTGCCGGTTTGGCTGCTGGCAGCAAGCTGAATAGTCCTCAAGGTACCACGGGGTCATGCAGTGCCGCACTCAGGGCCACTGACCCAGATGAGTACCTTGGGGGCCGAGGAGGAGTAGCAGGCCAAGGGCACTTGGAGTCCACCCTGATCTCATTCTGGACCCCTGGGCCAACCCCCAGTTCTGGTCAGCCTACGCACCATGCCACACCCAGGACCAGGATGCTGTGCGCCTCACGCTGGAGCAGATTGACCTCATTCGTCGCGTGTGTGCCTCCTACTCTGAACTGGAGCTTGTGACCTCAGCCAGAGGTGGGCTGGGGAATGGGAGGATAGTCAGGGCCTCACTCTGGTGGTTCTGGCCCTGGGCTCTGACCGCTTGATTCTCTGCCCTCTTCTAGGACTGAACAGCACTCAAAAGCTGGCTTGCCTTATTGGTGTGGAGGGTGGTCACTCACTAGACAGCAGCCTCTCTGTGCTGCGCAGTTTCTATCTGCTGGGAGTACGCTACCTGACACTCACCTTCACCTGCAACACGCCCTGGTGAGCAGTGCCTGGCCAGGGTGGAACGGTAGACACATGGTGGGGAAACTGCCAGAGAGGTGAGGACAGAGGGGTCCACAGAGGGAGGCTGTGGGGTCTCAGCAGGTCCCTCACACTCCCAGAAAGCAGCTGGTCTGGATCCTCACCCTGTTCTGAGATGGGATGGATGGACAGAGAGCCTGGAAGTCCAGGCTCTGTTGGCCAAGGTAGGGCCTGCTAGATTGCCTTCCTCTGGCTGTCCTTCAGGGCAGAGAGTTCCACCAAGTTTCAACACTTCTACACCAACATCAGTGGGTTGACAAGCTTTGGAGAGGTAAGGACTCCTTTTCCATATCCTACCCCACACGTTCCCTACAGATATGTGCATACATGTGCGTCCCTCCCAACCCCCCCCCCCGCAAAAAAAAAAAAAAAACCCCACCTGTCCCTGCAGAAGGTGATAGGGGAAATGAACCGCCTGGGCATGATGGTGGACTTGTCCTACGGGTCAGACACCTTGGCGCGACAAGCCCTGAAGGTGTCAAGGGCCCCTGTGATCTTCTCCCACTCAGCTGCCAAGGCTGTGTGCAACAATATGCTGAATGTTCCCGATGACATCCTGCAACTTCTGGTGAGCAGCCACCCCAGCCCTCAAACCTGGGACTAGGCATGCTTCATCCAAAGATCCTTTTTTTAAAAAATATTTATTTATTTATTCACTTATTTGGTTGCTCTGGGTCTTTGTTGAGGCAGGCGGGTTCCTTAGTTGCAGCATGAGAACTCTTAGTTGCGGCATGCATGTGGGATCTAGTTCCCTGACCAGGGATCGAACCTGGGCCCCCTGCATTGGGAGTGAGGAGTCTTAACCACTGTGCCACTAGGGAAGTCCCTATCCAAAGACCCTTGACCCTGAACAAAGCTACCAGCCCAGGCCTCACTCACCCTTGGACCCAAGGCTGGTTAACCCTCCCCAATCTCTGAAACTCAAGGCCAAATCTGTTCCACCCAGGGGCCAAGAGAAGTGAAGCCTTACCCAACCCCTCAGGCAAGGAGTGAGCACTTACCCTATCAGGGCCCCCAGGGCATAGGTGGCAGACCATCGGGCCGGAAGTGCCAAGCTGAGTGTCCACTTGTTTATCCATGTAGAAGAAAAATGGTGGCATTGTGATGGTGTCGCTGTCCACGGGGGTGCTGCCGTGTAACCTGTTTGCTAACGTGTCCACTGTGGCAGGTGAGCCCCGCTTCGACTCCTTGTGCAGTTGTAGCTTGGCCTGTGGCCGCTAGGGCCCTCAGGACAGCTCTAGGCGTCTGGCGTACCTGCTGGGCCCTGGGCAGGCCTCCCAACAGCTCAGGGGAGCAGACACGGCTCTTCACTGCCCTGAACCCAGATCTAGGGATACAACCAGTGCTGTTGGGTTTTGGGGAGGCAATTGCCTCTGCCTCTGAGTCTCACGTTTGCTCCCACATCTCTGGAAAGGACAGGCAGAGCCCCACAACCAGGCTCTCAAGGAACCCAGAGGCATGGTGGCTCCTGGGCAGGAAAAGATCCAAAGGGGTTGGTGGCCCTGAGGTTCACTCTGGGTCCAGTGTCTAGCCTATAACCAGTTCAGAACTCACAATGGGCTGGGAGCTCTGTGGAGTCAGCTGTTATGTCCTGTAGTGCTGTGGGCAGGGGAATTGGCCACGCTGAGTTCCCCCAGACCAGGGCTGGTCCCAGGATCTAACTCTAGCCTCATGCTGCCCACCACAACCCTCACCCCCTAGATCACTTTGACCACATCAGAGCCGTCGCTGGATCTGAGTTCATCGGGATTAGCGGAAACTATGATGGGTCTGGCCGGTGAGTGTTTTCCCCTGGGGTTTGTCTTGGGTGGGGGTTCAGTGGGGAGACCTTTAGTCTCAGTTCCTTATCCCATGGTCCTCCCATCCTTCAGGCCTCCACCACAGACTCTGGTCTTCCAGCCCCCCTGACATCTCCCCACTCCCAGGACCTGTTTCCTGGACTTGCCCTGTCCTTCCTGTGGCCCAGTGGACCCATTCCCACTCCAAGCCATCACAGTTGTTAAGTACCCACCCCCTCACAGGAGACCCCATCTGCCCAGCACATGCTCCACTCCCAGCCCAGTAGATGTGCTGTGGACTGAGCATCTGCTCGGCAGGTAAATGCTGCAGAAGCCCAGTCTTCAAGGAGCTTCCAAAGTTCCATTCAGTATCCTGAAGAACACGGACCTTCATTTCCCACATGTAGCTGGGGCTGGTGTGACAGTGGGCCCTAGGCCAGGATCGGGTCCACAGTTAGCCAGCTGGTGGCCACACAGGTTCCCACAGGGGCTGGAGGACGTGTCCACATACCCGGTACTGATAGAGGAGTTGCTGAGGCGTGGCTGGAGGGAGGAAGAGCTGCAGGGTGTCCTTCGTGGAAACCTGCTGCGGGTCTTCAGACACGTGGAACAGGTATGCTGGGCTGGGCAAAAAGATGGTTCAGTGTTTCAGCAGGTGGCGGGCATGGGGGGGTGGTGCTGGGGAAGCCACTGACTGCTGACTTTCATCCCCAGGTGAGAGAGGAAAACAGTGGCCAGAGCCCTGCGGAGGATGAATTTCCAAACAGGCAGGTGGGCAGGTCGTGCCACTCCCACCTGACTCAGCCTCAGAATGAACACCTGGCCACACACCGGGTGGGAAACAAGTGGCCAACCAATCAGGCCCTCCAGAGGCCCTCAAAAGCGTCCCCACACCTCGTTCTGGGGCTCATGGCTGCTGCCACCTTCTCAATCCTCATCCTATGGCTCTAGTGACCTGGCCAGTCCTCCAGAGGTCACTGTGTCAAAGTCTCACAAAGTTCCCCTCCTAGTGGTCCAGGCACAAACATAGGTATGCTGAGAATAAATATTTTGGGTACAGAGCCAGGTGTGAATGTCCTTCCTTCTTCACAGGCAGGGGGGTTGAGTCTGGTGGGCTCTTGGTTGGTGAGCCGGCTTATGTTCTAGCCCCAGCTGCTCAAGATGGGTGGTTCCCATTAGCCTCCAGCTTTGTCTTTCTCAGGAAAGGCAGAGGCATCTTACCTTATTATTCTAAAAGCCTGAGCTCACAGAAGAGCACTAAGGAATCAAGAGCAGAGTTGATCCCATCATGGAGTGTGACAGTGGTAGTTCCCAATCTCTCTGAAAGGTTTAAAATTTTTTTTTGTTTTTGTTTGTTTGTTTTTAAAGGGTGATACCTTTTGTAGCATAAACTAACTTGTTTGGAAGTGTCAAGAGAGGAAGCGTGAAAAGCTTTTAGATTTTTCAGGTAGGGTCCTCTTTTTTTTCTTAAACTGATTTTTCAATGGAGGTGGAGAAATCAGGTCTTGGAAAGAAAAAAAATAAAGGAACATAGTGCCATCTGCTCAGCTTACTACAGGCCTTCCATCTCGGACCACTTTCCTCTCCCAATCCACAAGGATGGGCCAGAGCCAGATCGAAGTTCCTTCCATGGGAACTCGAAATTAGCAGAGAGACTACAGTGCCACGTATGACATAAATTGTGTCCATATATATGTGGGTCTGTCTTTGAATTCTGTTCCATTTATTTGGGCTATTTGTTTATTGTATTATCAATACTATAAAGTTTTAATCACGGCAACTTTATTTTTTCTAATTAATTTATTTTTGGCTGCGTTGGGTCTTCGTTGCTGCACGCGGGCTTTCTCTAGTTGCGGCGAGCGGGGACTACTCTTCGTTGTGGTGCGCAGGCTTCTCATTGCGGTGGCTTCTCTTGTTGCGGAGCATGGGCTCTAGGCGCGTGGGCTTCAGTAGTTGTGACACGCGGACTCAGTAGTTGTGGCTCGCGGGCTGTAGAGTGCAGGCTCAGTAGTTGTAGTGCATGGGCTTAGCTGCTCCGCAGCATGTGGGATCTTCCCGGACCGGAGCTCAGTGTCCCCTGCATTGGTAGGCAGATTCTTAATCACTGAGCCACCAGGGAAGTCCCATCTCGGCAACTTTAAAACAAGTCTTGACATCAAATAGAGTGAGTCTTCCCACTTTAAGAGCATCATATCAGTAAATATTTGATCAGATAAGTAGATCCACAGTGAATGATATAAAATAAGAGATTTATTATAGGGATTAGACTTTATGCACATATAGGAGACAATGGAAGAGGCTGCTTGATCTGGTGTTGGGTATTAAATCTGTACAGGTAAGCTGGGCCAGAGTTAAAAAGGAGAGCTGGATGTGAGGTGGAGGAGAAGCTGAATGAACCCATAAGGACAAACTGGAAAAACTGGATATCCATTTGTGAAAAAGAAAAAGAATATTGACCCCTAGTTCACACCATATAGAATAAAACATACAAAATAAAATTATTTGAATATGTTATTGATCCAAATGCAAAAGATAAAAGTACAAAACTCTTAGAAAGGGACTTCCCTGGTGGTCCAGTGGCTAAGACTCAGCGCTCCCAATGCAGGGGGCCCGGCTTTGATTCCTGGTCAGGGAACTAGATCGCACATGCTGCAACTAAGAGTTCACTTGCCACAGCTTAAAAGATTACACATGCCGCAATGAAGATCCTGCACCAGCAATGAAGATGGTGAGTGCTGCAACTAAGACCCAGCACGCTCTTCAATAAGTGATGCTGGGAAAACTGGACAGCTACATGTAAAAGAATGAAATTATGAACACTAACACCATACACAAAAATAAACTCAAATGGATTAAAGACCTAAATGTGAGACCGGGCACTATAAAACTCTTAGAGGAAAACACAGGAAAAACACTCTTAGACATAAATCACAGCAAGATCTTTTTTGAACCACTTCCTTGAGCAATGGAAACAAAAATAAACAAATGAGACCTAATGAAACTTCAAAGCTTTTGCACAGCAAAGGAAACTATAAACAAGATGAAAAGACAACCCTCAGAATGGGAGAAAATATTTGCAAACGAATCAATGGACAAAGGATTAATCTCTAAAATATATAAACAGCTCATGCAGCTCAATATTAAAGAAACAAACATGCCAATCAAAAAATGGGGAGAAGACCTAAATAGACATTTCTCCAAGACATACAGATGGCCAAGAAGCACATGAAAAGCTGCTCAACATCACTAATTATTAGAGAAATGCAAATCAAAACTACAATGAGGTATCACCTCACACCAGTCAGAATGGGCATCATCAGAAAATCTACAAACAACAAATGCTGGAGAGGGTGTGGAGAAAAGGGAACCCTCTTGCACTGTTGGTGGGAATGTAAATTGATACAGCCACTATGGAGAAGAGTATGGAGGTTCCTTAAAAAACTAAAAATAGAATTACCATATGACCCAGCAATCCCACTACTGGGCATATACCCTGAGAAAACCATAATTCAAAAAGACACATTCACCCCAGCGTTCATTGCAGCACTATTTACCGTAGCCAGGACATAGAAGCAACCTAAGTGTCCATCGACAGATGAATGGATAAAGAAGATGTTGCACATATATACGATGGAATATTACTCAGCCATAAAAAGAAACGAAACTGAGTTATTTGTAGTGAGGTGGATGGACCTAGAGTCTGTCATACAGAGTGAAGTAAGTCAGCAAGAGAAAAACAAATACCGTATGCTAACACATATATATGGAATCTAAAAAAATGGTTCTGATGAACCTAGGGGCAGGACAGGAATAAAGACGCAGACATAGAGAATGGACTTGAGGACAAAGGGAGGGGGAAGGGTAAGCTGGGACGAAGTAAGAGAGTAGCATGGACATATATACACTACCAAATGTAAAATAGCTAGCTAGTGGGAAGCAGTTGCATAGCACAGGGATATTAGCTCGGTGCTTTGTGACCACCTAGAGGGGTGGGATAGGGAGGGTGGGAGGGAGACACAAGAGGGAGGAGATATGGGGATATATGTATACATATAGCTGATTCACTTTGTTATACAGCAGAAACTAACACACCATTGTAAAGCAATTATACTCCAATAAAGATGTTAAAGGAAAAAAAAAAAAGACACATGCACCCCAATGTTCATTACAACACTATTTACAATAGCCAGGCCATGGAAGCAACCTAAATGCCCATCGACAGATGAATGGATAAAGAAGATGTGGTACATAGATACAATGGAATATTACTCAGCCATAAAAAGGAACGAAATTGGGTCATTTGTAGAGTCATGGATGGATCTAGAGACTGTCATACAGAGTGTAGTAAGTCAGAAAGAGAAAAACAAATATCACATATTAACACATATATGTGGAAGCTAGAAAAATGGTACAGATGATCCGGTTTGCAGGGCAGAAATACTGACACAGATGTAGAGAGCAAATGTATGGACACCAAGGGGGAAAAGTAGCAGGGGGGATGGTGGTGGTGGGATGAATTGGGAGATTGGGATTGACATATATACACTAATATGTATAACATAGATAACAAATAACCTACGTATAAAAATAAATAAAATAAAATTCAAAAAAAGATGTTAAAAAAAAGACCCAGCGTGGACAAATAAATAAATAAATACTAAAAAAAGAAAATGAAAAGGTAGTCAACCTTACTAGTCCCTAAGGAGATGCAAAATAAAACTCACAAAAAAGGATAACTAAAATTCAACAGATGAACAATACCAAGCGTTTGTAAGGGTGTGGAGCAGCAGGTATTCTCTCATACCCTGCTGGTGGCAGTGTAAACTGATAAAAACTGCATTGAAAAAAGAGTTTGACATTATTTACTAAAGTTAAAGACACATATACCCAAGGATTTAAATTTTTTTTTCCCTAAAGACCCAGCAGAGGATCTTCCCTGGTGATTCAGTGGTTAAGACTCTGCGCTCCCAAAGCAGCGGGCCCAGGTTCAATCCCTGGTTGGGGAACTAGATCCTACATGCATGCCACAACTGAGTTCGCATGCCACAGCTAAGAGCCTGCATGCTGCAACGATAATCTGGCATAGCCTGCATAAATAAATAAGTAAATTAATTAATTAATTAAATTAAAAATAAAGACCCAACAGAAATGCCCGCACACATGTGCACTGAAAGACATGAACAAATATATTTATAGAAGAGCTATTTTTAATAATTTCAAATTGAAAATAACCTAACAATAGAGAAATCAATGGTGCTATGTTAACTCCATGGAAGAGTACACAGCAATGAAAAAGAACAAATTACGGTCACACGCCACAACTTGTGAGAATCTTACAAAATAATCTTGAGTGAAAGAAGCAAGATATAAAATAATACCTATCATATTATTCCATTTCTATAAAGTACAAAAACAAGCAAAACTGATCTATGATGTTAAAAATCTGTTTAAGGGTATCCTCGGGAGGTAATGACTGGAAGGGGGCATGAGGAAGGGCCTCAGGATTGTTGGTAAAGTGCTCTTTCTTGATCTGGGTGCTGGTTACCTGGTGTGTTCATTTTGTGAACTATATACTGTATATTATTATGGTGTGTGAATATTTGGCCGCTGTTACACAATCGTCATTGGAAGCAGAAGTTCTGTTGAGGTATTCCTCACAACCAATAATCAATTTTTATAAATGTTCCAAGTATACTTGACCAAAAGAAGGAATTTTCCAATTGTTGTATGTAGAACTATATACATGTCCATTAGGTCACCATCATTAATTATGTTATTAAAATCTTTTATATCTTGCTGGGGTTTTTTTGTGATTTTTTTGACCTATTTGTAAGCATGACAGTTGTGGTGAAATCTTCCACTGTGATGGTGTATGTATCAGTTTCTCCCTATAGTTCTAGCAATTTATATTTATTGAAGTGAAATTCACATACCATAAAATTAACCATTTTAAAGTGAATAATTCAGTGGCATTTAGTACATTCACAATGTTGAACAACCGCCACTTCTATCTAGTTCCAAAATATTTCAGTCACCCTAAAAGGAGACCCTCTACCCATTAAGCAGTTGCTCCCCATCCTTCTCTTTCCCCCTAACCACCAATCTGCTTTCTGTCTCTATGGATTTCCCTATCCTGGATATTTCTTACAAATGGAATCATATAATAGGTGACCTTTGTATCTGGCTTCCTACAGTTAGCATAATGTTGTCAAGGTTCATTCATGTTGTACTTTTTCTCCATTTTTATTTTACTCTTTTTCTGGAATTCCTATTGTGCAGATATTAGAACTTGTTTTTCTATCCTCCCATATCTCTTTTCTGTTTTCTCTTTCTTTGTTTTTTATTTCTTCTTTTGGGAGAATTCCTTAACTTGGTCTTTCCAATTTATTGATTCATTCTCGATTATAACTTTATAGTATTAGATCACCTATTGTGTTGTTTCAATTATTGTGGTAATTTTAATATATGGTCCCATGTGCTTCTCCCATCCAAAGATGGGTTCCATGTCTGCCCACCCCTTGAATCTGGGCTTTGTAACTGCTTGACCAGTGAAATATGGCAGAAGTGATGCTGTGCCCATTTCCAGGCGTAGGCCCAGAGAACTGTCCTGCTTCTTGGGATGCTTACTCATGGACTGTAGCCACTATACTATGAGGAAGCCAAGCAGCCCAGGGAGAGGTCCACATGCAGAGGACCCAGCCCCTGGTCCACAGCCCCACTGAGCTCTTAGCCAATAACAATTTGCTGGTAATGTAAATGAATCATCTTTTTTTTTTTTTTTTTTGGTCACGCCCCGCAGCTTGTGAGATCTTAGTTCCTGGACCAGGGACTGAACCCAGGTCCCTGGCAGTGGAAGCAGGAGTCCTAACCACTCAACGGCAAGGGAATTCCCATGAATCATCTTGAAAGTGAATCCTCCAGTCCTAACTGATGCCATGTGGAATAGAGATGAGCTTACTCAACTTACTGATTTGTGAGCAAATAAATATTTTTGTTGATTGTTGCTTTAAGCCACTGTTTTGGGGTAATTTGTTATGAAGCCATAGATCACTGGAATAATTATATTTTTCTCTATCTTATATTTCTGCTTGTTCTTTTTTATATTTTCATGTTTCATATTGCTAATCTTATCTTTTGTAATATGTTTATTATCTTTTGTAATATGTTTATTAGGCTAATTTTGAATTTTTCATCCATGTATTCTAATCATTTTCCTGATAGATGTTTTCTTTTGAAATGTCTGTTCTTCTAAATGGTACAGGCTATTTGACCAGTCAATAGTATGGGGGAAGTTGTATCCTAGCTACAGAGTCCCCCAGAGTCTAAGGTTTCAGTTGTGCTGTAGTGGCCTGTCTTCCACACAGCACCTGACCCCACCCCTGAGGAGAGAGGCCAGGTAAGAACTATGGTGAACCTTTGCAGAGCATCAGGGAAGACCAAGGAGGGGGCACCTGTTCATTCTTTAGTCAAAAAATGTGTTGGGACCAGGACTGAAGATACCAAGGTAATGAGACCAAAATGGTCCTGACATTGTGAAATCCACAGTCTAGTGGGCATGAAAAATATTAAAGATCTCCACCAACACGTTTCTCCCTGCAGTGGATCCTATGAAGGGAAAGTGCCCCAGGGGAACACAATCCAGGGGAGGGTGAAGCGGGGTAGGGGGGAGGTGGGGTGTGTTTCAGAGAAGTCTTCTGGGGAAGTGGAACTCCAAGCTGAGGCCTCCTCCATACAGAGGAGTTTGGTAAATGAGGGTGGGGGCAGAGGGTTGAAAGGCATTCTGCCAGGTGCAAGTGCTGCACAGAAACTCCTTGAGTTTGGGGAAGTGAAAGAAGCCAAAGCATCTGAGCATCTGGTCTTCCGTGATGCTCAGCCAGAAAGGCTGAGGCTGGGGAGGAGGATAGGGAGAGATGCAGCTGGAGAGGTTGGAGGGGCCAGAGGGAGCAGGGCCTTGTGGACCAAGAGAAGAGCTTGGGCTTTTTCTTCAGAAGAGGTGGCTCTGCCAGGAGCAGGGAGTCCATTGGAAGGCTGCTACTGTGGGCAGGTGAAGGTGGCATGAAGGACAGGACAAAGCAACAGACCCTGGCCAGGATGACTGTGGGGTAGGGGAAAGAATAGGGGTCAGCTCCGAGGTCTTCCTGCAGGGCCCAGCGACTCTGATCCCTTATTCTGCTCCAGAGTTTGGAGGTCAGAGGGCGCAGAGTCTGAGGTAGGTTGGAAAGATACCACTAATTCTGATATTCTAAAGCCCTCTGAGTTATAAAAGGGAGGAAAAAAAATGGAGACAGAGGTGTGAGGTGGCCTCTGGGCTTTTCTGATAGAGAAACAAATAGCTAAAAGAATGGCCTAGAAAGATAAAGATGTTAAAGTAAAGCCAACTAGATCTGAAGCAGTGGAGTAGAAAGTGAAAGAAAATTTAAGAGCAAAGAAGTAAATGGCTTGGGTAAAGGAATCCCTAAGAGGTGAGACAGCAAAAGATAAAACTGAGATGAAAGAACTTGGCTAAAGAATCCAATGCAGCGTCCAAAGAGGCAAACGGGTCTGGGCAAGGGGGATGGGTGTCCTTCCTACCGAGGAGGAAGCAGCCTCTACTGAAGGGTCAGGAATCCCCAGCAACCTCCAACAGGGAGACATGGAGGGTGGGGGAAGGGAGGGGACTTTCCTGGGTTTCCGTTTCCAAGGTTGCGGAGGAGAGAGGTGGAAGAGAGAGATGATGAAAATGGGGAGGGGGTACTCAGGAATGGTGGGAGGCCCTGGGCAGGACCGAAATGACCTTTGCGCTCCTCCCTATCCATCCCCGTCCCTGAATCACAGAAATGTCACTGAGCGCTCACTAGGCACAAAGCGCAGGGCCAATGCACCCCGTACCCCATCTCACGGCCCTCAAGCAGCCCCAAGAGGTGGAAGCACATTTCCCCATTTTACAAGTACTGCAACTAAGGCTCAGAGAGGGCGGCTCACCACCCGAGGTCACACAGGAATCGGGCCTACCCAGCGCGTGGAGTACTACTCCCGCCCCGGGGGCTTCACTCCGCTTGGGGCTCCCCCCTCAGGGAGGAGCCGGCCCGAGCCCCTCCTGCTCCCCGCCCCCGAGGGGCGGCCCGGGGGGCGGGCGGAGGAAGTGAGCGCAGCGGGGAGGAATGTGAGCGGGCGGGGCACGCCGGCCCGGGGCGGCGGGGACAGTCAGGCGGGCGGCCGGGGCGGCGGGCGCGGCGGGGCCGAGCACGCAGGATGCCTCATTTCACCGTGGTGCCGGTGGACGGGCCGCGACGCGGCGACTATGACAACCTCGAGGGTATCAGTTGGGTGGACTACGGGGAGCGCGCCGACCGGGAGGACTCGGAGGGTGAGGACGCGCCCGGAGGGGTCCTTGGCGGGGGCGGGGGCGGGGGCAGGGAAGCTGGCCACGCGGGGCCCGCTCTCACACCGACGCCGGCCGGTGCGCGCACACGTCGATGCGGGCCCAACTTTTCTTAGACTGAGTCGCCGCCAGCAGTCCCTTACTCCGCGCGCGCAGAAACAATTTTCTTCGGCCCCCGGCGCTCGCGCTTGCGGTCGGGCCTCCCTCCCCGCCCCAGCTCCTCCCTTGCGGGCCGCGGGCGGGGGCTGCAGACGTGGCCAGGCCTGCCGGGCCAGCCGGGCCGCCCGGGGCGCGGGGAGCGCTGAGCCTCCATCCCTGGCCCTTCCCGGCTGGGAGCAACGACCGCAGCTCGGACCCCAGACCCTTCACTTCCTACCTCCTGTGAACCGCCCCTAAGCGCTTCCCGTCTTGCCTACACTTTTGTGCGGCAGCACCTCTTTCCCTAAGACTACCCTCTCTCTCCTCCCTTCTCCTCCCCTTCCCCCTTCCCTCCCAGCACTCCCGGGCCCTGGAAAGAAGGCTGTGCCTGCCTGAGGGGGTCAGTGGGTAACTGCCTGTGAGTGCACTTGCGTGGATCCCAGCTTACATCTGTAGGTACAGTGGGCATCTGTGGAGCACTCACACGGGACCAGGCTTGTCTAGGCACTTGAAGTGAATTAACTCGTTTAATCCTCCTAATTTCCCCCATGGGATAGGTCATGTTACTCACGCTTAGAAAGGAGTGAATTGAGGCATGGAGCCTTTATGTAACTTGCTCTAGGGGATTCAAATCGAGGGTTGGAGCCTCCAGAGCCCTAACTCTTAACCTAGATGTTAAACTGGACCTGAAGGTAAACCCCTCCTCCCCTCCTAGGTGTCTGCCCTTGACCCTTTCACCATCTCCTCCCCCAGGAGCCCCCCAGTGGGCTGTCCTTGCAGGGCCACTCTTGGAGTGTGAACACTGCGGAGAACATGTGTCTGTATGTGTAGCAGCATATGCATGTGTAATTGTGCTTGTGCAAGTGTATAGCTGTGGGATACCGCAGAGTGAAGGTGGGGTCAGGATAGCACTTCTTGTGGGCCACCATTTCCTGCAGGGTTATCGATGATGAGGATGGTGATGTGACTGATGACAAATGCTTCGTCTGTGACTGACCATGATGGAGATACGCAGGGAACGTGTGTGTTGGCATGTATCAGGTGATGTGATGTTGATCTGACTCTGATCTGTCTGTGATGGTGACATGACTGAGGTGATCCATGCCTGATGTGGGTGATGGCTATATGTGTGTCACCTGACTCTGTGTGAGGAGCTGGCACAGGACAGCGGCATAGGCTGCTGGACATCACGGTCATTTAACAGGCTTCACCGCTGCGTGGGTGCACACATCTCAACCCCTGCCCCATGCCGGCACCTGCCCCCAGCCTTGTTCCAGTGGCCAGAGCAGGAGCCAGCATCCACGCCTGCTCCTCTGTTAGCCCTTGGAGGCTCGCTCTCCCCAGAGGCTGGGCTGGGCTGGGCTGCATCCCTAAGATCAGCCTGGACCAGTGGGTAGGCAGAGCGGAGTCCTGCCTCTGGCCCCGCCTTGGCCTCTCACAGGCTGACTATAGGGAACTGGAGCTACATTGGCTGAGTCCTGTCAGGTCCCTCCAGGCTGGGCCAGCTCCTCCCGCTATCCCCCTTCTTCCTCCTCTTCCTCCCTTTCAGCCAGATCTTGACTGCGTCTGCGGTATGGGGGACACTCTGCACCCTGGTGAGTGGTTATGATCCTTCTTGGTGGGGGCTGCAAAGGGTCAGGGGCACAAAAATAGTGACCCCTCAGGTCCATCTTATGGGGACCCCCCAGCTTGGTGTCTGAATCTCTCAAGGCCCATACCTCTGCTCCAAAGGCCTAGATGGGCCTGTTCACCCAGCTCACTGTGGGCAGGGGGTGAAGAGGCTCTAGAGGGGTACCCCTGGCAGATACCTGTGAGCAGAGGGATCAGGAGTGTCACCTGGATCCCTGCTTGCAGCTGGTACATTCACAGCTGCTGGCAGGAGCACACATATATGTGTACCTCACAGGCAGCGCCCAGGCCCAGCCTTCATGCTGTGGTTCGCCAGGGGTCTCAGGTGGTATCTGAGCAGCTTTGGCCTGGCAGGCATGCCCAGACCTGCCCTGGAATTTTTGGAATAGCTAAGGGCAGTACAGATATCCAGGCACTGCTTAGACACCAGCCCCCCCTCCCACCCAGTTCCCACAATCCCATGGGAGCTGTCTTTAAATGAGGTTTTGGGGAACTCCACGGAATCCCTGCTGGGTGTCTGGCACCAGATTGTCCCTTTTCTGATGCATCTGGGCAGTTGGAAGAGTAGGTGTTACTAGCTCTACTTCATAGAAAAGGAAACCAAGGCAACACAGAGAGGGTAGGCAGGTTGCCCTGGGTCACACAGTGGGAGGTTCAGGAATCCAAGCTAGTCTGCTGGCCACTGAGCACCAAGAGGTGCCTTGGGTATGCACACCCTGGCCAAATTGCAAACCCCAGACACTCTTCTCTAGTTAAAGGCTTGTACTGCACCCTGGGGTGCCTCCTGGGATGGATGGGGGTCCAAAATAGGAGTAGAACCTACAACTCAGCTCCCACCTGGCTCTGGTGGATCCTGGGACCCAAGTTTGGCCCTCTCACTGAGTGACCTTGCCTCTGAATCTCTCTGAGCTTTACGTTCCTTGTTACTAAAAGGGGGTAAATGATATCTACTGGAGTGTTGCTGTGAGGACTAGAGGTAACCCTTGCAAGGGCTCTGAGCTGCCCTGGACTCATGGCTGAGGGACAAGGATCAGCTGGGTCTTAGAGGACCATTCACAGGCATTTTGGGGGAACTGCTGTGTGCTCAGCTCTGTGTTTTCTGGATACCAGTGCAGTCTTCAGAGAGATGAGGTAACAGTGGTGGGGCAGGCTGCAGTGCAGGAGTTTAGAATAATTTATACTTTACTTTCAACCTACTTCCACAAAAGGATCAGAGGAGATATGCAACAGAAATGCCTCCCCAAGGGACTGTTACTGTCAGGTCAAAACCACGCAGAGGAAAGAGGCAAGGACTCCGAGACGAGGTAGATGGTGACTGCATCTAAAAAATAAATTTAGCTTAGAGGTTCCTGGCAGGCAAGGTAGAAAGGGAAATAAGATGAGCTCTTATAGTTGCCTGTTTTTGACAAAATGAAGCCTCTGACTTATTCAGGGGAGATATTTTTTTGTCACAAAAATCCAAGAGTACTTTTCAGAGGCTTCTCACTGAAGAGCTGTCAGTGTAATGGGCATTGTTACTGCGTTTTCAGATTTTTGTTGTGGCTTCTTATCCTGATCCTGAACAAGCATCAAGGGCACAGCAAACGTCACAGGGTGTCTGAGGAGCTACGTGACCCCACGAGGCTTTTTAAAAAAAATTATCTATTTATTTATTTTTGGGTGCGTTGGGTCTTCGTTGCTGCGCGCAGGCTTTCTCTAGTGGTGAATGGGGGCTACTCTTTGTTGCGGTGTGCGGGCTTCTCATTGCGGTGGCTTCTCTTGTTGCGGAGCATGGGCTCTAGGCACGTGGGTTTAAGTAGTTGTGGCACGCAGGCTCAGTAGTTGTGGCGCACTGGCTTAGTTGCTCCATGGCATGTGGGATCTTCCCAGACCAGGGCTCTAACCCGTGTCCCCTGCATTGACAGGCAGATTCTTAACCACTGCACCGCCAGGGAAGTCCCCCCACGAGGCTTTAACATGGTTCTGTAGGTTGGCCTGAACTCCCACTACCTTTGTCCACTGTGCCGTTGGCATTACCCTACATACAGCCATGTAGCTTATGGGACTGAGCTTCTTGGCTTACTTAGCTAATCCAGGTTCCTAGATGAGGCGATGTACCACTTTTACATATTGTGGGAAGGAACAGCTGATTTTGCCCCAGAAATTGTCATCAGCATGCTTTCCCTGTCAGTCTCTTTGGACAGTAAAGAATCCACAGTGCAGCACCTGCTGAGTGATTGTTGGCTCAGAGAAGGCAAGTTAAGTCTCATACTGATGGCAAGAGGATGTATCAGATGGAAGAGGATGTATCATCGTTCAGTATTCTTAGCTGCAAACAAGAGAAATGGATTGCGGGCTATTTAACCAGAAAAGGTTGGCAGGTAGCTCTCACAAAATCAGGCATGGCTGGAATACCCCACTAGGCTGGATCAGTGAAGACACTTCTGTTGCCGCCTCCATCACTGGACACCAGGCCAACACTGCTGCCACAGTCATTGCCATCCAACACCAACGTGGCTTCTTTGAACCAAGATGTCATCTTTCCATTTGCTGTGGAGCCTCCAGCCACTGCCACTGCAGCTGTCAGACTGTCTGAAGGGGGTTTTACTGTTAGCAACTAGAAAAGGAGTACTTGGGTGTCTTCTGCCTGCTTGATGAAAAAATGGGAATGTCACCCACTGAGACTCACAGTGGACACAGTTTGGAAAACAGGGAAGAGTGTGAATGCCGGTGGCCAGAAAATGCAGCCAGGCTTTGAGAGTTGAGGCAGGCGTATAAAAAAAAGGTACATCTGGCTCCTTTCTGTGAGGTTTCTTGGTGCTGAGGCACTGCCTCACCAGCCTGGGGGGTAGGTGGATGCTGGGATTGGCCACTTGCCTCGTCTGGAGCAAGAAGCTGCGATCTGGGGACAGGGAGGTAGGTCAACAAGAGGGTCCTGCCAACAGTCCTGCTTAGTCCCACAGCCACCTGGTCAGGCTTCCGTAGGGCTTTCCTAGATGACCCTAGACAGCTTCAGGCACCCACTTCCGCTCTCTGGCCAGTCTCCTGCTTGCCCCTCCTCCCGGCATGCCTCGGGTGGCCCTCAAGGACGCCCCTGCGCAGTGCATGGTGGGGTGGCTAGTAGGCGGCCGGCTGGCCATGGCGGCAGAAGGAGCCCTGTGTGGCTTCATCTGTCTGGAGGGCAGCACCTCGGGGGAGCCCTGAAGACACCGAGCCCTGGGCACCCGGTACACTGGATATTCCCGAAGGGCTGGAAAATGGGAGTGTGTGTCTCAGGGGTGGTCTGAAAGGTGGGCCATGACTGGGCCACGCCCTCCTGCAGTTGACTCTGCCCCTTGGTGTTAACACGTGCTGTCTGGGCCCTTCACACCTGTGCCCTCTGCTAGATGAGTGTACACACTGTTTTTTTTTTTTTTCTTTTTTCTTTTTTTTTTTTTCTTGCACGGTACGTAGGCCTCTCACTGTTGTGGCCTCTCCCGTTGCGGAGCACAGGCTCCGGACGCGCAGGCTCAGCGGCCATGGCTCATGGGCCCAGCCACTCTGCAGCACATGGGATCTTTCCGGACCGGGGCACGAACCCGTGTCCCCTGCATCGGCAGGCGGACTCTCAACCACTGTGCCACCAGGGAAGTCCTCTTTTTTTTAATTTATTTTTGGCTGAGTTGGGTATTCATTGACGCGCGTGGGTTTTTCTCTAGTTGAGGCGGGCAGGGGCTACTCTTCGCTGCGGTGCGCGGGCTTCTCATTGCAGTGGCTTCTCTTGTTGCGAAGCGCGGGCTCTAGGCACACGGGCTTCAGTAGTTGTGGCATGCAGGCTCAGTAGTTGTGGTGCACGGACTCTAGAGCGCAGGCTCAGTAGTTGTGGCGCACGGGCTTAGTTGCTCTGCGGCATGTGGGATCTTCCTGGACTAGGGCTTGAACCCGTGTCCCCTGCGTTGGCAGGCGGATTCTTAACCACTGCGCCACCAGGGAAGCCCTACGTGCTGGGCTTTGATCATAGGCCACTGCCAATTCTGGCCCTTTCAAGGAGGCTGGCAGGGTATGATGGGGAAACAGGCCCAGCATGGTAACACTGGCCCACAGAGTGCTCCACAGAGATGACAGCACGTCTGCTGGGGAGGAGTGCATGCTGGGGTTTCAGTAGGCAGCCCCTGACTGGGAATCCGTTCCTCTCTCTCCACAGGACATGGCAACCACAAGGAGAGCAGCCCTTTTCTTTGTCCCATGGAAGCTTCCAGAGGAAGTGACTACCATGACAGGAACCTGGCACTGTTTGAGGTAGCTGAGGAGCCACTCTGGGCCCCAGGTGTGGCAGGGAGGTGGGTGGGCAGGAACCTGTCAGGACCCAAGCTTTAGCTCAGCAGACAGGCTGGATGTTGTGCCTCCTTATGTCTCGGCTTCTCCTCCAGTCTCCCCTTGTCTGTCTCGCTCCCTTGGCAGTCAGGCTGTGGTTCCCTCGGCCCTTTGAACTGAAAGTGCTTTCCCAGAGGCCACTGTACCCCATTACCACCTCCAGGGGTGTTTCACCTTTGACTTCCATGCAGCCCCTCAGCAAGGTCACCACCTCTCAGTATTTCTTGCCTCAGGATTTCCTTTGTCCCCTTCACTTCTAGGACTTCTCATAGTCCATGATTCTTCCCTCTCCTGTGAACTCTTCCCTGGCCTTCCTGGTTGACTCCTGCAACTCTGTGCCCATCAAGTTTACTGAGCCCTGGTCCTTCTCACCGGATCTGCCCTCTCTAGCCATATCTGCAACCTCAGTGGATGTCTCTTTGGAAACATTCCCAATTTTGTGCCTTTGAACTTGAATTTTATCATTTTCAGACTCAAGCTTAGAAGTTGTATCTGGATTGAAGTCATGGTTTAGGCCCCTAAATTCTGACCACACATTCAGCTGCCCCATGGAAGTCTCATAAGCTCTTCAATCTCCATACACCTGCAAAGACCTGCATCTTTACTTCTTACACCAGACCAGTTTCTCCTCGTGTGTAGGGTCAGAAGGGAGCTGATAGACAGGGAAAGACTGAATGTGGGCCAGAGGCAGGCGGAGGCACAGTGCTGGGGAAGCTGTGCTAGATGCTGCACGGGAGCTGGAGCCCTGGGAGGCCTCTTGACCTGGCCCCACCTGCAGATGGGCTAGGGCTCCAGGATCCCATCTTGGGGATTGAGGTGGGTTACTCACGGGGTGTGAGGCCTGGTGGAGAAGACCATGCAGGACAATCAGGGTTTGGGCAGATAAGAGAGACTTCACTTGTCCCGTACCTCTTTTGACCTCCTTGGTTCCCTGGGGTGACTAGGGTGGCTTTTTTGTTGAGGGCAGATATGAGTCCCAGAGGCCTACTCACAGCTGGGAGGTGGCCAGGCCGAACAGGCAGACTGAAGCGTGCCATTCCCGTCTGCCAGCCGTGCCCTGTCCTGCCCTTTCCCCCCAAGGCAGGTAGTTTTGCAAATGGGCTGGTAGTGATTGTAGCCAAGGTGGGGCAGAGAGAAGTGAGTGCTGGGGTGTGGCACCCACACCTGCCCAGTGGGCTGGCTTGGGTTTCCCCAGGCAAGAGCCCAGGCCTGCCTCAGGGCTTGGCAAGCGGCCAGAGGCCAGGCTGCTGTCTACACACAGGTAGCCTGGTGCCAGTTGCCAGATTGCCCTGTGGCTCTGTTTACAGGAAGAGCTGGACATCCGCCCGAAGGTATCATCTCTTCTGGGCAAGCTCGTCAGCTACACCAACCTCACACAGGGCGCCAAGGAGCATGAGGAGGCTGAGAGTGGAGAGGGTGCCCGCCGGAGAGCAGCCAAGGTGAGCGGGTCAGGGGCAGCAGAGAGGCCGCTCCTCGGAAGACAGATTCAACACCATGGAGTTGGCAGTTTCCCCACATGGTTATGAGCATCCTGGGGGAAGTAGGTGCCAGGTCTGGTGAGCATGGAGGATGGGCACTGAGTGCTTTGGGCTCAAGGAGGCTTCAAGGGGTGGGCCAGGGAGGTGGCCCTCAGGGCATAGGACCAGGGAGGCCCTCAAAAATAACAGTGGAACGTGACGTTACTTAGGCCTCTCTGTGTGTGAGGCATCATGCTAAGCAGTGGGCTTGGGTTCTTGTATGTCGTCTTCACAACAAAGCTGTGAGGCAGGTGCTGGTTTCATCCCCATTTTACAGATGAGGAAGCTTGCGTGTTGGGGTATTAAGTAACTTACCTAAGATGACTAAGCTAAACAAGATCAATGCATAACGCTGGGAGACTTGTGGGCTTACTGTGAGGTTGTGACTATGTAGAATGCCAGATCACTGGCATCCCATCAGGATGGATAAGGATATATAACCTTTGGATCCAGGAACCTGGTTGTCCCTCGGGGCTATGTGACCTAGAGCAGTTGACTAAACCCTTTTGCTGTGTTAGCTCCACTGGCAGACCCCTCCGACAGCCCCTGGGTTCCTTGAGCACCAGGGTTGGGGGTGATAGGAGCATGCCTCTTGGGGCTTCCCTATCCCTCTGCTGGTCCCATCCCTAGTCGCTATCCAGGCCTCTGGCCCTCCAGCCGTCCTCTCTTCAGGATGACTTTGCACATCTTTGCTCAGCTCCCCTGTGTGACAGGGCTCAAGTTAACTGAATGCTGGGTTTTTTTCCCCCCTACGTTTTCAGTTTGGAGGCAAAGAACGTTCCCTCCATGTCTACTGACTCCCTGAGGTTTGGGAAGAAGCTGTGATTTGGAAGCAGCTTGAGTCTGGCACTAGCTGTAGTATTCTTGCTGGAGATCAGCACAGGCAGGAGGAGCTCTTGGTTGGAATAAGCCAAATCCCCAACCTCAGACCTGCCCATGAGATTTGGACCTTACTGAGGTGGGCCAAGGCGAGAGGCTGATGTGCACCCCTCGATTCTGGGAGGCAGACTAGCCCACGCTTGAGAGAGGGCTGACTATCTGTGGCTATCTGTGTTTAGCCCTGCAGAGGGTGATGGAATCCTTGGGTAAAAGCCTCCTCTCTGTCCCTTCAGACCAAGCCCAGGAAGCTGGTGGCTGGGAGTAAAAAGGTCCCTAAGAAAGGCTAGTGTACATCTCAACAAGGTGTCAGAAGAAATTCTGAGTTGGCGAAGGGCCATGGTCCCTTGGCCTTATGAGGAGCCTGTGAGGATGCTGGGGTCCAGCCTCAGCTTACCTGCCAGCTCACCTGGCCCTAGGTTAAAGATGTGAGAGGATGGCTGAGTGTCCCAGCGCCAGTGGCTTTTTCATGGAGAAAGCAGGAGCCTGGTCAAGTCCACAGAGAGTCAGTAGGAAGCTAGGGAGCTGGGGCCGCTGAGCTGTGGCCCTCGCCCAGGCAGGTCTGAGCAGGGGCCTCAGAAAAGGAAAGCTTAAAGCCGGAAGGGCGGTCCTCCAACCAGACCACACCAAGACCCAAGGCAGCCTCTCTATGGCAGCTGCTCCGTCTGTGGCCTGGTGACCTTCTGAGGCTGCCAGAGGTTATTTGGAGATGCAGAAAGCATTTCCGGCCCTGCCCTTTCCCACACTGCCCTTTTCCCAGAGTGACTCAGCCTCAAATGGGGGACTGGGAGCTGCTACTATCCAGCGGGTGGTCTGAGAAGGGCCTCTGAGAAGGGCTCAGACAGAGCCCAGATGAGGTGTATCTGTCACCTACACTGTGCAGGACAGTTTGAGGGACCATTTGTTTTTACTCGGGCCCTTCTAGGCCCTTCTGTGGTCCTTAAGGCTGCACACAGATCCTGCCCCAGGCCTGGACCCTTGAGAAGAGTTCCTGTGGCCAGAGTTCTTTCTCCCACCCCAGCTCCAGGGCAGCAGGCTTTGCTGGGGCTCTGGTGGAAGCTCTCAGGGCCCCAATACTCTGGGCTGCTCTCATGTGAGGCTCAGTTCTTCAAGAAGGCACCAGCGCATGGGGCTCCCCTGGTGGTCTAGTGGTTAAGACTCTGCACTCCCAATGTAGGGGGCCTGGGTTTGATCCCTGGCCAGGGGACTAGATCCTGCATCCCGCAACTAAGAGCCCACATGGCCGCGACTAAGACCCAGCGCAGCCAAATAAATAAATATTTTTTTAAAAAAAAGAAGAAGAAGAAGCCACCAGCCCTAATCCTGTGCTTCAGCGTCTGCCCTGGCCTCCTGTTTGGCCCCTACTCTACCCTTAGGTAGCTGAGAAATCCTGCCTGGATATGCCCATTAGACCTTCCCTACCTGCCCTCCAGCCTGAGTCTCTACTCTCTATGCAGGATTTTCCCAACAGGTTATCCCAGAGGCCTTCTAAGGCATCGCTTGCTGGGCTCAGGAGCACCTTTTGAGTACCAGCAGGGCCTGCTGATAATAGAACAGTGAACAAGCCACCTCTACCCAGTATGGTCATTTGAGTGAACAGTTACCGTGACCACTATGATAGAAGGGTATATCAGATGCTGAGGGGATGCAAGCGGAAGTACCAACTCCAGCTAAGGCAACCTGGGGGAACTTCCTGGGAGAGGAAAGAGTTAAGTCTCCTGAAGGTTTAACTGAAGAGGAATTTGCCAGGCAGTGAGGCAGGGGTAACCCTCCCAGGCAGAGCCCAGCACATGCCCTGGTTCAGAGGCTCTGAGGGACTGATGTTGTCAGGGGCTGAGGCTGACAAAGGTGATGGGGCAGGCCTGGTGGCCCAAGCCAAGGAGGCTGGCCCACACTATGCATTACAGTATAGACAATGCAGAGGGGTTTTAGTAGGGATGATGAGATTGGACTTGGTTTTCAGAGACCTGTTCTGGCAGCAGAGCGGGCTGGAGTGTGGAGAGGTTGAGAGGCACAAGAAGGCACCATCCAGGTGCCCCAGATGTAGTGCCCCAGGTTCAGGGGACTAAGGCTGAGGCAAGGAAGGCTGATCTCAGGGCAGCTTGAGAGGCAGACTGGGCAGGACTCAGTGTCCACTGGACTGAACTGGGGGGTTGGAGAGAGGGAGGGTCAGGAACAACTTCTTAGACTCTGGCTTGGGTGACATGGGTCATGCTGAGTGGGAAGGTGGAGATCTGACACAGACCTCACTTTGCAGAAGTATAAAAGAGGAGAGGAAGGGAAGGGGACAGTACCATGAGGGGGAGGTGAGCCTCAAAAGCTCACACGTGGGGTTTTGAAAAGAATCAGGTTTTATACCTTCCCAGTCCCAAACTGTTTCTTCATGTATCAAAGTCAACACAGACATCCTCTCACCTTACCCCCTGCACTCCCCAGGACTCCACTTGGAATATCCCTCTCCAACCTGTTCTCTGGTAGAACACCCTGGGGGCGGGCGACTGTCACGTGACCAGGGGCTGGCCTTCCGTGGAGCATCTGGGCCCCTCTGACGCTCTGTCTCCCCCTCCCTCGCTTGCTCCATAGGCACCCAGCATGGGCACCCTCATGGGGGTGTACCTGCCCTGCCTGCAGAATATCTTCGGGGTTATCCTCTTCCTGCGGCTGACCTGGATGGTGGGCACGGCCGGTGTGCTGCAGGCCCTCCTCATTGTGCTCATTTGCTGCTGTTGTGTGAGTATCCCAGCTGGGGCAGGGCCAGAGCCCACCCAGCTGAGCTGCTCACCTAGGCCCTCCTTTCCACAGACCTTGCTGACGGCCATCTCCATGAGCGCCATTGCCACCAACGGCGTGGTTCCAGGTGGGTGAGCACCACTCAGGCCTGAGGAGGGGATGGGCCCAGAATCCACCTTGACATGCCTAGGAACACTTATTGCCCCCCCCCCCCAGGCAGTTTTCTGGTGGGATCTTAGTCCTTGATGCCATGACAGTGCTACCACTTAGGAGCATCCTTGCTTGACAGAGTTTGAGATTGCTGTTGTTTTGTGTTTTGTTTGTTTGGGCTTTTTTTTTTTTTTTTTTTTGGATAAAAGTACTTTTTTAAAAGCGGGGGCTGGGACTGATAAAGAAGGTGATGGGGCATACCTGGTGGCCCAAGCCAAGGAGTCTGGGCCACACTGGATTACAGTATAGACAATGCAGAGGGTTTTCAGCCGGGATGTTGAGATTGGACTTGGTTTTCAGAGACTCCGTTTTTTTACTTACTCAACCATGTATTTATATCACTGTGGACTCCTGGATATTTATTTTGTTCTTTGGCTCATAATCTTAGTACCATCATTATTTATTGTTTTGCTTGACCTGTTCCACTCTGGCTATTTGGCTATTCGGGTTGGCTTCTGTGTTTGAATCCTTTTCTGTTTTTTTCAAATAACAGCTTTATTAGCATTAGTATAAAAGTAATAGGGGGAAAAAGGCAATATATGTTTACCATAGAGGGTTTGAAAGTGCAAAAAATGTAGAAAAGAAAATGAAAAGTACCCATAATCCCACCATCCTAAGGTCAAAACTGTTAGCCTTTTCATACATGGTCTTAGGGTCTTATAAAGTATGGAGATGTATTGTTTTCCCCAAACTCTGTGTGTGTGTGTGTCTGTGTGTGTCTGTGTGTTTCTCAAGTGCTGGAAACGGTTCATTTGTTTTTTTAGAACAGGATTGACATTCCCTAATTTTTGTTGTTCTCCTGCGCTTGGGTTCCACTTTTTCACTATTGTAAACGTTATTGTCATAAACAGCCTTGCACACTGATCTTTGTTCACGCCCCTGGCGGTTTCCTTAGAAGAGGGTCCTAGAGGTGGGATTACAGCATGAAAGGGATTATTAGCCTTTTTAAAGCTTCTTGATCCCTGTTCCCAGATTTTTCACCAGAGAAGTTTCATCAGGAGCAGCTTCAACCAGCAGCATGGGATTGTTCTTGTCCCCTGCACCCTCACTGGCCCTGGGGTCCAGTGTTGACTCAGTCTTGCCAGGGGTGTTAGACTCTGATGGAAGCACAGATTCAGGGCAGGAGGGTCAGCCATGGATATTCACCCAGTGGCTGGCCCTAGCGGCAAAAAGCTAGTCCCTGCCCTGGTCTGGAGGGTCAGACTAACAGAGATAGCTCTTGGGAGGGGTGAGGCATGCTGAGATGGGACACACCCAACCAGGGGAGGCTGCGGGGACTGACCTAACTGCAGGGAGGTGGGGGACAGTAGGCCACTTAGGCTTTGCTGCGGACCTAGAGCCGCCCCAGCAGAATATTCGTGTCACTGGCCCGTGCTGGGTGTTGGAATCAAATGGAAATCAGGTCCAACCGCAGCCTGGCCACTTATTAACCATGCTGCCTTGGGCAAGTCTTCTAACCCTTCTGCTCGTTCGTAAATGGGAAAAGCAGTCCCTGTCCCTCTGGATGGTTGTGAAGGGTTGTCATGGGAGAGGCCCCCTTGAAGAACCAGCCTTGACCTATGTATGCTTTTTCTGTTGTAGCTGGGGGCTCCTATTTCATGATCTCCCGCTCGCTGGGACCAGAATTTGGAGGGGCTGTTGGCCTGTGCTTCTACCTGGGAACAACATTTGCAGCGGCTATGTACATCCTGGGGGCCATTGAGATCCTGCTGGTGAGTCAGGCTAAGCCCTGGCCAACTCGGGTCTTGTCGAAACAGTCCATTTCCCATAGGCCCAGGCGGCTCATGCTCCCTTCACCTCTGGTCAGGGTCTAGGGCTTATAATGAGGGAGGCCTCTTCAAGGGAGAAAGATCTTTGTTCAAGCCAGTCTCCCCTTCAGCCCTTTCCCAGTTTGGGCCAGGCAAGCTAGGGGCCTGGCTGTCTCCACCTTGACCCTGGATGTTCCATCCACTCGGGCAACATTTCAGCCATGGCAGGTGGTCTGTGAACTACTGCATTTAACTCAGAGACAGATATTGGTGGTGACTCAGAGCCTGCCTCCCAGGCTCATGTGGGCTCTGGCCAGCCCTGTCTCCCCCAGGGCTCTGTGCTAATAAAGCCCTTCAGATCCATCTTATCCTCATCCTGTGGGTGGGTGAACAGCCACAGGACCCTGTTTGGAGGGCAGTGCCACCTCTGTGGGCCTCATGTGTGCTCTGACTCAGTTTCCCACTTCCCACTGAACTGCCCTCGTGGTGGGAGAAGATGGGGAGGAGCAGTGGGGAGCACAGGGTAAAGAGTGCCCGCCCCTGGGAATCCAGATAGTAGATGTTTAGAGGAACTGCCTGTCTATTCCCACCTCCAGGTCCCCTGTCTGTTGCGTGGAGCCTGTTCCTGGATATTCTGGGGGTTTTGTTGTTTGTTTTCCTTTTTCTTTTTATAAATTTATTTATTCATTTATTTAATTTTTGGCTGCATTGCGTCTTCGCTGCTGCACGCGGGTTTTCTCTAGTTGCTGAGAACGGGTGCTACTCTTCATTGCGGTGCGTGGGCTTCTCATTGCAGTGGCTTCTCTTGTTGCAGAGCATGGACTCTAGAGCGCAGGCTCAGTAGTTGTGGCGCATGAGCTTAGTTGCTCTGTGACATGTGGGATCTTCCCGGACCAGGGCTCAAACCCGTGTCCCTTGCATTGGCAGGCGGATTCTTAACCACTGCACCACCAGGGAAGCCCTGTTTGTTTTTCTATTACCCACATTCCTACATTTTTTTTTTTTTTTTTTTTTTTTGTGGTACGCGGGCCTCTCACTGTTGTGGCCTCTCCCGTTGCGGAGCACAGGCTCCGGACACGCAGGCTCAGCAGCCATGGCTCACGGGCCCAGCCGCTCTGCGGCATGTGGGATCCTCCCGGACCGGGGCACGAACCCACATCCCCTGCATCGGCAGGTGGACTCTCAACCACTGCGCCACCAGGGAAGCCCCAACCCACATTCCTACATTTGTTATGTTGATTTCTTCTGTAAGGAAATTGTCCTTTTTCCATTTGTTTATTTATTCAACCATGTATTTATATAAGTATGGACTCCTGGATATATATATATATTTTTTTAAATAAATTTATTTATTTATTTATTTTTGGCTGTGTTGGGTCTTCGTTGCTGTGCGCGGGCTTTCTCTGGCTGTGGCGAGCGGGGGCTACTGTGTCGTGCGGGCTTCTCATTGCAGTGGCTTCTCTTGTTGCGGAGCACGGTCTCTAGGCAAGCGGGTT
Organism: Aethalodelphis obliquidens; assembly: GCF_003676395.1. Taxonomy (NCBI): domain Eukaryota; kingdom Metazoa; phylum Chordata; class Mammalia; order Artiodactyla; family Delphinidae; genus Aethalodelphis; species Aethalodelphis obliquidens. The sequence continues at coordinate 18,520,652 of NW_020837964.1, forward strand.
TCAGTAGTCGTGGCGCATGGGCTCAGTAGTTGTGGCCTGCGGGCTCTAGAGCACAGGCTCAGTAGCTGTGGCACGCAGACTTAGTTGCTCCACAGCATGTGGGATCTTCCCAGACCAGGGCTCGAACCCGTGTTCCCTGAATTGGCAGGCAGCCTCCCAACCACTGCACCACCAGGGAAGTCCCATGGACTCCTGGATATTTATTTTATTCTTTGGCTCATAATCCTGTGCTGTCATTATTTTTTTGCTCCTCAAACTGTTCCACTTCTGCTATTTAGCTATTCAGGTCAACTCCTGTGTCTGGATCCTTTTTCTCTTTTTTGTAAATAATGGCTTTTTTTTTTTTTAATTTATTTGTTTTTGGCTGCGTTGGGTCTTTGTTGCTGTGCGCGGGCTTTCTCTAGTTGCGGTGAGCAGGGGCTACTCTTCATTGCGGTGCGCGGGCTTCTCATTGTGGTGGCTTCTCTTGTTGCGGAGCACAGGCTCTAGGTGTGCAGGCTTCAGTAGTTGTGGCTCACGGGCTCTAGAGCGCAGGCTCAGTAGTTGTGGCACACGGGCTTAGTTGCTCCGCGGCATGTGGGATCTTCCCGGACCAGGGCTCGAACCTGTGGCCCCTGCATTGGCAGGCAGATTCTTAACCACTGTGCCACCAGGGAAGCCAATAATGGCTTTATTAAGAGATAATTCACATACCATACAATTCACTTTAAAGTGAATTTAAAGTATACAATTGGATGGTTTTTGGTATATTCATGAAGTTGTACAACTATCACCACAGTCAATTTTAGAACATTTTCATCACCCCAAGAAGAAATCCCATGATCATTAGTGATCACTCTCCATTCCCCCCAGCCCTAGGCACCCATTAATCTGCTTTCTGTCTTCAATAAGATTTAATCAAGGACTTCCCTGGTGGTCTAGTGGTTAAGACTCCATGCTCCCCATGCAGGGGGCCCGGGTTCGATCCCTGGTCAGGAACTAGATCCTGCATGCTGCAACTAAAAGATCCTGCATGCCGCAACGAAGATCCCGCACGCAGCAACAACGATCCCACGTGCTGCACCTAAGACCCGGCGCAGCCAGATAGATAGATAGATAAAAATTTAATCAGGTTTACCTATTCTGGACTTGTCATATAAATGGATTCATACAATATATGCTCTTTTGTGACTGGCTTTTTCTGAATACTCTTTTTTGGTTTTGTTTTTTTTTGGCCGTGCAGCTTATGGGGTCTTAGTTCCCCAACCAGGGATTGAACCTGGGCCACGGCAGTGAAAGCACTGAGTCCTAACCACTGGACGGCCAGGGAACTCCCCTCTGGATACTCTTAAAAAAAGAAAACCAAAATATTGGGCTTGACTCTCCACATAGGAAGATTGAACCTCCTCTATCTGTCTTCTTGTTTCAGACCTACATTGCCCCACCAGCCGCCATTTTTTACCCAACAGGCACTCATGACATGTCGAGTGCCACCTTGAACAATATGCGGGTGTATGGGACCATTTTTCTGACCTTCATGACCCTGGTGGTGTTTGTTGGTGTCAAGTATGTGAACAAATTTGCCTCACTCTTCCTGGCCTGTGTGATCATCTCCATCCTCTCCATCTATGCTGGGGGCATCAAGTCTATTTTTGACCCTCCCGTGTTTCCGTAAGTAACCTGGGAATACATCCAGGCATTGCACTGACATCCTTCCCACGTGGATGGCCTTTGATGCCTTGAGTTGTAGAGGCTACAGGGTGGAAGCAGGTCGGGGTCTCTGGCTGAGCAGGTGCTGATGCTTCTGTCCCCCCCCGGCCCCACAGAGTATGTATGCTGGGCAATAGGACCCTGTCCCGGGACCAGTTTGATGTCTGTGCCAAGACAGCCGTGGTGGACAATGAGACCGTGGCCACTCGACTCTGGAGCCTCTTCTGCCACAGCCCCAACCTCACCGCAGACTCCTGCGACCCCTACTTTCTGCTCAACAATGTGACTGAGATCCCTGGCATCCCTGGTGCAGCTGCTGGCGTGCTCCAGGGTGCGTCCTCCCTCCTGTCCTGCTCCTGCCCCCCACACTGAGCAGGAGGTAGGGAATGAGCACGGAAGGATGGATTAGCACAGAGCTGTCCTTGTGTGGCCAGCTCAGGAATGGGAGGCAGTTCTGGCTGCCTTCCCAGCCCAGCCGTGTCCTCTCAGCCTGGCTCCTGGCAGCTGGGTTTCGGGTGAACGGAGCCTGTTTGGCCAGTGTCCCAGGCCTGCAACAACCCCCAGAAAGTTCTGGCAGCCCATTTCTCCCCAGCCACCAGCCCCTGACCCTGCCTGTGATTGTTCTCACAGGAGCCATAAAGGGCCTCTGTCTAGGAGGCAGGCAGTGGCAGGTGATGGTGGTTCAGCCACCTTCGCCTTTCAGACTTGTAGCCAGACAGCTCCTTCTCTGTGGCCAGAGCAGCCCGGTGGCTGACACCGTAGCCATTCGGCTGAAGTCACCCCCCTGAACCCCGAGAACCTCTTACATTTGCAGCCTCTGGCTGGGCTGCCCCAAACTTCCCTGGGAAGTAGGTGGGGCTGCAGTGGTGATGCTGCTGCCCCCACAGAAAACCTGTGGAGCACCTACCTGGAGAAGGGTGAGGTCGTGGAGAAGCACGGGCTGCCCTCCACAGACACCCTTGGCCTGAAGGAGAGCCTGCCCCTGTACGTGGTGGCCGACATCGCCACATCCTTCACTGTGCTAGTCGGCATCTTCTTCCCCTCCGTAACAGGTGAGCCCTCTTGCCCACCCACCCTGCCCTGCCCCCACTCCCGGGGAGCCCCTCAGGGAGTTTCCTTGTTTTTGGAGGCATTATGGCTGGCTCAAACCGCTCCGGGGACCTCCGAGATGCGCAGAAGTCCATCCCAGTGGGGACCATTCTGGCCATTGTTACGACCTCCCTTGTGTGTATCCTTTCCCAGGCCTGGGGTGGGTGGGGAAGGGGGACAGGAGGCACTTGCCTGTGTATAAGTCACCAGCTGGCACGCGCAGACACACTCCCTATGCGTGCATGTGTACCTCACCCCTCACACACACGCGCACACTCAAGGGGTGTGTACACAACACGAAACCCACAGCTGCAGGTGTCCCAGCTGAGTCTGCCAGCTAAGGCTTGGGCGAGGGGCCCTTGGGCGCTGTGCGGGGATGCACGGGGACGGCAGTGGCAGCGGAGGCCGCGGAGGCCGAGCTTTCCTTGACGCAGCCACAGACTTCAGCAGCGTGGTTCTCTTTGGCGCCTGCATCGAGGGTGTGGTCCTCCGGGACAAGTGAGTGATCTGGGCCCCTCCCCGTGGCACTGGACTCAGCTTTTGCTGCCCTGACACCGGCCCCCCTTGCACACGTGGTTCCACACATGTCCTCAGGCTGCTGGTTGCCAGTGGTGGGTCAGGCCCCAGCAGAACTTTTGCTTCTGAGAGGATGGTGACATCAGATCGGGACTGGGCTGAGGGGAAAGGATAGGGGCTGGTGGCCTGGCCTCTGCTGAGGGGCCAGAGCTCTGTCCACCATAGCCATCCTTCCTGACCTCTGCCAACCCTCACTCTGGGCGACCCCACCCAGGGTTTGGGGGGCTCCTTGCATGGAACATGGCCTGAGTCCGGCCCCTGCAGGTACGGCGATGGCGTCAGCAGGAACCTGGTGGTGGGCACGTTAGCCTGGCCTTCGCCCTGGGTCATCGTCATCGGCTCCTTCTTCTCAACCTGCGGCGCCGGCCTACAGAGCCTCACTGGGGCACCACGCCTGTTGCAGGCCATCGCCAAGGACAACATCATCCCCTTCCTCCGGGTGAGCCTTCTGCACTTCCCCACCGCCTGGGTGCTCCTGGCCCCTCACACCGGCTGGGGGAGAGAGGTAGGAGATAAGTATGGCCGCGTTTTATCCTGCTGGGGGCCAGGGCCATGCAGCTATCCATGGAGAGCTGCTGAGAGCTGCCCTGGCCCTGGCCCTGCCCTGCTGTTGGCAGAGCTGCTTGGGCCCAGAATCCCCAAGGCCTGTCTGTGGCTCATCCACAGCAGAGAGGCCTGAGGAAGTGGAGGGCAGAGGAACTCGTACCTATCAGGATAGGCATGGGTGTGACCTGAGCCCCAGAGGGACTTCATGACTTGTGGCCTTAGGTGTGGAATGGGGGCAGTGGAACCAACTTCTTCACTTCGGACCCCACTGACCCTGGTGCTTGCAGGTTTTTGGCCATGGCAAGGCAAATGGCGAACCAACATGGGCACTCCTCCTGACAGCACTCATCGCTGAGCTGGGCATCCTCATCGCCTCCCTTGATATGGTGGCCCCCATTCTATCCATGTGAGCTGGGGCTCAGGGCAGGGCTGGGGGATGGTCTTGGGAAAGGCTCCTTGCACTCTCAGCACCCCTCAGCCGGGGGCCCTGCCCAGCAGCTCTGTGACCTTGTCTGGCGTTGAGGGCGCAGTAGGGAGATGTGTCAGGCTGTATGGGGGGATGTTTGCCTGGCAGAGCTCAGCCACTTCTGCCTCTGGAGCGAGCCTGGCACTTACTCAGAAATTTTAAAGAGACCAGTAGGTCCCATGTGCCTCTGTGGGAGACCCCCAGAGCAGGGTCAGGGCAAGCATTGGTCTCTAGCACCTTCATGAGGCCACCACTACCTCATCCGTTTTCAAGGTTGTTTGCTTTTAAAGTTCTGGAATGCTGGGCATCTGAATCTGCCAGTGCCCTGCAGGAGGTGGTGAGCACGCGGCAATTTCCAGGGGTCCTGGCGGCAGGGCTCGTGTCCTTGCTGTGTTCACCTCTGCCAGGGTTGGGGCCCACTCCACCTCTCCTCACACATCTTGCTCCACTGCCAGTGCTCCTTTTGCTTGTTCCGTTATGACTGAGCCAGCCTTCACTGCCCCACTCAGCCTGTGAGACTGAGAGGGACCCCTTCCCCACGAAGTAGCTGCCCCCCAGCCCCAGCCAGGCCTGCTGGAGTCAGTGCTCTCTTGTTCCCCCCAGCACACCTCCGCCCATTACTGCCCAGCTCCACCCACACATCAGCACACACCTGAAACTGTTCTTGCCACAGTCTTCTTGGGTGGTGGCCCCTTACTGCCCAAGTCAGAGGATGTATCTCAGCCTTTATCACGTGGCTCCTCCTGGCAGCCCTAATGGGACACCTCATGGGAGTCCCTGCCCCCGGCACGCCCTCTTTCGTAAGCCCTGCTGCCTTCTTGTCTGTCCTTCCTCTCGTACCAGCTGAGGATAAAGGTTGGCGTCCCCTCCACTCAGCCCTCTGCCCCTCCGCTGTCATTCCTGGAGGGCTCATGGCGGTAGGCCTCCCCCATCCCAGTCTCCCACACCCACCGCAGTGTCCCTCAAGTGTCTTTAACTCAGTGATTCAAAATGGCCCTTGTTGTCTTCCCCTGACCCACTCTCCCCACATTCATGACAGCCCCTCATCCAACTGGTCACCCAGGCCAGAGGCCTGACTGTTGTCTAGCCGTCTCCAGACGCTGAGCCCTCCTTGATACCATCCTCTTCCACAGCTGTTCCCCCTGCCTGCAGCCCCCTCCCCTCCTCTGCCTGTGAACACTTGCCCATCCTCTAAGACCTGGTTCTGCGGACACTGCTGCAGTGTCCCATCTGCATCAGGCTGTGGGACTGGGTGTGGTGAGGCTGAGAAGACCTGCCTGAGCCTGTGCACGGCAGGGCCATGACATGTCCTGGTTCCTCATCCAGGCCCAGCCTGGAAGGGCAGGGACATCAGGTACCTGGCTGCCAAGGAGGCCGCTCTGTACCAGCCACTCCCTGTGCTGCAGGTTCTTTCTGATGTGTTACCTGTTTGTGAACCTGGCCTGTGCTGTGCAGACGCTCCTAAGGACTCCCAACTGGCGGCCTCGGTTCAAGTACTATCACTGGTAAGCGCCAGCTGGGCCCCTGAGCCAGGTCCTCTGACACAAGAGCTATTGGGGAAGCCAGGAGCCCCATTCTGGATGGGGTTTGAATTTTCTGGGCAGCAGTTGCTATTGGTGAGAGATTGGGGGTCTGGGCCTGGGGCCCTATTGGTCTCTCCCTGATTCTGGCCCTTTCCCACTCTCTGGCCCAGGGCGCTGTCCTTCCTGGGCATGAGCCTCTGCCTGGCTCTTATGTTTGTCTCGTCCTGGTACTATGCCCTGGTTGCCATGCTCATTGCCGGCATGATCTACAAGTACATTGAGTACCAAGGGTGAGTGAGGGCTGCCACCTGCTTGGGACCTTTGGGCCACTCTTCATTGGGTTGTGGGGAGCTGAGCCGTCCTTTGTTAGCCACCGTGGTGCTGGGGCTGGGGGACTGTGATTCGGGCCTGGCCCCTTCATCTCACCTACACACGGACACAACCCCTGGGTGGGACCAGGGGCTTACCAGCTTGTGGGGGCCTCTGCAGGGCTGAGAAGGAGTGGGGCGACGGGATCCGAGGCCTGTCCCTGAGTGCTGCCCGCTATGCACTGCTGCGGCTAGAGGAGGGACCTCCTCACACCAAGAACTGGCGGTGAGTCACGCCCGGCCTGGTGGGGCCCAGTCCAGGTTCTCAGGGGGCGCTGTGAGGGTGGGAGAGTCAAGAGGTGCTGGCTCCCCCTCCCTAGTCCGTGCTCCCTGTCCTGAGTTGCCAGGGGCACCATCCTGCTTATTTGGCCCTTGGATCACTGCTACGTGTAGGGGCCTGTGAGCCAGGAAGGGAAGGAGCTGGGCTCCCTGGAAACCTCTGGCCCTGGTCTCAGGCTCCCTCTCCATTCGGCCACCACAGACCTCAGCTGCTGGTGCTGCTGAAGCTAGATGAGGATCTTCATGTGAAGTACCCACGGCTCCTCACTTTCGCCTCCCAGCTTAAGGCCGGCAAGGGCCTGACCATTGTTGGTTCTGTCATCCAGGGCAGCTTCTTGGAGAGCTATGGCGAGGCCCAGGCCGCTGAGCAGGTGCCTGCTGCAAGGGGGTGGTGTTGGGAGGACACTGAGCTGGACTAGAGATGTCTGGGCTGCAGCTGGTGCACAGCCAGCCAGGTGGACAGCACTGTTGCCAGCTGAGAGCTGGAGCAAGGGGGTTATAACTGTCCCATCTTGAAAACATGGCCTCTGGGTGGGCAGCTTGCCCCCGTCTCCTCCCCCACCCCCACCCTCTGCGCCCTAGGGGCCTTGGTGGGGAGCCCAGCAGAGGGGACGCTGATGGCCTTGCTTTTTGACCCTGCTATGTTCCCCACAGACAATCAAGAACATGATGGAGATTGAGAAGGTGAAGGGCTTCTGCCAGGTGGTGGTGGCCAGCAAGGTGCGTGAGGGGCTGGCCCACCTCATCCAGTCTTGCGGCCTGGGTGGCATGAGGCATAACTCCGTGGTGCTGGGCTGGCCCTACGGCTGGCGACAGAGTGAGGACCCACGTGCCTGGAAGACCTTTATTGGTGCGTGAGGGTCAGGGCCTGGGCTCGACCACATAGGACAGGGGCAGGGGTCAAGTGGGGACAGAGGCCAGAGGGTCACAGGCTGATGATCAGTAGTGCCCCTCCTCCCCAGACACCGTGCGCTGCACCACGGCCGCCCACCTGGCCCTGCTCGTGCCCAAGAACATCGCCTTCTACCCCAGCAACCACGAGCGCTACCTGGAGGGCCACATCGATGTGTGGTGGATTGTCCACGACGGCGGCATGCTCATGCTCTTGCCCTTCCTGTTACGCCAGCACAAGGTGGGCCAGGCGGTTGGGCCCCGGTGAGAGGGGCTGGGCCCTTGAAGGGGTGGGGTGTGATTGAACCACCACCTTCTGTTGCCACAGGTCTGGAGGAAGTGCCGGATGCGCATCTTCACGGTGGCCCAGATGGATGACAATAGCATCCAGATGAAGAAGGATCTGGCTGTCTTCCTGTACCACCTGCGCCTCGAGGCAGAGGTGGAAGTGGTGGAGATGGTAAGCCACCTGCCCGACGTAGCCCTGTGGATACCCTGCCCCACGTAGCGCGGTCCTCATGGCTCACCCTCTCCCCAGCATAACAGCGACATCTCTGCATATACCTACGAGCGGACACTGATGATGGAGCAGCGCTCCCAGATGCTGCGGCAGATGAGGCTGACCAAGACTGAGCGGGAGCGAGAGGTCAGTGGCCTTCTCCGTCCAGGGCAGGGTCAGGCCTTGGGAGACGCCATCAGGTGGGAGCATCAGAATGATTCACCCCAGCCCCACCCATTTCCCTAAGGCTGGGTGATCACGCTGGGCCAGCCAGGCCCACCCTTTCCCATGGCACCGAGGAGACTTCCTCTGATTGTCCTCAGGCCCAGCTGGTCAAGGACCGGCACTCAGCCCTGCGGCTGGAGAGCCTGTACTCAGACGAGGAGGAAGAGTCTGCAGCTGGGACTGACAAGATCCAGATGACATGGACACGGGACAAATATATGGCAGCAGAGCCCTGGGACCCCAGCCATGCCCCCGACAACTTCCGGGAGCTGGTACATATTAAGCCGTGAGTGCAGCAGAAATGGACCCAGCCACATTAGGGTCTGGGATTGGAGGTGGGATGGGGGCAGACAAGCCCTGTGGGTGGGCCAGGGGCGGGGCCCATGTTCAGCTGCATTATCTTCAGGGACCAATCCAATGTGCGGCGCATGCACACGGCTGTGAAGCTCAATGAAGTCATTGTCACACGCTCCCATGACGCCCGCCTGGTCCTACTGAACATGCCTGGCCCACCCAAGAACAGCGAGGGCGATGAGAACTGTATCCCTTTGTAAAGAGGTGGACAGTGGGGAGGTGGACAGTGTGTGAGGTCAGGCCAGGAGCTCCTCTCCCTGGGTACCCTAGGGGGTGCCAGGGCACCCAGCTCTGACTGACGGGCGAAACTTCCCTGGGTGCCCCTTGGTGCTTCCCTGGGTGCTGCCTCCTTGACTCGATGCCCTACAGACATGGAGTTCCTGGAGGTGCTGACTGAGGGCCTCGAACGGGTGCTGTTGGTCCGTGGTGGTGGCCGTGAAGTCATCACCATCTACTCCTGAGCCCAATACAGACTTGTGGCCTAGAGTGGAGGCGTCCAGGGTAACAAACAGCCCCCTCCCAGCACCCGCCCGCCAGCCCTGCTTTGCCCAGCCCTGCCCTGGACCCAGCTTTGCTAGGTCTCCTTGGAGACTGGGCCCAGACCTGGCAATGGAGGTGGATCCGAGGTCCTGCAAGACCCTGAGAGGTTTGGGGACTTCCTGTCCAGCACCCCAGGACGCCTGTCCTGACTCAGAAGACTGGTGGGGGCTGATGTGGGGTTTGAAGGCAGCTGGCCCAGGAGCGCTATTTATTGCATATTTATTGTTTGAATGTCACCATCAGAGAGAAGGGGAAGGGCGACCAGGGAGGGGTCTGGCCAAGCCGGCCTGCAGGAAGATCTGACTCAGGCTACTGTGGGCAGGGACTCCCACCAAGCCGAGCTGAATGGAACCAGCCAGCTGCAGCCTGACTTTTTTCAATAAAACATTGTGTACTTCTGGGCCTCCCGCTGCCCCGGCTCTGTTTCCCCTGGCACCAAGGGAAGGAGGCGGAACTGAACCCAGGCCCAGAGCTGGCTCCCTGAGGCTGTGCCCCTTTCCGGAAATCTCTGGCCACCCCCATTGGCCAGGCTGTCCCTCCCACTGACCCTGGGGCCCCTCCCACCCCGACTCCAGATAAGGCGAGCCCGGGACTGCTTCACTGGGCACTAGGCACAAGGGCTGGAATGGGGCCGCCCGGCTCCCCGCGGCAGTGGGTCCTGCTGCTGCTGGGGCTGCTGCTTCCCCCCGCCGCCCCCTTCTGGCTCTTCAATGTGCTCTTCCCCCCGCACACCACGCCCAAGGCTGAGCTCAGTAACCACACACGGCCCGTCATCCTCGGTAAGCCCCCACCAGGCCCCTGATACACCAGGGCAGACCTTGGGGAACCTGGGCCCCAGCCCCTAGTAGCAGAGCCTGCTGAGGCCCTTCTGCCCTTGCATTAGCCCTGATCCCTGCCTCAGCATCTGGAGGGGCCAAAGGCTTGTCCTGCAGAGAAATCAACCCCTTCTCGCACCACACTGTTCTCGTGTCTCGGAGTTGTCTCCCCGAGGTGGGTGGAGTAGAGGGTGGGTGTGCCTGAGGGCTTGGCCGGGGCATTACAAGCTGTGGTCAGCTGTAGCCACCGGACCCTGGTCCAAGCCCCACCACTCCTTCCTCAGCCCCCACCCCGGCAAGGACAAGGTGCCCAGCCCAGGTGAGCAGGAGAGGCTCATCAGGTCCTGCCCCTACTCCTAGGCCCGGCCCCACTCCCTTGTACTATTTGTTCTCCCCTTGGACTTTGGCAGTGATGGAGAGTCACGCTACATGTTTGCTTGGTGGGGGCAGGGGTCAGTGGCCTTGGCCCCTGTACCTTCCCTGACCGAGGGGAGCCTGGGCTTTGCGGGGACGGGGCAGGGGATGTGATCAGAAAGAGAGAGTCTTGTCCTTCATCCCTGGGGGTGGAGGGTGTGGGAGATGAAGGGGCGGGGCTGGTCACTGTAGTGTCGGGGAGGTGAGACCGGGGTGGGGTCCACTGCAGGGAAATGGGAGGGATCCAGAGTGAAGGCTGGTGCCTGCAGTGCCTGGCTGCCTGGGGAATCAGCTGGAAGCCAAGCTGGATAAACCAAATGTGGTGAACTGGATGTGCTACCGCAAGACAGACGACTTTTTCACCATCTGGCTGGATCTCAATATGTTCCTACCCGTTGGGGTAGACTGCTGGATCGATAACACCAGGTTCGTGCCATCCCCTCTGGCCTAGCCCCCCACCCTACTCCTTGGTTGCCGCTCCGCTGACTGTCCCACTGCCCCCAGGGTTGTCTACAACCGCAGCTCTGGGCGAGTATCCAATGCCCCCGGTGTACAGATCCGTGTTCCCGGCTTTGGCAAGACCTACTCTGTTGAGTATCTGGACAACAGCAAGTTGGCAGGTGTGTGTGTTGCAGGAAAGTGTGGGGCTCTAGGCTTGGTGGGCTTGAAGGAGCCACAGCCAGAACCCCCAGTGCCACTGCCTCGCCCACAGGTTACATGCACACACTGGTTCAGAACCTGGTCAACAATGGGTATGTGCGGGATGAGACGGTGCGGGCCGCCCCCTACGACTGGCGGCTGGAGCCCAGTGAGTGTCTCTGTGTATAGGGGGCTTGGGGCAGGGCAGGTGGCCCCTAGTCCCAGCTGTGCTGACCCATCCACCCCCCCCCTGCAGGCCAGCAGGAGGAGTACTACCTGAAGCTTGCTGGGCTAGTGGAGGAAATGCACGCTACCTACAGAAGGCCTGTCTTCCTCATTGGGCACAGCCTTGGCTGCCTGCACTTGCTCTATTTCTTACTGCGCCAGCCCCAGGCCTGGAAGGACCGCTTCATCGATGGTTTCATCTCTCTTGGGGCTCCCTGGGGTGGCTCCATCAAGCCCATGATAATCTTGGCCTCAGGTGAGAGGGCCTCTGATCACTTGTGTCCCGTGGGGAGGGGTGGGGGGTGGAATGAAGCTGACCGTGGGCCTGCCCTCACTCCTGTTTCTTCTCGCAGTGCTAGGCTGGGGGTGTTGTCTACCACCTCTGGGGCACAGCCCCTTTCATTGGCCCTCTGAGAGCAGTGAGCCTGGCCTGGACCATTAGAGTGTCTCCCAACAGTGTCTCAGCGATGACAAAGGGGAAGTAAACAAAGAGGAAGTTAACCCCAGCAATCTGACTCATTGCTGAGGTCTGTTCCTTGTAGCCTCAGGTCTTACCCACTCAGCCTTCGGCTGCCTTCTGCTCCCAGGAGCCCCTTTGCCCAGGGATCTGCCCTAAGCCAGGGCCAGACCCCGGGAGCCCCTCTTGCCCTTCCCCAAGGAGTGGCATAGCTACCACCTGCGGAGCACCCACTGTATTCTGGGCACAGCCAGACGTGGCCTTACCCCTAGGAGCTTAAGTGAAGGAAACACTCCCCAGACTATATCAATGAGTGTCAAACAGAGATTGGTCTCATTTCATTCTTCCCAGAACACAGCTCTGAGCCTTGTGCAGCACAGGCCACAGGGGCCGACAGACACTTGCCTGAGAGAACTGCCAGCACCATACCCCACTGTTCACACACACAGGAAACCCCTCCCTGCCCTCCTGTTGAAGATCTAGAGCTCTGCCTCACAGAGGTGCCACTAGGGCTTTTCACTTAACAAGTACACATGAAGCCCCTCCTGACTGCCAGGCCGGTTCTAGTCCATGACTTGGAGTTGATGTTTGGAGTGGGCAAGACAAAGTTGAGCATCCAGCTGAGCTTGGGCTGGGGGGCAAGTTGTGGGCCGGGGGTAGCCAGGACTGGCTCCCTGCCCTACCTTGCTCTGTGTCCACAGGTGACAACCAGGGCATCCCAATCATGTCCAGCATCAAGCTGAAAGAGGAGCAGCGCATGACAACAGCGTCCCCCTGGATGTTTCCCTCCAGCCAGGCATGGCCCGAGGACCACGTGTTCATTTCCACCCCCACCTTCAACTACACAAGCCGTGACTTGCAGCGCTTCTTTACAGACCTGCACTTTGAGGAAGGCTGGTACATGTGGTTACAGTCACGTGACCTGCTGGCAGGGCTCCCAGCACCTGGAGTGGAAGTATACTGTCTGTATGGCGTGGGCCTGCCCACACCCAGCACCTACATCTTTGACCATGGCTTCCCCTACACGGACCCTGTGGGTGTGCTCTATGAGGACGGGGATGACACTGTGGCCACGCGCAGCACCGAGCTCTGTGCCCAGTGGCAGGGCCTCCAACAGCAGCCTGTGCACCTGCTGCCTCTGCCTGGGGTACAGCACCTCAATATGGTCTTCAGCAACCAGACACTGGAGCACATCAATGCCATCCTGCTGGGTACCTACCGAAATAGCACCGCCGTACCCCCAACTGCCAGCCCAAGGCCCATGCCCCCTGAATAAAGACCTTCCTTTGCTGCTATAACCCCTGACGTGTGTTATGGGTTCAGGGAAAGGCACTAGGGTCCTCACACCAGGATTCATTCATCTGCAGACCTGTTGCTTTGTGGAGCACAGGGCAAGAAGAGCTTTGCTAGAGCCTGGGATTGAATTGGGCACCTTGAGATATACAGCTTCCCACTCTTCTGGTTGAGCTATTTAAGCAGCCTCTCTGTGCCTGCCTCTGCTCTGGGCATGGGGACTGGAGGGAGCTGCACACACAGCTGTAGAATGGGGGTACGTGGAGCCTAGGGTACAGGATGGAGAATATCTGAGCTGCCCCTCCTAGCTCCCAAAAGGGCAGGTGAGACCCCACCTCTAGACAGAGACTTTTGAGTGCTAGGTGGGTGACAGAAGCACAAGAGTTTAGCATCTAGGAGAGTGACAGCCACTAAATAGGTCATTTCAATATTGAAGATTTAATTAATGGAGCTAAGTGATCTGAGAGAAAAGGTTAGGGAGGAACAAGGTGGTGATTCTTATGGGTCAGGGAAGGCTTCCCAGAGGAGGTGGTGCCTGTGCTGAGATCAGATGGAATGAGAAGGGTAACTGTAAAGACTGGTTTCAACCTAAGAGCAGCATGCAGCTGATACAGGGTTTAACCAGGGAAAGGGTGTGACCAGATCTCCAATCTAGAAAAGAGCCCCCTCTCTGCAGGGCAGAGTGTAGCCTGGGGGTGGGGGGTGAGGGGCAGGAAGTGTGGGGAAACCAGAGAGGCCAGTGCAGTGTCCAGGGGAGAGGATGCTAGCTGAAACAAGCAGTAAGTAGGAGAAAGAAGTGGATAATGGGTCATTTGGGATGTGAAATAAGGCTTAGCCATGGGTAGAGCCCAGCATGCCTACGAGCCACCAGATGGACACCTACGGTGCCCCTCTTGAGAGAGGGAAGACAGCATCCGAGACATGGAAGACGGAAGGATCAGCATCACCTTGGCCGAGGACTGAGCCTCCGTGTTTGAGGTTTTAGGAAGAAGGCAAAGGTAGCAAAAGAGAGGCAGGAGTTGGGAGAATGACAAATGGCAGCCATGACTGATGATGTTGGAAGGCCACTAACAATAACAGAGACCTGGTCAATGTGACAGCCTCAGGACATTGGGACCTGAGGTTAGAGTTGGGGTCAGGGTGGGCAGAGCTCGGGGCTCAGGCTGGACAGTGGCCAGAGAGGAGGGATCTGTCCCTCTGTTCAGACAGAGGGCCCAGGAGCAGCATGGAGAGCCAGGCAAGGGGCATCTCCCCCTTCCCAAGCTGCCTAGGACCAGAGCTGAAGGTGAAAGTGAAAGAGAAGATGCAGAAAAAAGGGGCTGGCATGCTCTGAGGGAAGGTGAAAGCGAAAGGAGGAAGCTCAGTAGTGCAGCCCGAGAGAGGTCAAGGCTTCGGCCTTCCTCCGTGTTGATCCCACTCCTCTGATCCCCTGCCCACCCGGAGATGCAGAAGACAGCGCCAGAACCCCAAAAGGGCTTCTCCTTCGAAAACTGCGAGAGGTGAGTGGGGGGATGGTTGGTTCCCCAGCTGCCTACGCCCTCAGTGGGGGCTTCCGGGAGTGGGAGCCCCAGGGTCTTTAAAATTCCTGGGGGCGAGGGTGGGGGAAGGTACGTGTGTGGAACGATTTGGGTTCCCAGGCTTACCCGAAAGGTGAGGGTAACCGGGACGGAGTTAGGGGATGTGATGACGGTCCCAGAAGAACTGAAAGCTGGGTTTCTCCCCTCCGTTTCCAGAAACGCAGCCTTAGAACGCTCCCTCCCGGGGCTCCGTGTCCCTCATGCACGCAAGACCGGAACCACCATCGCAGGCCTTGTGTTCCGAGTGAGTAGGGCGTTGGGATTGTAACACTCAGAGGAGCGGCCGGGTATGGGAGGTGGGCACTGAACCAATGGGTCCTCCCCCTCCCCCCCAGGACGGGGTCATCCTGGGCGCGGATACGCGGGCCACTAACGATTCGATCGTGGCGTACCAGAGCTGCGAGAAGATCCACTTCATCGCCCCTAAAATCTAGTGAGCATTCCCCCGCCCAGTTCCCCCCTCAAGAACCGCCCCCTCATTCCCATCCCGGGTCCCAGAACATCCATAGTCCTGCCCACACGAACCCTCCCTTCGCCTTCAGCTGCTGTGGGGCTGGAGTTGCCGCGGACGCAGAGATGACCACGCGGATGGCGGCGTCTAACATGGAGCTACACGCGCTGTCCACAGGCCGCGAGCCCCGCGTGGCCACGGTCACCCGCGCTTTGCGCCAGACGCTCTTCCGGTGCTGGGGCGGGGCTAAAATGATCCTGGGGAGGGGCAGTTGCGGGGAGGGCAGGGCTGAGAGGAGGCTTGACAGGAGAAAGGGCGGGGCCTCGAGGTCCGAGAGACCGGAAGAGGATGGCCTAAGAGGAGCTAAGAGAGTGGCAGGAAGGAACGCTGTTGGTCACGGGGCGCCAGACCACGGGAAGGGGCGGGGCTCGGGTGCAGGGGTGTTATCGAGGAGGGGCGGGACCTAGATTTCTGTGCGTTCGACTGACCGCACCCACTCCGCGAAAAGGTACCGGGGCTACGTGGGCGCCTCGCTGATTGTGGGCGGCGTAGACTTCACCGGACCGCAGCTCTACTGCGTGCACCCCCACGGCTCCTACAGCCGTCTGCCCTTCACGGCCCAGGGTGAGCGCTTCCGCCCCCTTCCCGCGAACCCCGCCCGTGGGACCTCAACGTTTATCCCGCGACTGGGAGGCCGCGGCTGACCTCCGATGCCCTTCCTGCCTGCAGGCTCCGGCCAGGATGCGGCCCTGGCAGTGCTGGAGGACCGGTTCCAGCCGAACATGACGGTGAGCGACATCTCCCCCCTACACACACTACGCGTGCATTGGTGGGAAGTGTACACCCGGGAGCTGGGGAAACGCAGAGGTACCCTGGCCTACTCTAGAGCTAGGCTTCTCGGAGGTGACGACTGAGTGGAGACTGAGGGTCCAGTGGAGTGAGGGTGAAGTGCTATTACAACAGTGCCAAAGCTTGGACTGTCCCAGAAGTCAAAACTCAGAGAGGGCCATTTGGTGTTGAGGGAGAAGGTAACAGCAGGTGGGGTCTGGAGTCTGGATTTTGTTTAGGGTGGATGGAAGCAGAAGGCATATGTCACTTTATAGGTGCTTATGGCCCAGAAAGAAAAAGGCAGTGAGCCAGGGATTGTGGGTGGGTGAATAGCCCACTGGAAGCAGAGCCACAAGTGACTCAGAGAAGTTTGTGAAGATGGGGGCAGTGGGAACATTGGGGTCTCTGGAAAGAGGGATACTGAAACCAGGGTAGAGGAGCCTGGGGTGGAGATGGTGATGTAGGGAGAGAGAGAAGTTTGGGTGTGAGAAAATGGTAAATAGTTCAGCCTACAAGATTAACAGTCTCCAGGCTGTAGCCTGAGGGTGATACTAAAGGGTCCATCAGGACTCACACACACACACACACATCTTTACAGCTGGAGGCAGCGCAGGAGCTGCTGGTGGAAGCCATCACTGCAGGGATCCTGGGTGACTTGGGCTCTGGGGGCAGTGTGGATGCATGTGTGATCACTGGGACCAGCGCCAAGCTGCTGCGAACACTGAGCTCTCCCACAGAGCCTATAGAGAGGTAGGAGCATAGGAGATGGGGGAATCACAGGGGAGGATGGGGTGGTAGCAAGGGAAATAGGGGGCTGCAAAGAGAAGACAGGCCACTTGATGAGGTCATCCTTTCTCCTTCCCAGGTCCAGCCAGTACCGCTTTGCCCCTGGGACCACAGCTGTCCTGTCGGAGACAGTGATGCCGCTGACCCTGGAGCTGCTGGAGGAAACTGTGCAGGCCATGGATGTGGAGTGAAGTAGGCTGAGGCTTAGAGCTTGGAACAAGGAGGAATAAACCCAGAAAACACAAATACCTAGACAGATGGCTGTGTCCTTCCTGGGTGGAGGGGGACAAGCAGCCAGCAGGGCTCTGTACCTAAGGTATCCCTGCAGGGGCCACTTCCTCCCATGGCTTCAGTGCCTAGCCTAAGGGGTGCACTTCACCCATCACCTTAGGCATCTACCCCTCCAGAACCCCAGCCCTGGGAAGTATCACAGGCTCAAAGTGGAAAGCCCCCCTCCTGACTCTCCACACTACAGAGCCTCCCCCTACCACTCCCATGCCTTGCTCTTGCCCTCTAGTCCACTGAGGGCTGTTGTACAACCCAAAAGGCCCTATGTATTGCCCCCACATAGAGCCTTTACCTGGCTCATCAGTGGCCAAGGACACAGCCCACAGCTCTCAGTCAGACCGCCCCCATCCCCACTGATGGCTAAAATGCTGGTGGAGGAGCTGCTCCCTGATTCCAAGGGCAAGTTCTCACTCCTCACCCCTACAATGCCTTTACCTGTGAAACCCCTCTGATGACCAGGCATACCTGAGGTGCTAACATGATGCTGAGCTTCTGTTTGCACATGTTGGGCTGTCACTAAGGGGATTGACTCCAAGTTTTCTGGGTGCCAGGGATCACAGGGCTCATGTGGGGGGAGATAATATGACACATTTATCCAGCAGACTTTTGCTGAGCACCCACTGAGTGTCAGCCCAGGTGCAGGTTGCTAGTGGGAGCATCCTGCCTTGGGAGAGAATGGCTGAGCTCCCCTGGAGCTTTGGAACTGTTAGAGTCTGCCCAACCCCTGGGGAGGGTCTACTCCAGGCTGGACATCCCTGGGTCCCCGTTTATGCTTTTTCCCTCAGTATTTTATTATGAAAATTTTAAAACATAAAATCTGGAAAAAAGTTGAACACCTATATACCCACTGCAGACTTTACAATTTGTATTTTGTTATATTTGCTTTACCATGTATCTATCCTTCCCTCTAGTCAGCAATTAACTCGTTTTTTTGACTGATGTGTTCTTGAATCAGCCAAAGCCCTCACACCCCTAGAAGGAGGCAAGCCAACTTACCTGTTGCAACTTTGCACACAGGGGTGTCTTCTCTCCCTTGGGTCAGGCTCACCTTGGGGCTCTACAGTGAATGGACTGTAGACACCAGGGGCTTGTCCATGGGAGCCCCAAGGCCTGGAGGCTGTCAGAGATTTGATGGCTGTCATTCTTCCACCCCTGATCTCCATCCAGGATCGGCCAGTCACCAAGGGCTCATACCTTGCCCTCCTGTGCACAAGGCCCCTCCTAGGTGTATCATCTCATCATGAACAGTGTGGGCTTTGGAGCCAGACAGATGAAGGTTTGGGTCCAAACACACCATGTGGCGGAAGAGTCAGCATCTCCCTGAGCAAACCGTGACACCCATTCCAAGTTGAAGAGGAATCACTGAGGTGATATGTTAGGATTTGCAACCCGCCAGCACCCCCGTCCTGGCCCTGGCCCTTCCACAGCAGAGCCGGTGCAGGTAGACATTCCCTCTACCAGTCAGGAACACCCCTGGGTGCTGAGCAGGCTTCTGTGAGTTTGGTGCTCCTGATAGCCCTGGGAGACTTCCCTGATCCCAGCCACCAGGTGGTTACCGTTAAGTCTAACCACAAGTCCTTGGTACCTGGTGCTCAACATTTGGGATGTGAGGTGGTTCAGGGATCCAGTCAGGGGCCAGGCTTTGGGAGGTGGAGGAGGTGAGAGCCTCACACCTGGGCTCTGTCTGATAAGTCAAGGCCTGAGTGGAGGACCTTGACCCAAAGAGACCCTCCTCCTGCCTAGAGCAAGGAGGAATAATGGCAGGGAGCTGAACCTCCACAGCTGCCTGGCCTCAGTCCTGGGACTTTGGCTCAAGGATGAAGAGAACCATAAAGCCAGGCCCAGTTCTCAACCTCACGCCTGCCACAGTGTTGCTGCTCAGCCTCATCCTTACCCTGGTCCTCCTTGGCTCCTCCTTGGGTAAGTGGGCCTGGCCCAGCCCTGACTGAACAGCCTTAGGGCAACCCAGCTCCCAGCAGCAGCCCAGGCTTCCTGCTCAGGGGCTCAGGGCAGGGGCCAGGCTGGCTAGAAGGGAAGCAGGTGGACAGAGTAGGCAAAGGAGAAAGGATGTGGCAAGGCTGGGCAAGAGGGGGTCAGGGGCCAGTCTCACAAATGGGACAGGAGCTTGGGCTGGGCCCAAGAGCCGGGGAGGGTTTAGGAAGCTGAGAAGCAAAGGTTGGACGTGTAGTTTAGGAAGAGCCTTCTGGCTGCATGTGGGGTATGGACCGTTGAGGTCTGGAGGGAGTGAAGAGGCTAGGAAGGAGACGGGAATATTCCTGGGGACAGGGAGAAAAATGGCCTGGGATTGGGGGTGGGGTGGAGTTGGGGAATGGTGGGGCATAGGTTGGAGAGAGATGAGGAAGAATGAACAGAACTTGGGGGCTGGTTGGATGGGGGCAACTGAGATAGCTATAGAGGCCCAGAGGTGCTCAGGGTGAGAATGGGTAGTGATGAGCCCTCTTGATTTGGACCCCTCTGGGGGGCACAGCCTGGGAGCACCCAGGAGGAGGAGAGGAGAGGTGTGCTGGGATGTGGGAAGCAGGTCCTCACCAGCCCAATGGTCAGGTTGTGGCGTTCCTGCCATCAGACCGGTGCTGAGCTTCAGCCAGGGGATTGTCAATGGGGAGAATGCAGTGCTGGGCTCGTGGCCCTGGCAGGTGTCCTTGCAGGTACATGCACCCTGGGTGTGGGGCAGGGTTTCAGGTGTTTCATGCCTGGGTGTAGCCTGGGCCCACCCCCACTTCTGACCCCTGACCCCAGGACAGCAACAGCTTCCACTTCTGCGGTGGTTCCCTCATCAGTCAGTCCTGGCTGGTCACTGCTGCCCACTGCAATGTTGTGTGAGTGCTTCCCTTCTACCTGCACCCCCCCCCAGCCCCCACCTCCCCACCCCCTTGCCCTGGAGGCCTCTCTCTTGTCACTCTGCCCTCCTTGTGGCTGCCCAACCCCGCTCTCACTGCAGCCCTGGCTGCCACTTTGTCATCCT
The DNA here is from genome assembly GCF_003676395.1 of Aethalodelphis obliquidens. Lineage (NCBI taxonomy): Eukaryota > Metazoa > Chordata > Mammalia > Artiodactyla > Delphinidae > Aethalodelphis > Aethalodelphis obliquidens. The sequence continues at coordinate 18,540,456 of NW_020837964.1, forward strand.
GGGCGAGTATGACCTATCATCCAGCGCTGAGCCTTTTCAGGTTCTGTTCATCTTGCGGGTCAGTGCCTGGGCTGCAGATGGGGAAGGAAGAGTGGGCAGTGTAGGTGTGTGGGCTCTGGGGGTGAGGAATTTGGAGCATGCCCTGGCCTAGTCCCCTCAGCACCCATCACACTGGGGGCCTGTGCCCATCCCCATCTTGCATGGCCCCTTCCTGGCTCTGCACCCTTTCTGGAACCCCACCACCATGAACAACGATCTGATGCTACTAAAGCTCGCCTCCCCAGCCCAGTACACAACACACATCTCACCAGTTTGCCTGGCTTCCTCAAATGAGGTGCTGCCTGAAGGCCTCACGTGTCACCACTGGCTGCGGCCGCCTCAGCGGTGCGGGTAGGAATTTGGGCCAAAACTCTGGGTGGGAGGGCAAGGTGGGGACAAGTCATCTGGGACCTAACCACCCACTCCCGGCCCACAGGCAGTGTGACTCCTGCACGCCTGCAGCAGGTGATTCTGCCCCTGGTCACCGTGAGTCAGTGGCCAGCAATACTGGGGCTCACGCATCACCAACTCTATGATCTGTGCAGGGGCCTCGGGGCCTCCTTGTGCCAGGTGAGCACTGGCACCCTGTCCTGTCCTCTGCACTGTCCTGTGGCACTCCCACCCTCCACACTGACTTCTCCCCTCCTTCCATCAGGGTGAATGTGGAGGCCCGCTTGTCTGCCAGAAGGGGGACATGTGGGTGCTCACTGGTATTGTCTCCTGGGGCGCCAATAACTGCAACGTGTGTGCGCCTGCCACGTACACTCAGGTTAGCAAGTTCAGTACCTGGATCAATCATAGCCTACAACCAAGCCCACCACAGGCCCTCTCCCCGTCTCAGTCCAATAAAGACCCCAGGCTCTGTCCTCTTGTGTATGCCTGTCTGTCTTCCTGGTTCAGGGAAAAGCAGAGGCTAGGGCTTCCCTGGTGGCACAGTGGTTGAGAGTCCGCCTGCCGATGCAGGGGACGCGGGTTCGTGCCCCGGTCCGGGAAGATCCCACATGCCTCGGAGCTGCTGGGCCCGTGAGCCATGGCCGCTGAGCCTGCACGTCCGGAGCCTGTGCTCCGCAACGGGAGAGACCACAACAGTGAGAGGCCTGTGTACCGCAAAAAAAAAAAAAAAAAAAGAGAGGCTCTTGGGGGCCCCATTCCCCAAGCGGAGTTTGTCTTCTGGCACGGCAGGTGTTGAGGAGTTAGGATCCTCCTAGACTAGCCGTGACCAGGTTGGGCTCTTCCCATCTCCCCACCGCCTCCTGGGCAACCTCTTGTCCACAGCAAGAGACTGGGCTGTTGGAATGAATGGGCAGCTTTCCCTGGGGAAGGCAGCCTGTTTATTGAGTACGAAGGATACATTTACAAACTTGAGTACACAAAATAAATAACTGCACATTCTCCATCCACAGTCCATGGCATAAAGGCCCAAGTCTCCAAACTCCCTCCGTCCTACCTTCAGGACCAGGCCCATCCTGGCCAAAAGAGGAAATAAATCCCCAGAGGCACTTGGGGAAGTAGGGGGAATTCTGAGGCCATGGGGCTTGGGCTTTCCACTGCCTTGTGCTAGGAGAACTGGAGACAGGAGGAGGGGGTGTACAAGGCACGAATGACTTGGCCCAGAGTGGTCTCTTTTGGCTTGGTTTCCCACTGGAGGTGGCACATGCAAAAAGAAGAGGGCCTAGCCCAAGGGAACCCACTGGGAGGAACTAAGAGCCAAACCCTCCCTGCTGGCAGGGGACCTGCAGTCCAGCTAAGGCTAAAGCTGGGCCCTGGCTCCTTCCCACCCACTGAAAGCAGCTGTGGAGGGACAGGGCTTGGGTTCCAGCCCCGTCTGTGGTGGTGGGGAGGCACCATGACTGACGCGGGATGGTCTGGCTCAGACCTCTGGGAAAGCAGCCACCCAATTCCACCCACCTCTCAGAGGGGCTCCCTCCAGACGGAGATTCAGCGGGGCCCAGAATGGAAGGGTAATGCTGTGAAAAGAAGCAGGGACAGGCTGGACTGAGCAAGGCCACCGTGAGAAGGTCAGTGCCCCAGGCACTCAGGGTTCAGAGGCAGGTCACACAGTATGGCTAAGTTCCAGGGGGAGCTGCGCAAAAGCTCAGCAGAAGGGGATAGGGTTGAGCACCCCGGGGACCCTCCCTCAATGCAGCAGCTCCTTCCTTCCGACTTCCTCTTGGAGGATAAAGGGAGAGCATGGTGCTCATTCCTCGGCCGCCCATACTCATGCCAGACACTAGATGGCTCCTTCATGCAGCTGCAGAGGAGGGAACAGCAGCACCTGAAGGGAAAGGCAACACCAAGGGTGGAACCCAGGCTGACACTGGAATCCTGATGGGGCTCTCCCTCGGAAGCCCCTGCCCTTTGCTTTGGCCCAGGTGCCCCCATCCCCCAGGTAGCAGCAGTGGGGCTCCTTTTAACCCCGCACAGTTGGGAAGGAGGCACCTGGGGAATAGAATGGGCATCCAAGGGGGAGAGGGAGGTGATAGTAGGCTCTGTAAAGAAGGCACTGAGTGCAGTAGGCTGGTGGGCAGGAACTCTCATAGTCAGAGAGAGGCTGAAGCCTGGAGCAAGCCTGCTACCAACATGGCCACACAGTCCAGAGGGCCAAGGACCATTCCACGGTCCTACCACCAGAGATCCTGGCAAGTCCTGGGGCCGGGAGGGGTCCCCAGGGGCACCATGAAGGAAGACAGATCTTGGCTGGGAGGTGGGAGGCTGTTTAGACTCAGCCAGGGGCTGAGAGTCCAGCCAAGGCACAAGCTGTGGGCCTACCTGGGCCTCTCACTGGAGCATAATCATGAGGATCAGGATGCCATGAAATGTGGGGCGGGGGGAGGGCAGACAGGAAGGCTTGGTAGAGGAAAGGGGGGATTCCAGAAGTAACTGTCCCAAAGAGTCCTGGGACCACAAGACACCCTCTACCTGGCACTGCATGCTCCTTTGGTCTAGGGAAGAGCCAAGAGGTGAGGAGACTGAAGGCCAGGTCCTGCCCTTCCCCCAATATGTACCAGAGCAGTTGTCCACCAAAAGGAGCATTAGTGCCAGACCAGGCTCCCCGTTCAGGGGGCTCTTATGCCCCAGGGCTCCCTCCACTCTGTCGCACCAGACTCAGGCCCAGGGTGAAGATGGGGACTGCTGAAGGCACAGAGAAGGGGCTGGGGCCATTCACCTACCACTGACCATACAGACCTATCTCTAGAGAGGGCGGTGGGTCCAGATGGCACAGCAATGTGTGGCCAGGCTGGGGCCATGCCATGTCAGCACCCCAGCCTGCCAGCTCAGCCATTGTACTGCTGCTGGTAGCGCAGGTTGAGCTCCCGCAGCTCTCGCTCCCGCACTCGGCGAGACTTGTTGGATCGTGTAGAGCGGCTGGAACGCGTGGACTGGGCAGATTTGGTGCTCTGGCAGCGCGAGGAGGCGCGTTTGAGGAGGTTCTGGGAGATGGAGCGGTGCAGATTCTTCATAGACGAAGAGGCTGCCATGCTCACCACCCACGGATGCCTCAGGGCCTGCAGTGCCGTCATACGGGCGCCGGGGTCCACCGTCAGCAGGCGGTCAATGAAGTCCTTGGCCAGGTTGGACACACTGGGCCAGGGCTAGAAGCCAAGGACAAGCATTAGAGCGAGCACACTCAACATTGCCCTGAACATCCCGATGATGTCACCTACACAGCACTCAGACCTGTCCAGTAGCCCTGCACTCTCCCCCTAGAGAGAGGAACTGCCCGGCTCCTCTCACGTAGAACATTCCGGGCCTCCCCTTCCCACCCAGTGCTGACCCAGGCCACTGAGCAGAGGCTGCTCTCTGAGTGACAAGGAGTGTGATAGGAGGAGAAGGACCCACCCCCTCCCTGAGGAGCAAACTTCAAAGATGCCCTGGACTCAAAGCCTGGTTCAAGGAGGTGGCCCCCGTCAAGACCACCCAACCTACACCAGGACCACCATAACATCAGGGCGATTTAATGAGAACGACCCAAACCTTCCACCATATCTTGAGCCGGACTTAAGCTCCCATCACTGGATGCCCATACTGAGTCACTTCCTAGTCCTTAGAAACAGGGTCTGCCCTCCCTTCCAACTGAAAAAGTGGCCAAAATAATCACTGCATTCTCTGCATCAGCCTCAGCCTCAGCCTCTCAGCCATGAGGAGAAAGGAAACAATTCAAGGCAACTAGATTTCTCCATCTGCTGGGATGGCAGGGGGATCCTGGGAGCCCAGCAGGGATTAGGACCCTTCTCAGGGGTGCTTCTCATGTCTGCATGACCTCTCTAAGCCACACAGGGGCTCCTGGCAGTACCCTGTGCCAGCCTCGTTTTAGTACATTCTTTCCTCAGCACAAAGCCTGCTCTGCTACATGCACCCACGGCTGCCTCATCTCAGCCACACACCAAACAGCCATCTGTCTCAGGGCCTCAGCCCGCACAAATTGTCTTCACCTGGCTGAATCCTCAGGTTCTCAGGTTAAAGGACACTTGCTCACACTCCCTCTCTTAGCCACCAGTGCTAAGCAACTATTCGAATAATTTCAAGTTTATTGTTCCCATTAGACCATGCTTAGCTATTCACCAGTGCCTGGTGCCGGGCATACAGGAGGCACTCAGAAGACAGGGGCTCAGAGAGTAAACAACCCATGCATGGCACCTGATGGGTGCCCTCTCCTGCAGCTGCTTCCAGCATGTGGGGCTCAGATGCCCGGGCCCTTGACTTACTCTGCTGAAGGAGGGCAGATGCAGCACTTCTCCGAGTCCCTGCATCTCTTGGGAGCACTCTGGCACGGGCTCTGACACTCTCCAAAGGGTGGGTGGCTAGGACTTCTGCTGAGCCTGCTCCAGGTGGTTCGGCTGGGATGCCAGGTGTCCTATCACCCTCCTTCCTGTCTGGTGAGAGGTCTAACTGTTCTACCCCGTGGTGCCCTTCACCTTGAGGAGCCCCTGAACACACTCTCCAAGGGGCTCCGGAAAGTCTGAGAGCCCACATTTGGGGTAGCTGCATGCCCACTCAGCAGACACACTAACACAGTTATCGCTACCCCCAGTCAGGCTTCCTTGACCCCCAACTCTTCCCCCATGCCTTTCCCCACTGATGTCGATGTACTGGGAGGCAGTGGGTGGGGTGGGGTAGGAAACAAGGAAAAGACTCATCTGGAGTCCTGAAGAAGGGGTGGAGCTACTTGTAGTTGTTATCCTTACCTGCCCTTTGGAAGGCAAATCTCAACTTTTACTGAGCTGAACTGGAAGAAAGTCACAGAAAGCCCAGATTTCTAAACAGCCACCTAACAGGGTCCTCCTCACCAATGGGCCAGCTCCCAGTGATTCCTGGTAAGCGACTTGCCTCCAGGAGGAGGGCAGTTCGGGCCCATAAATCCCGTGCTGTCTGAGAGCAGTGAGGGAGAGCAAGGAGCAACAGCCCTCCCATGCAGGCAGCCTGGTCCACATTTCCCTGCAGGCCTGTGTAACTCAGGGCTCTGATACTGAGGCTGACATGCAGGGTGACTGGACTAGACAGTTGCCACAGTAGCTGTGGGCTCTCAGTTCAAGAAAGCCCCATGGCTTGCTGCTGCCACCTGAACACAAAGAGCCATTGTGAGGGGCCAGCCAATCTAGACCACAGACACACTGTGGCCCCTGTCACTCATTTGAGAAATGGAGAGACGCAGGCATAATGGGGCCACTGATGGACAAAGCAAACCTAGAGCTGGAACAGGTCATGGGAATACCTGTGCTTGCGCTGCACTGCGGCTTTTATGGTCTCCAAGAAAAGGAGAAATCACTGGGGAACACACTGCAGCTCAGCCTAGCCTGTTGGTGGGACAGCTCCAAGACAGAGCTGCCAGCCCAGGCCAGCCAAACAGGGCTGGGACATGGATTCTGCCCCTGGCCCTTGGTCCAGTCAAGCCAGAAGAGAGGCAACTCCTCTGCAAATGACAGAATAAAAAGTGGCAAACCTGGACTCACAAGTCAGGAACCTGAACACGGATGGATTGGAGGCATCCCCACTTCATAACCATACCCAGCCAAACAAACCAAGGCCCCCTGCAGCTCCAAACCAGTCCAGTGCAGTCTCAGATGGGCCTCCCACTAGACACGCACTGTGGGCTTAAGCATCTCCACCTCCAGAGTGACACAGGCTCACACCAGCTGTCAACCCCTGCTGCTTGTTGCCATGATCGCCAAAGTGAGCCGGATTGATCTGCCCCTCCTCCTCCCCCAGGTGCTCGCCTCTCCAATTACCTGGTACAGGCAGCAGTGTGAGGAATGCTGATGGGCTCATTAGTCTGAGGGCCTGCCCACCCTCTTTGGCAGGCCCCAGCTCTCCCCATCTTTGAAGAACTGTGCGCAGCTGGGTCCCCTAAGACAATGTGACTCGAGCTGTCCTGACATGAGAACCGGGCTGTGCAATGGCACCCAGCCTAACCCTCACACACTGAGGGACCTGCAGCGGGAAGTCAAACAGGACAAACACGGGAAGGTGGTCCTCGAGCCAGCCCACTGACAGCGGGGCAGGGGCTTATGTTGACCTCCAGAATAGTGGCCCCTTGGAGGTCTCCAACAGGGCTCACAAAGGAGAAGCAAGGCCTTCCACACTCACCCATGGCCACACTTCTGGCCAAGTCCAATTCAGCACCTCCTGAAAAAGCGATCGGGACCTCCCTGGTGGCACAGTGGTTTACATTCCGTGCTCCCAATGCAAGGGGCCCGGGTTCGACCCCTGGTCAGGAAACTAGATCCCACATGCATGCCGCAACTAACAGTTCACATGCCACAACTAAGGAGCCCACGTGCCGAAACTAAGGAGCCAGCAAGCCACAACTAAGAAGCCGGCAAGATGCAACTAAAGAGCCCTCAAGCAGCAACTAAGGCACCCTCGAGCTGCAACTAAGGAGCCCGCCTGCTGCAACTAAGGAGCCCACGAGCCGCAAATAAGGAGCCCACCTGCCGCAACTAAGACCCAGCACAACCAAATAAAAAAAGAAAAAGAAAGCGATCAACACATGCAGACCAACCCACCTGCTTCCCCAACATGCTCAGGCCTCTGGAGCCACATGAGTATGTCTGGCAGCCTCTGACTGACTGGCCAGGTAACATTCTGTTCCTCATATGCAGCCAAGTGAGGAAAAGAAAAATGGGAAATTCCCTGGCAGTCCAGTGGTTAGGATTCCACTCTTCCACTGCAGGGGGCACGGGTTTGACCCCTGGTCGGGGAACTAAGATCCCACATGCCGCACAGTGGAGCCAAAAGAAAGAAAAAGAAAAATGGGCATGAGGAAAAAGGAAAATGATAAACTGTCATGCTCTTCAGTTTCCACAGCTCTAACTGCCAGCTGTGGGTAAAGGAGAGATATACTTTTGCCTCAGTATACTTGGGGCCAGATCAGGGACACATGTAAGCCTCAGGTGGGTGGCAGAAGGGACAGGCCCCAGGTACCACCTGGCCAGTCTCCTAGAGGCTTCCACCCATTTCTGGGCTGACAAAGAGCATGGGGCATGAAAGGGAATATCAAAATGTCAGTCGGCCTTGCCTCCAGACACTCAGGCCTCCGTGAGACCTGAGTGTGCAGAGGACAGCTGCAATACTCAGGGTGACAGCCCGCACCCTCCTGTCCAGAAGTCAATCTTTCATGAGCTGTGTGGGTGAGGGGTCCTGCCCCAAGAGGAGGACAAGAAGAGGCTGTAGGAGGAAGGGTATCACCTCCACCCTGTTTCTGACCATCGAGCTGGCTGCCCTTCTGCCTACCCTGTAACCCCCAGAGTCCTTGCATTTCAGATACCTACTCCTGATGCTGTAACAGCAGAGAAACCAATAGGGTAGAAGAAGGATCTCCCCCATGAGTACTTCCTAACCAACTTCACCCTCCTCATCGCTCTGCTTCTGTGAGACCAGTCACTCCTGGTGACACTCAGCAGCTGAATCCAACTCTCCCTTCAGAGGGAGGCACCAGACCAGAAGGGGTTTGCCACTCCAGCTCAGAGGACACACTTCCTCCCGTCCCAGTCTCATTCACTTGCTCTAGCTCTAATGTCACAAGGGCCTGGCAAGAATGTTACCCAAGCTACTTCCATGGTCCTGCCTTGAGCCCCAGGGCTAAGGGAACAAGGGCTGGAACCAGCTCTCGAGGCCTAGGCTGCAGAGGGAGGAGGAAGCTGCTTCCTTCCAGTAGCAAACCCAGCTCACGGGGCATACCCTAGACTCCCTCTGGTAAGCAGGTCTGACGGCTCTCAAGTAAGGGGAGAAAAAGGCCTAGCGTCTCTTTGGGCTGGAAGCCCAGTGACCTGTGTTCTAGGTCTACCGTCTTGGCTGACCGTAGAGAAATCACAGCCTCCTCACTTTTAATATGAAGGAGCTGAATGCAATGAATTCTAAGTCTCTTCCAGTTTATAAAGTCCTGGGTTGTAAGAAGATGGCTCCCCATCTTTTTTTCCCACTTGGCTGCATGTGAGGAAGAGAAGCAGAGCATCTAACATTTAAGCTGACTTGATGTCTTGACCTTTATGGGTTCTCTTCCAGCCCATGATGACACTGGGGAAGGTTCCCTGGCAGAGAAGGAAGCCCAGGCAAAGAGATGCTAGGGGAAGAAGGGGGAGAAAGAAGCCTGGGCTTTGCTCCCATGACTCAGTTCTTCCCTCAACTTTGTCTCAACATGTGTCTTCAGATCCAGCATTCCCATGTTCAAAGTCCTCCTTCCTGTACTGACATGGGCCTGAATGAGAGCAGAGAGAAGGGCACAGAGGATATTCTGGGAAATGGAGCTTCAGGTTTACTCAGGAGAGCAGAACTATTAGTGTGATAAGAACAGCACACTCTGATGTTAACCATGAGGAAAAGTGTTTTGAAAAAATCAGCACAATTAGACACTGTGGGGCTGTAGAGCCAGCATCTCCTCCTCTGGTCAAGACACTCACCATCCTGGTGTCTGGACTTCCAGAACAGACAGTATCCAACACGCTGAGACCACGCTGTGGGTGGGGGGACCTGAGCAGCAGAAAAGAGAAAGATGTTGAGGGAGAGAGGCTGACAGGAGAAAAAGGAGGAAGATAATAGAGGTTTAAACAGAGGCAGAGGAGCTTCCCTGGTGGCGCAGTGGTTAAGAATTCGCCTGCCAATGCAGGGGACACGGGTTCGAGCCCTGGTCCGGGAAGATCCCACATGCTGCGGAGCAACTAAGCCTGTGCACCACAACTACTGAGCCTGTGGTCTAGAGCCCACGAGCCACAACTACTGAGCCCACGTGCTGCAACTACTGAGCCTGCGCACTAGAGCCCGCATGCCACAACTACTGAAGACTGCATGCCTCAAGGCCATGCTCCGCAACAAGAGAAGCCGCCGAAATGAGAAGCCCACGAACTGCAATGCAGAGTAGCCCCTAAAAAAAAAAAAAAAAAAAAGAGTAGCCCCTGCTCGACACAACTAAAGAAAGACTGCGCACAGCAACGAAGACCCAACGCAGCCAAATATAAATAAATAAATAAATTTATATATATAAAAAAAAGAGGCAGAGAATCTCAAAGATAAAAATAAAATGAGAAAAGGCGTGACAACTTAAAGGATGGTAAAGCTGTGTTCTAAAACTTGAGATGGGGACTACCCTGGCAGTCCAGTGGTTAAGACTCTGTGCTTCCAATGCAGGGGGTGTGGGTTCAATCCCTCGTCTAAGATCCCACATGCTGTGCGGTGCGGCCAAGAAAATATTTTAAATTATTAGAGAAATGCAAATCAAAACTACAAGGAGGTATCACCTCACACCAGTCAGAATGGGCATCATCAGAAAATCTACAAACAACAAATGCTGGAGAGGGTGTGGAGAAAAGGGAACCCTCTTGCACTGTTAGTGGGAATGTAAATTGATACAGCCACTATGGAGAACAGTATGGAGGTTCCTTAAAAAACTAAAAATAGAACTACCATATGACCCAGCAATCCCACTACTGGGCATATACCCTGAGAAAACCATAATTCAAAAAGACACATGCACCCCAATGTTCACTGCAGCACTATTTACAATAGCCAGGACATGGAAGCAACCTAAGTGTCCACTGACAGATGAATGGATAAAGAAGATGTTGCACATATATACAATGGAATATTACTCAGCCATAAAAAGATACGAAATTGAGTTATTTGTAGTGAGGTGGATGGACCTAGAGTCTGTCATACAGAGTGAAGTTAAGTCAAAAAGAGAAAAACAAATACCTTATGCTAACACATATATATGGAATGTAAAAAAAAATTGTTCTGATGAACCCAGGGGCAGGACAGAAATAAAGACACAGACGTAGAGAATGGACTTGAGGACACGGAGCAGGAAAGGGTAAGGTGGGACGAAGTGAGAGAGTAGCATTGACATATATACACTATCAAATGTAAAACAGGTAGCTAGTGGGAAGCAGCTGCATGGCACAGGGAGATCAGCTCTGTGCTTTGCAGCCACCTAGAGGGATGGGATAAGGAGGGTGGGAGGGAGACGCAAGAGGGAGGGGATATGGGGATATATGTATATGTACAGCTGATTCAGTTTGTTATAAAGCAGAAACTAAGACACCATTGTAAAGCAATTATACACCAATAAAGATGCTAAAAAAAAAAAAAGATTACTCTACCCGGCAAGGATCTCATTCAGATTTGATGGAGAAATCAAAAGCTCTACAGACAAGCAAAAGCTAAGAGAATTCAGCACCACAAAACCAGCTCTACAACAAATGCTAAAGGAACTTCTCTAAGTGGGAAACACAAGAGGAGAAAAGACCTACAAAAACAAACCCATAACAATTAAGAAAATGGTAATAGGAACATACATATCAATAATTACCTTAAACATGAATGGATTAAATGCTCCAACTAAAAGACACAGGCTTGCTGAATGGATACAAAAACAAGACCCATCTATACGCTGTCTGCAAGAGACCCACTTCAGACCTAGGGACACATACAGACTGAAAGTGAGGGGATGGAAAAAGATATTCCATGCAAATGGAAATCAAAAGAAAGCTGGAGTAGCAATACTCATATCAGATAAAACAGACTTTAAAATAAAGAATGTTACAAGAGACAAGGAAGGACACTATATAATGATCAAGGGACCAATCCAAGAAGAGGATATAACAATTATAAACATATGTGTACCCAACACAGGAGCACCTCGATACATAAGGCAACTGCTAACAGCTCTAAAAGAGGAAATCGACAGTAATACAATAATAGTGGGGGACTTTAACACCTCATTTACACCAATGGACAGATCATCCAGACAGAAAATTAATAAGGAAACACAAACTTTAAATGACACAACAGACCAGATAGATTTAATTGATATTTATAGGACATTCCATCCAGAAACAGCAGATTACACTTTCTTCTCAAGTGCACACGGAACAAGCTCCAGGAGAGATCACATCTTGGGTCACAAATCAAGCCTCAGTAAATTTAAGAAAACAGAAATCATATCAAGCATCTTTTCTGACCAAAACACTAGGAGATTAGAAATCAATTACAGGGAAAAAAACGTAAAAAGCACAAACACATGGAGGCTAAACAATACGTTACTAAATAACCAAGAGATCACTGAAGAAATCAAAGAGGAAATCAAAAAATACCTAGAGACAAATGACAATGAGAACACGACGATCCAAAACCTATGGGATGCAGCAAAAGCAGTTCTAAGAGGGAAGTTTATAGCAATACAAGCCTACCTCAAGAAACAAGAAAAATCTCAAATAAACAATCTAACCTTACACCTAAAGGAACTAGAGAAAAAAGAACAAACAAAATCCAAAGTTAGTAGAAGGAAAGAAATCATAAAGATCAGAGCAGAAATAAATGAAATAGAAACAAAGAAAACAAGAGCAAAGATCAATAAAACGAAAAGCTGGTTCTTTGAAAAGATAAACAAAATTGATAAACCTTTAGCCAGATTCATCAAGAAAAAGAGGGAGAGGACTCAAATCAATAAAATTAGAAATGAAAAAGGAGAAGTTACAATGGACACTGCAGAAATACAAAGCATCCTAAGAGACTACTAGAAGCAACTCTATGCCAAGAAAATGGATAACCTGGAAGAAATGGACAAATTCTTAGAAAGGTATAACCTTCCAAGACTGAACCAGGAAGAAATAGAAAATATGAACAGACCAATCACAAGCAGTGAAATTGAAACTGTGATTAAAAATCTTCCAACAAACAAAAGTCTAGGATCAGATTGCTTCACAGGTGAATTCTATCAAACATTTAGAGAAGAGCTAACACCCATCCTTCTCAAACTCTTCCAAAAAATTGCAGAGGAAGGAACACTCCCAAACTTATTCTATGAGGCCACCATCACCCTGATACCAAAACCAGACAAAGATACTACATAAGAAGAAAATTACAGACCAGTATCACTGACGAATATAGATGCAAAAATCCTCAACAGAATACTAGCAAACAGAATCCAACAACACATTAAAAGGATCAAACACCATGATCAAGTGGGATTTATCCCAGGGATGCAAGGATTCTTCAATATATGCAAATCAACCAATGTGATACACCATATTAACAAACTGAAGGATAAAAACCATATGATCATCTCAATAGATGCAGAAAAAGCTTTTGAAAAAATTCAACAAATTATGATAAAAACTCTCCAGAAAGTGGGCATAGAGGGCACCTACCTCAACATAATAAAGGCCATATATGACAAACCCACAGCAAACATCATTCTCAATGGTGAAAGACTGAAAGCACTTCCTCTAAGATCAGGAACAAGACAAGGATGTCCACTCTCGCCACTATTATTCAACATAGTTTTGGAAATCCTAGCCTCAGCAACCAGAGAAGAAAAAGAAATAAAAGAAATACAACTTGGAAAAGAAGTAAAATTGTCACTGTTTGCAGATGACATGATACTATACATAGAGAATCCTAAAGATGCCACCAGAAAACTACTAGAGCTAATCAATGAATTTGGTAAAGTTGCAGGATACAAAATTAATGCACAGAAATCTCTTGCATTCCTACACACTAAGAACAAAAGATCAGAAAGAGAAATTAAGGAAACACTCCCATTCACCACTGCAACAAAAAGAATAAAATACCTAGTAATAAACCTACCTAAGGAGGTAAAAGACCTATACTCAGAAAACTATAAGACACTGATGAAAGAAATCAAAGATGACACAAACAGATAGAGAGATATACTATGTTCTTGGATTGGAAGAATCAATATTGTGAAGATGACTATACTGCCCTGCTGCCGCGGAGCCAGGCGGAGGCGGACGTGCAGGCACGGGTGCACTCTAGATTCGGCTCCACCCGTAACCCACCGCCATGGCCGTAACCCACCGCCATGGCCGAGGAAGGCATTGCTGCTGAGGGTGTAATGGACGTTAATACTGCTCTGCAAGAGGTGCTTAAGACCGCCCTCATCTACGATGGCCTAGCACGTGGAATTCGCGAAGCTGCCAAAGCCTTAGACAAGCGCCAAGCCCATCTCTGTGTGCTTGCGTCCAACTGTGATGAGCCTATGTATGTCAAGTTGGTGGAGGCCCTTTGTGCTGAGCACCAAATCAACCTGATTAAGGTTGATGACAACAAGAAACTAGGGGAATGGGTAGGCCTCTGTAAAACTGACAGAGAGGGAAAACCCCGTAAAGTGGTTGGCTGCAGCTGTGTGGTGGTTAAGGACTATGGCAAAGAGTCTCAGGCCAAGGATATCATCGAGGAGTACTTCAAATGCAAGAAATGATCAAATAAAAAAACTGGGCTCTTGTTCCTCAAAAAAAAAAAAAAAAAAGACTACACTACCCAAAGCAATCTACAGATTCAATGCAATCCCTATCAAATTACCAGTGGCATTTTTTACAGAACTAGAACAAAATATCTTAAAATTTGTATGGAGACACAAAAGGCCCCAAATAGCCAAAGGAGTCTTGAGGGAAAAAAACGGAGCTGGAGGAATCAGACTCCCTGACTTCAGACTATACTACAAAGCTACAGTAAAGAAGACAATATGGTACTGGCACAAAAACAGAAATATAGATCAATGGAACAGGATTGAAAGCCCAGAGATAAACCCACGCACCTATGGTCAACTAATCTATGACAAAGGAGGCAAGGATATACAATGGAGAAAAGACAGTCTTTTACAATAAGTGGTGCTGGGAGAACTGGACAGCTACATGTAAAAGAATGAAATTAGGACACTCCCTAACACCATACACAAAATAAACTCAAAATGGATTAGACACCTAAATGTAAGACCAGACACTATAAAACTCTTAGAGGAAAACATAGGAAGAAAACTCTTTGACATAAATCACAGCAAGATCTTTTTTGATCCACCTCCCACAGTAATGGAAATAAAAACAAAAATAAACAAATGGAACCTAATGAAACTTAAAAGCTTTTGCAAAGCAAAGGAAACTACAATCAAGATGAAAAGACAGGGTTTCCTTGGTGGCGCAGCGGTTAAGAATCCGCCTGCCAATGCAGGGGACACGGGTTCGAGCTCTGGTCCGGGAAGATCCACATGCCATGGAGCAACTAAGCCCGTGTGCCACAACTACTGAGCCTGCGCTCTAGAGCCTGCGTGCCACAACAACTGAAGCCCGCATGCCTAGAGTCCATGCTCCGCAACAAGAGAAGCCACCGCAATGAGAAGCCCCCGCTCACCGCAGTTAGAGAAAGCCCGCGTGCAGCAATGAAGACCCAACACAGCCAAAAATAAATTAAATAATTTTTTTTAAAGTTGAGAAAAGACAAAAAGACAACACTCAGAATGGCAGAAAATATTTGCAAATGAGAAACAGACAAAGGATTAAACTCCAAAATATATAAATAGCTCATGCAGCTCAATATTTAAAAAACAAACAACCCAATCAAAAAATGGGCAGAAGACCTAAATAGACATTTCTCCAAAGAAGACATACAGATGGCCAAGAAGCACATGAAAAGCTGCTCAACATCACTAATTATTAGAGAAATGCAAATCAAAACTACAATGAGGTATCACCTCACACCAGTCAGAATGGGCATCATCAGAAAATCTACAAACAACAAATGCTGGAGAGGGTGTGGAGAAATCAGAACCCTCTTGCACTGTTGGTAGGAATGTAAATTGATACAGCCACTATGGAGAACAGTATGGAGGTTCCTTAAAAAACTAAAAATAGAATTATCATATGACCCAGCAATCCCACTACTGGGCATATACCCTGTCTTCAAAAAGACACATGCACCCCAATGTTCACTACAGCACTATTACAATAGCCAGGTCATGGAAGCAACCTAAATGCCCATCGACAGACAAATGGATAAAGAAGATGTGGTACATAGATACAATGGAATATTCAGCCATAAAAGGAACGAAATTGGGTTATTTGTAGAGACGCAGATGGATCTACAGACTGTCACACAGAGTGAAGCAAGCCAGAAAGAGAAAAACAAATATCGTATATTAACGCATATATGTGGAAGCTAGAAAAATGGTACAGATGAACCGGTTTGCAGGGCAGAAACAGAGACAGAGATGTAGAGAACAAATGTACGTACATCAACGGGGGAAAGTGGCGGGGGGAATTGGGAGATTGGGATTGACATATATACACTAATATGTATAAAACAGATAACTAATAAGAACCTATGGTATAAAAAATAAATAAAATTAAATTTAAAAAAAACCCAAGAACAAAAAAACAATGTCCTGGAACAGCCCTAGAAGGTTCTGGATTTCAGAGCTAGCTACATAATGGTCTCTTCTATCTCCACTCAAGGGTTCTGCTGAAGTGAGGTGATTTCCAGGGCCTAACCTGGCTTTTTTTTTTTTTTTTTTAACTTCTTCCCATTCTAATTTCTGAGGCAGTTTGGATCCCTGGTGGCTGTCAGCATGCCACCCCTACTGTGGCCTCTGTCCCCAGAGGCTTGTGTCCCTGGAACCCTGGGTACAAAGGACTCGGCTCAGGGCAGGCACTAGGTCTACATGGGTTGGCAGGATGAGTGAAGAGACGAAGGTGACTCAGTCTCCTGCTCCAGGCTGGCCGGGCCATGCTGCAGCAAAGCTCAGGTCTGGGCACCACACTCGCACTGGGAGACAGAGAAACCTACGAGGAAGGAGAGTCTGGAGAGGCACAGCCGGGGGGTGTGGTTGGATCAGGTCACCTTTAACCACCTCAGTGGGGGCAGGCAGGGGATGAGCGTGGGAGGTCATAAGCAGATTTAAAGAGGTCAGAATGTGGGAGAAACAAGAGCCCCAGCAGGTCCCAGAGGAACTTAAGGGCCTAGAAGCAACAGGGCCTGTGAAAGGGCAGAGCTATTGAGGCAGACAATGGGAAGAGCAGGAGAGGGAGGGGATGGATAGGGCACCAGAAGCTGCTCTGAACGCAACCCACAATATACCCCTTTGTTGGAGGAGACCTCAGCAGGGCGGTGGGAAACAGCAGTAATGAAAGGACCTTGGGATAACGAGATGCTGTGGGTGGTCGGAGCAAGGTGTTTTGGCAAAAATGCTAAATGCAACAATGTGGGGAGATGGGCAAGTTTCTGCCACCACAGCAGGTGAGTGTGTAACCAGGGCAACAACAGCAGAGGGATGCCAAGAGGATGGGGCTCCAGGGAGCCAAGCAGTAGCCCAGAGGTGGCACATGAGCCCCTATCCACATTGGCCATGGGAACACGAGGCAATTAAAGGCATCCAGCAGAATCCAAGCACGAGCCCAGAAATACACCACCTGCCTCCTTGCATTCCGCTCTGCTGCCCACACATGTCCAGTCACCAGCTCTCCCACGTCCCCCGTGCAGTCCACCCCATGGCTCTGGGGCAAGGTCTTATCCCTGCTCACCTGGCCGCTCCGTCAGAGCATGTGAAGCAGGCTGCATGAGCAGCCCCCACAGGCGCAGGTGCCCCTCACGTGGAGAGCACCAGAACACACCACATGCCCTGCACTTCATTTTACTCTCAACATCCCAGGGTAGAATGGCAAGTGTCAGAGTCACTTTTGGAAGTGGCAAACAGCTGGGATGGGAATGTAAATGTCAGCTCTGGCTCTGGGCACTCATCCTACTGCAGGGCTATCAGAACTACCACATGGTGTAACTCACAGTCCCTGAGCAAGTGCCCCTTGGCCCAAGTTGATGGATGGTCAGCCTGCAGCCCAGAGACCTACCCCTGGAAAGCCACCTCCCACCAACACAATCCCCCGGGAAGTGGCAGATCGGTCCTGCAGGTGAGCTTCGTCTCCCACCAGGATTCTGTCCTCCGCCTGGCAGCACTCACTCTCCTGAACAAGGCTCTGTGAGAACCTTTGCCCAAGCCCACCTGTTCCTGGTGCAGTCACCTGGGCTCGCCCACAGCTCAGAGACTGCCCAAGCAGAGGAGGGTGACAATTAAAAGTTGCTAAACGTGGCAGACAGCAAAGCTGCTGATGGCATCACTCTGTCATCATTCCCACAAGAGCCTCTTCATCCATCCTGCCTCTAGGAATAGAACTCTTGACAAAAGCAATAACGTTAGGCCCACAACGTCGCATTTCATGTCAGGTGAATCACAGAATCTCCAAGTTGGCGGGACCATAACAGTCCTCTCGTACGGTCTACAGATGGTGACTCACCTTCTGTGTCACTCCTTTAGAAGCAGCTGCTCCAGGCCTCCCATGACAGGAAGCTCCCTCTTTCAAGGTGACTCTCCTTGTCTTCAAACTGCTCTCACACTCACACAGGCCTTCCTCACATCTGGCCAACATGTATCTCCCGATCACTTCCAACATGACCCTAGCTTGGCCCTCGCCACTCCAGCACCTCCAGTCACTGGATAAAAATTCAGATTTCTCCTCTCAAAATCACCTGTCACAGGCTTTCCTTTCCAGAACTCTCTCCTCTTCCAAGATTCCTACATTTGCTTATATGCAGGTCTGGCCAACAACCCCCTGAGTGCATCTCCAGCAGGCTCCCCACTTCTTCCTGGAGCCCAGCCCCAGAAGAGAACACTCCCAGCCAGCAGGAGCAGCCTAGTCTACCTGACAGTCACTTCTGGGTCCTTGCCCAGGGCCTCACCTGCAACCACTGGTGCTTCCCTCAAGAGAAGCAGGAGAAAGTATTGGGAGCATATGTACTGATACACATGCTGTCCTCAAGAACCTTACAGGCTGGGGAGGGAAAAGATGTCCACAGATGACAGCCTGGGAAAGTGCTGAAACAAAGACTCCAGCAACACGCTGAGGCATATGTGTCAGGGAAAGTAGACTGTAGGCATGGGAAGGCCAAGAACTCTGAAGCCAAGATGGCCTGGATTCAAATCCCAAGCCTGCCACCCTCTGTGAGACCCTGGACAAGCTACTTAACCTCACTAGCCTCAGTTTACTAATCTATAAAATGAGGGGATTATACCCACTGACAAGATTATTGTAGAGATTAGACATGCTGGGTGTAGAACCCTCAGACCTGTGCCTGGTACTCAGTAGGCTACACAATGGCAATGGTTGGCATGATTCTTAATGGAAGCAATCTTTGAATTGGATGATTGAGAGCCAGTCAAATTTCTTAGGCTGACACTGAGAATAGAGGGAAAATCCTGAGCAAAAGCATAGTGTGGAGTGAAAGGAGCAAACATCTCGGGTCCATGGTGTGTAGGGAATGGGGTGGAGCGTGGGGCCAGGGCTGGGGGCTAGAGTGTCTAGAGTGTCAGCATTGTGGGGCAGGTGCTGAAGGAGGCCCCACTTGTGTGCATCCCTCCACTGCTGGGTCCCATGTGGGGATGTCAAAGCAGGACTCTACGTACTCTCCGGGGCAGAGGGCAGCTTGGGGTCTTTTCTCAATCTGCCTCGTGAGATGATGCTCCTCCTGCAGGGCTGCAGGAAGGCTCTGCCCCCCAACTCCTTCTCTTTCTAAACTATGGCTCACATGTACTATGTTGAGCCCACTCGCTAGAATCCTTGATCTGACCCAAACATCCCCAGGACACCAGGCTCCCCCATTCCAAACTGGGATTATTCCAACAGCCCCCAGTTAGTTTCCCTCCAGCTAGTCTCCCACAACACTTCCTGTTACATTTCCCCTTCACTGTCAGAGGGCTCCCTCCCACCTAATGCTTGGAATCTCCAAATAATCCCTGGCACTACAGAGCTCCCAGCAACAAACACCAGGCCTGGCCCAGCCTCATCAACCTCTGCTGTTATTCCCAAACAATCTCCTGTTTATTCTGGAGCACAGTGAGCAACATCCCCTTCTCTGAGCTTCCTCCTCCTCAAAGCCCACCTCCTGAAGGAAGTCCTCTATTCAAGTCCACAGAAACTACTGAGCCTGAAAGAGAGCTGCATGGATAGAGCCCCTGGGAAACAAGCACACAAGACAGTATGGTATACATGAGAAACCACTATAAGGGGGAAGGGGGCAGGGTGCCTATTAGAAAGGCACCAAGTGCCATGGGACTTACTGTCAGGTGAGGAATGCACACCTCCAAACCTTGCTGAGTTCAAAGTGGGCAGTCCCTTATTTGCACAAGAAGCTAGATGGAAACACCTCCCTGAGGCTCTCAGACAGGGCCTTGCTTACTCAGAATGCCTTCATAAGGGCAAATGACCATCACACAGTAGAAGACAGATGGTTGGGTGAGGATGGGGGCAGGGCCCAGTCCTAAGAAGGGGGGCCAATCCACCACCTGACCTGCGCCCCATGGCCCATGTTCCAGACTGCCCAGGCCTGTGCTGGCATGTGCCTGCCAACAGGGGTTCGTTCTGTGGCCATTTCCTATTCCTAGTCCTTTCTCCCGGGCAATCTCAAGTTTCATGGGGATGGGGAACAGGCCTTCATGTCTCTCTGCATCATCCCCAGTGCACTTACGGGTAGGCAATTACAAGCAAAAGAGAAAGATGCCTGGTCTCCAGCTCAGAGAGCCTGATCTAATGATAAGGTATCCTTACCCAGGAAATACCCCAAACTCCTCCCAATCCAGAGCTCTCTGCAGATGGTGGTGGAATCTCCTCTCGGGGTCTGCCAAGCTCCTGGTAACAGACAGGTGCCATCAGTGCTGGCCAGGGATTTGAATCTGGGACTGGGAACTGATGTTTTCAGCTTCAGATGCAGGGCAGTGGGGGCCAAAGGTTGGGCAGTGCCCCCACACACACCAGGAGCCCCAGACCCGTGCCACGTGATTCCAGCAGAGCAGGAAGCAGAGTCTCAGGACTCAGTCTGTGGCCACAATAGGAGCAGGAAGCCTGAGTTCATTCCCCACCCTATTTATTTGTCATTCTCTCACCCTCAGATAATCAACAGCCAGTTAGCAAGGCTCTGCAAGCTCCCATTAGATAAACTGCCTGATCAACGACTGCCAGAATCAGGAACTCCTGGGCAAACCTACAGACTTCTGGAAAGAATCCTTCCTTTGTCAGCAACTCTTGGGAAACCTCCCTGCCTCCTGTAGCTAAGCTACACCACACAGAGCTCCAAGGGCAAGCCAGGCAGGGCCCTGGCACAACACTGCCTCTGTGAGGTGGATTCTGGCTCTTCTGACCTGTGATGAAACCCAGCCCAAAGGGTGAGCAGGGCGGTGTCCGCTGTGACCACTGCATCACAGCCTGGGCTTCCCAGCCAGTTGGCATTTGTTTTGTTGAATCCATTTGGAGCACAGAAGAAAACATGAAAAACTTTAGGGGAGAGCTGGAGAATGTCCCAGTTTCTCCTTCACCTGTGGTCAGCACAGAGCTGGCTGCAAGAAGGTGGCTTCCCTCCCTTCCTCTCACCACCCTGAGGCACGTGATGTGGGGACCCCCTAGGGAAGGCCAGCCCCCATGCTCACAGGAGGGAAATCCTTGACTGACCCCACGACCATGTCCTGAAGCGGACAGGGAAGATGATCGAGCACAGGACCACAAGCACTGCAGGCACTTTGCCTTCATGAGGCTTTGGGGCAACTCCTGTAGGAAATGCTGCTCTGGGCCAATTGGTTGAGACCAGGGAGGGCCCAGTCCAACATTCCTGGGAGGAAAGCTGGGCTGCAGAAGGGAGCTGGTCCCAGAGCTCCCTCCCCTCTCCATGGGTTGTTCAGGAGGCATGGATAGCAGTGCAGGCCTGAGAGGAACACTGTGGGGAGCACTCTGCAAGGGCCACTTGGGGAGGGGCCCTCACTGCCTTGGCAGAATCCTGTCATCCTGCAAAGCTTACCTCACCTCCCACATAAAGCCATCACACATTCTTCTCTTCACAACCTCCCCAAGAACATTCTATCCAGCTTGCTGTGTTCACCGTTTCCTGTGGTGAGCCTTGTCTCCTACCCCGTCAGCATCCTGTCTGAGGACCAACCAGTTCTTACTCTTTCTGCACCTCCCTTCAGCTCCCAGCAGTGCTGAAACCTAACAGGTCTTTTCAGGCATCAGGACTATCAATGGATCCAAAGACACAAACTGATGCCCTGCTGGTTGAATTAGGGCCAGAAGTAAGCATTTGCTGGGTTAAGCACATGGTACTGCTTAAATATGTGAATTATATTTTAACCCTTTAAGATCAGATTTTCTGGCTTCTCTTTAAAAAACTAGAATGTCTGGGTGCATGGAGTCCACCCTGCTCTGTGGCAAAACTGGGCTGAGATGAGAAGCAGCTGTTCCTTTAGACAGGGCACGGTCACTAGCTTGCCCTAGTCCTCTGGACTAGATGCTATGGATGCCCTGTCCTGCTTCCTCTCAGCCCACCTCTGGGCTCGCCTGCAGCTGCAGTGCTCACGTGCGTGCTGACAGCTTCCCATGGCCAGTGCCTGTATCTCTCTTCTTCTTTGCCTGAGGACTTTCTCCACCACTAGTTGGCATTCAGAACAGCCCAGAAGTGCCAGGCATTAAAAGCCCCTGCAAAGAAATTCTCGACTCATACAAGAGTCAGTGGATTAAAACCCACCCTCTTTCCTGCCCCTCAGTGGTACAATTCTGAGCACATTCCACATGATTATTCACAGGGTCCTCAGTCTGCTCCCAAGTCCTTGTCTCAGGGCTCACTTTTGGGGAAATTCAAGCTAAGATACCCTACTAGTCTCACTTTACCATTTTTACATCATCTGTCTGGCCCCACGAACACGGCCCTGAGAGCACATGCCCCTGATTAAGGGCTGTAGGATAGGAGCCCCCACCCACCCAGGGGCCTCCCAACGTCCCCGAGACAGAAGACTCACCTCCCCCGAGTAACTGTACTTGCCCCTGAGGATCTGCCGGTACAGCCGGGTGCGGTTGTCATCCTCAAAGGGCATGGTGCCACTGAGCAGGATGTAGGCGATGACGCCCAGCGCCCACATGTCGACTGAGTTGGTGTAGGGCTTGCGGACCAGTACCTCAGGGGCAATGTACTCGGGTGTGCCACAGGTGGTCTTCATCAGGCAGTCGTCACCCTTCTTGCGGGCACTGGCCAGGCCAAAGTCGGTGATGATGATCTTGGAGTCAGTGCCTGGGTGGTAGTAGAGCAGATTCTCAGGCTTGAGGTCTCGATGTGTGATGCCCAGTGCATGCAGATACCGGACGCCATCCAGTACCATCTGCAGCACTCGAGTGGCGTCACGCTCAGTGAAAGAACCCTTGGCGATGATGCGGTCAAAGAGCTCTCCACCAGTGGCCAGCTCCATCACCATGTACACGCGCTCCTGTGTCTCAAACACCTCCACCAGCTGGATGATGTTGGCGTGGCGCACCCGGCGCAGCACACGCAGCTCCGACTCACACACCTCCCGCCCCTCCCGGTACTTGGTCTCAATCATCTTAATGGCGTATGGCTGCCGGGTTGCCCGGTGCTCCACACGCACCACTCGGCTGAAGCTGCCTCGGCCAATCAGGGCTTTGATGTCGTACTTGGCTGTCACACGTGGGTCGAACTTGGCCCTGTACTTAGCCACCCTGGCCCTGCGTGGTGGCTCTGAGGGAGGCTCTGTGTGGCCAGTAGTGGGGGCACCAGGGCAGAGGTTTGCACCCTGACTGGCTTCTGGGAACCCAGCTTTCAGAGGGCCAACACTGTCCACCTCTGTAATGAAGTGCTTGTACACATCGCTCTTAGTGCCACTGAAGGGCTCCACCTTCTTGACCAGATCCAGCTGGACATCCTTGGGCGGCTCGGGAAGGACCTTGCTTGTCCCACAGCCCATCACGGACACGGGGGCATCCTCTCTAGCGAGGCTGGCAGAACCTGCTCTGCAGGCAGTGCCCCGTCTACACCTACACAGACAGAAGAAAGGAACTCAGCATAGCCAGGGACACTTCTGGAGGGATCCCAGCCATCCTCCTTACCCCCTCCCCCCTGGCCCTGGATAAACCCAGACTGAAGACCTGACTCTGGTATGGTTCCCTGGAAGGGAGAATGGCTTTGGCCCCTGAGTGCTTAGAGCCCAGATGCCATGAAGGATCCACATGAAAGACTGGGTCTGAGTTCCGTGGTCTTGATGTACATCTCCAGGGGTATAATTTTCATGCTGCTCTTCAACTCTGAGGAGGGGCAGGAACATGCACCAGGCTCAGCTGTCACTGCCTCCACCCTCCTCCCTACTCTCTCCCTGGGTCCCTTATCATAGTTGAAGTCCTATGTTTTTTAAAGGTTAAAATTATTCCTCTTATTACTCTGACTCATCTTTTCTGAAACGGGGGCGTGGAGTGTTGGAGGCCTGTTCTCCAACACTATCACCCACCAGGGTGTAGAAAGCCACTTCCCCAAGGCCTCCTCCCTCATGGATACCTTCCTAGCCCTCTAGGCCTCCTGCAGGGGTTGATCCCCCACTGCAACAACCCACCACCACCCACTGCTCTGGGTGCTGCCCTAACCTCACTCTTCCCTGGATGGCTCGCACTACTTTTCTAATGCACCATCTTCACCCTGGCAGTTTAACACCCTGTTCCATGGTCTTTCACTTCCCCAGTTTACCACGTAGATGGCTAAAATGCCACACAAGTCCCAGAAATGGCTAAAATCAATTCCAGTGAAGTAGGAACCACAAGCCTTAGCACACTGCCACCAGATAGCCACCAAACTAGCCTGGGATTCATTTAAGAGGCAGAGGGGGGAACTTTCCTGGTGGCACAATGCTTAAGAATCCACCTGCCAAGGCAGGGGACACGGGTTCGAGCCCTGGTCCGGGAAGATCCCACATGCCATGGAGTAACTAAGCCCGTGTGCCACAACTACTGAGCCTGCGTGCCACAACTACTGGAGTCCACGTGCCTAGAGCCCGTGCTCCACACCAAGAGAAGCCACCGCAACAAGAAGCCTGCGCACCACATCGAAGAGTAGTCCCCGCTTGCCACAACTAGAGAAAGCCCGCGCAGCAAAGAAGACGCAGTGCAGCCAAAAAAAAAAAAAAAGAGGCAGAGCGGGCCTTGAGCTCAGAAAGGACACTAACAACTTCATCCAGATGAGACTCAGGCTGTGGATTGGGGCACTCTGCTTCCATGGGATGAGAATCCAGGAGACTTTCCCATTTGCTTTCCAGACAAAGATGTTCCAACTATTAATACCTTGTGGCTGGTGGGGCCCTGGACAAGTTGAAGTGCTGAAGTACCGTTTTCCAGAGGTCATTTCTATCCAGCCTGCCCTTCTCTAAGTCTATCTGAGGGCCCCAGGGGTGAAAGAAAAGAGCTGAGAATTTCCTATTAATTAGGATATACAGAAATGGGGATAAAATGATCAACTCAGAACAAGCGTTTACTGAACATCTACTAGCGATACAGGAATGAATAAGACGTCCAGTGCAGGTATATTTTAACATATCCAATACAGGCAAAACATGGTCGATAAACTCATCGTCTAAATGAAGAGCAAAACATCAAAACAGGTAATTTCAATATAACAAAGTAAATGTTAGGCTTGAGAAACAATAGTAGATACATGAATGACACAAGAATGACACAGGGATTAGGGAAAGCTTCCTGGAAGAGGCGACCCCCATGCTGAATTTGAAGTAAGAATGAGGCAGGTGAGGAAAGGTGGGAATGTTGTTTCAGGCAGAGAGAATGACACACTCAAAGGCTCAGAGGCCCAGAGCAGCATCCCGTGCCTGGGAATGTGCATTCTGGTGATGTGAAGACAGAACTGGGGGCTGAAGTGTTGGAAGGTCAGCAGGAACTAGGCTGTGGAGAGCAGCCCAAGTTACAGCGAGGAGCCAGGACCTTCCTGGGAGGTGAAAGGAAGCTACCAAAGGGTTTACAAGGAGAGGCGACTCTGTGTTTAGAAACAAGTATAAGGCTGAACTGGAGGAGGGTCAAAGTGGACTGAAAGGGCCAGTGAGGAAGGTAGCAGCACAGACAGGGTGGCGGAATGGAGAGAGGTCAGCAGGAGAAGTGACAGGGACTGGAGGCTGGACATAGGGGTGAAAGGGAGGAGAGGACAGCACTCCAGTCCCTCACTCCAGCTCCTGGGCAGAAGGTCAGGAGTGCAGCAGGAGGGACAGGCTTGGGAAGCAGTAGGAAGAGTTCAGTTCTGGAAGTGCTGCAGTGGGGTGGCTGGATGTAGAATCTAATGGTTGAAAAGATCTGGTCAACCAAGGGGGAAAGAGGGGGATAAAATGGGAGATTGGGGTTGACATATACACACTGCTTTATATATAAAATAGATAATAAGGACCTACTGTATAGCACAGGGAACTCTACTCAATACCCTGTAATGACTGATATGGGAACAGAATCTAAAAAAGAGTGCATATATGTATATGTATAACTGATTCACTTTGCTGTACACCAGAAACTAACACAACATTGTAAATCAACTACACTCCAATAAAAATTAATTTAAAAACAAAAAAGAAGGAAAAGAACTGGTTAGGGTCAGAGATTCCATGGCTGCCCAGGGGCAACACCAACCCCCACCCCCAACCTGTTTCAAAGCCAGCAAAACATCCCATGAAAGGCAGCAGAGGGAGACCCAGGGAGGTTTTTGCTGGGGCACCTTGAGGGTCACAGAGAACCCACACAGAGGCCCTGAGTGAGAGTCTGAATCCAAGATGGTGATAACTGACCAATGTGGCTAATGTGGTGATAACTGACCAATAACTGACCAATGTTCCCAAGGAAAAAGCTCACCTCTGAAATGTACACAAGACCTTGATTACCAATCCATCAGACAAAAAGACCAAAGATTAAGGGCTTAGGTTTTAATCAGTATGTCAGTATGACTCTCAGCAGAATGAGATTTATCTTTCCTCACATAAGAGGAAAAGATTCCTCAACCAACATGGGCTCTTCAGGATTTGCTGCAGTTTTCACCCAAATGCCCAGGAGATCCCATATAGCAGCTTAGGAAATCATGTTTAAACACAGGCATTTAGGGATTCCCTGGTGGCACAGTGGTTAAGAATCCGCCTGCCAATGCAGGGGACACGGGTTCGAGCCCTGGTCCAGGAAGATCCCACATGCCGCAGAGCAACTAAGCCCGTATGCCACAACTACTGAGCCTGTGCTCTAGAGCCCGCGACCCACAACTACTGAGCCTGCGTGCCACAACTACTGAAGCCCACGCACCTAGAGCCCGTGCTCCAAAACAAGAGAAGCCACCGCAATGAGAAGCCCACGCACCGCAACGAAGAGTAGCCCCCGCTCGCCCCAACTAGAGAAAGCCTGCGCGCAGCAACGAAGACCCAATGCAGCCAAAAATAAATAAATTAATAAATTATTAAAAAAATAATAAACAAAGGCATTTAGAAACAAGGTTCTTTTTCACAGAGGCCAAAGATTAGAACTGTGGACTTTGGAATTTTGCAGACTCATCTCTTCCTTCAGGGAAAATACAAGACTTAATACAGTAAAGGGCTGCAGCTCAGGAAAAAAAAGCTCTTGGGCCAGGATTCCTGAGGCAGAACACAGGCCCTGATCCCCAAGACCGCACTGTGAACAACATCTACCACCATTCAGAGAGAAGACAAATTGCATGGGTGACGCAGCACAGCTACTCAGATGTCACTTCTTCCTGGGGAGGAGGTACAACCCTAGATCTGCAAAATAAGTAACTGTCTCCAGGTATACCCACAGGCTCTTTTTGTTTAGATGTGTATATTTAGTCTGGTCCTGATGAGAAAAACTAAGGTTTACAAAAGAAAAGGGCTGACTTTTCACTTTAAACAAAGTCTAAGCAAGGATCTCAAGTCAGCAGTGAGACAGCCAAGGATTATCCCTCTCTGACCTTCCTTATTCCTTTCTGGGACACAGTTTCTCTCATATTTGTTCCAATTAGAAACTCTTCAAAGACAGGCTGATGCTGGTACTCCACCTTCCCAACTACAGATCAAGAGTGCAGGAAAGAAGGTACCAGCTCTGATGCGGGGAATTGCTGATGACCTCCAGGTGATCATAGCTGCTCCACACTCCAATCACATCTGTTAAATTCTCTTTTCACATCAGTTAGGTGAAAAGGCAAACAGGGACAAGGGAAGCAGCTGGCAAAATTCCTTCTGTGAAGAGGGCAAAGTGTTTTCCTGTCCTCAGCTCTCATGTATGTGCCCCCAGCAGAGTGACCAGGGTGGGGGTGAATGAGGAAAGCCTCGAGAAGCGACCTCCCAGGAAGGTCAGGCTATGCCAGCTCTCACAAATCACTATTCTGTCTCATGACACCAATCCTAACACATCTTACAGAAAGTATTGAACTCTCTGGAGTCGGCCTCCACACCTTCAACTCCAAGCCTGACCCAAAGCACTCCTCAAAGAAGGGAAGCATATTGGACAGAGTGCAGCAGTAGGCATGAGCATTCAGCACTACTCTCCTCGCTAACACTTTATAGAAATGACATGCCAAAAAGGTAGAAACTTGTCCAAAGCCACTCAGATAGTGACAGTCGAGAATGAACCAAAATCTCATTCTCCATCCAGAGCTCCTTCCACCAAACCAGATAGACTCCAGAAGTGCCTGGGGCCTAGCTGAGCTCAGACTCACCAGGCCAAGGTCTCAATCCTTCCTCATACCACTCAGCTGATGAATCAACGAACCTTCACTGAGGATCTTTTTTTTTTTTTTTTGATTTATTTTTGGTTGTGTTGGGTCTTCATTGCTGTGCACGGGCTTTCTCTAGTTGTGGCAATCAGGGGCTACTCTTCGTTGCAGTACGCAGGCTTCTCATTACGGTGGCTTCTCTTGTTGCGGAGCACGGGCTCTAGGCTCACGGGCTTCAGTAGTTGCGGCACACTGGCTCAGTAGCTGTGGCTAATGGGCTCTAGAGCTCAGGTTCAGCAGTTGTGGCACACAGGCTTAGTTGCTCCGCGGCATGTGGGATCTTCCTGGACCAGGGCTCGAATCCGTGTCCCCTGCATTGGCAGGTGGATCCTTAACCACTGCGCCACCAGGTAAGCCCGAGGATCTTTTCTGAAGGGCATGTTCCAAAACCTCCATTCCACGTACAATCTGAGTCACACTGCTCACTGCTATACTCTAGATTACTTTTGATCACTAGAGTTGTCAGCCTTTTGAGGGAAGGGGCCACTTCTCAGGTTTCTAGAACTCTCTGGCTCCCAACCAAGTGCTGAGCTCTGAGCAGGCATTCAATGTTTGTTAACACTGAGTGAAAGGTGGGCTGGTTCTCAGGCTTCTTTTTGCTGCAGGGCAACAATCCCAGAACCTCAGAAATTTTCAAGTGGCAGGAAGAGGCCAGATTGGTGGTTAAACCAAAGCCATGCTCTTTGGGCGCCTGTATAAATGTCCTCAAAAACAAAGGAAGCCAGAGTTCTCGGGTCTATTTGGGTCTTACAGATTGTTATCTGAACTCCAAAGCAAGTTTGTCCATAAACTGCCAGACCCATCTGTGGGGAGACCAGGGGCCTAGGAGCAGAGGACAGGGATGGATCCTGAAACAATTTTCCCGGCCACAGAAGTCTGTGGATGCCTCCCAGGCAGGCACCCAGCCCACTCCAATAACACCTCCTAAGACCGTTCTCCACGGCAAAGCTTCACAACCTTTTGCCTGCAAAGATCTCTATATTCTGCTCCCATGTTTTGAAAGACTGTCTATCAAAATGAAGTAGGCAGTAATCTCTCAGGAATCCCAGAAATAAGTAACTGCTAAACAGCACTTCTAACCATCACGAGGCAAGCAGGGATAGCAGGCAAAGAAGTCTGTCACTTTAGATAAAAACCCCTGACCCTCACGCCACACACAAAAATAAACTCAAAATGGCTTAAAGACTTAAATATGAGACAAGACACCATAAAACTCCTAGAACACAGGCAAAACATTATCTGACATAAATCGTACCAATGTTTTCCTAGATCAGTTCCCCAAGGCAATAGAAATAAAATCAAAAATAAGCAAATGGGACCTAATCAAACTTATAAGCTTTTGCACAGCAAAGGAAACCATAAACAAATCAAAAAGACAACCTATGGAATGGGAGAAAATATTTGCAAATGATAGGACCAACAAGGGCTTAATTTCCAAATTATACAATCAGCACCTACAATTCAATAACAAAAAAACAAACAAACCAATCGAAAAATGGTTAGGGCTTCCCTGGTGGTGCAGTGGTTAAGAATCCGCCTGCCAATACAGGGGACACAGGTTCGAGCCCTGGTCCGCAAAGATCCCACATGCCACGGAGCAACTAAGCCCGTGTGCCACAACTACTGAGCCTGCACTCTAGAGCCCGTGAGCCACAACTACTGAAGCCCACGTGCCACAACTACTGAAGCCTGCATGCCTAGAGCCCGTGCTCCACAACAAGAGAAGCCACCGCAATGAGAAGCCGGCACACCACAACGAAGAGTAGCCCCCCCTCACCACAACTAGAGAAAGCCTGCATGCAGCAACGAAGACCCAACGCAGCCAAAAATAAATATAAAAGAAATAAAATAAATAATTTTTTTTAAAAAAAGAAAGAAAAATGGTTAGAAGACCTAAATAGACATTTCTCCTAAAAAGACATACAAATGGCCAATAGGCACTTGAGAAGATGCTCATCATCGCTAATTACCAGAAAAATGCAAATCAAAACAGTGACGTACCACCTCACACCAGTCAGAATGGCCATCATTAAAAAATTGACACGGCTTTCCTGGTGGCACAGTGGTTGAGAGTCCGCCTGCCGATGCAGGGGACACGGGTTTGTGCCCCGGTCTGGGAAGATCCCACATGCCGCGGAGCGGCTAGGCCCATAAGCCATGGCCGCTGAGCCTGCGCGTCCGGAGCCTGTGCTCTGCAACGGGAGAGGCCACAACAGTGAGAGGCCCGCGTACCGCAAAACAAAAACAAAAACAAAAACAAAAAACGTGACAAATAATAAATGCTGGAGAGGGTGTGGAGAAAAGGGAAACTCTCTTACACTGTTGGGAGGAATGTAAATTGGTGCGGTCACTATGGAAAACAGTATGGAGGTTCCTCAAGAAACTAAAAATAGAGTTGCTATATGATCCAGCAATCCCACTCCTGGGCATATACCCAGAAAAAACTATAATTCAAAAAGATACATGCACCCCTATGTTCACAGCAGCACTATTTACAACAGGCAAGACATGGAAACAACCTAAATGTCCATCAACAGATGAATGGATAAAGATGGTGTGTGTGTGTGTGTGTGTGTGTGTGTGTGTGTCTGTGTGTCTGTGTGTCTGTGTGTCTGTGTGTATGGAATGGAATATTACTCAGCCATTAAAAAGAATGAAATAATGCCATTTGCAGCAACATGGATGGACCTAGAGATTATCATACTAAGCAAAGTTAAGTCAGAGAAAGACAAATACCGTATGATATCACTTATATGTGGAATCTAAAATACGACACAAGTGAACATATCTAAGAAACAAAAACAGACTCACAAATATAGAGAATGGACTTGTGGTTGCCAAGGGGCGGGGGGGAGGGAAGAATTGGGAGTCTAGGATTAGCAGATGCAAACTACTGTATATAGAATGGATAAACAACAAGATCCTACTGTATAGCACAGGGAACTATATTCAATATCCTGTGATACATCATAATGGAAAAGAATATGAAGAATATATATGTGTAACTGAGTCACTTTGCTGTACAGCAGAAATTAAACACAACACTGTAAATCAACTATACTTCAGTAAAATTTAAAAAAACAAAACAAAACCCTGAACAAGGACCTCTGCAACCTTAGGGGGAACCACACGATTCTGTTTTCTGAAACAGGAGAACTGGGACTTCCCTTGTGGCGCAGTGGCTAAGAATCTGCCTGCCAATGCAGGGGACATGGGTCCGGGAAGATCCCACATGCTGCAGAGCAACTAAGCCCATGCACCACAACTACTGAGCCTGCGCTCTAGAGCCCGCGTGCCGCAACTACTGAGCCCGTGTGCTGCAAATACTGAGCCTGCATGCTGCAACTACTGAAGCCCGTGCACCTAGAGCCCGTGCTCCGCAACAAGAGAAGCCACCGCAATGAGAAGCCCACACACCACAACGAAGAGTAGCCCCTGCTTGCCACAACTAGAGAAAGCCCGCGTGCAGCAACGAAGACCCAATGCAGCCAAAAATAAATAAATAAATAAATGTTCAGAAAACTAAAACAGGGAAACTGACACAAGACCCAGCAATTTCATTTTCAGAAATAATTCTACAAAACCACTTCCACAAGTACACAAAGATAGATTTGCAAAAGAAAGCTCATGGAACCATTCTTTATAATAATGAAAAAATTGAAACAACCCAAATATTCATCAGGAAGGAAATAATTAAATAAACTAAGATACAATCACATAATGGAATGCTCTGCAGCTGTTGAAATGAATGAGGTAAATCCATATATATTGACAAAGAAAGATACCCGTCAGTTTGATTGGCTTTGTACTGGTATCCACGTCTGTGATGTACCAAGGAGTTTAAAACAGTCTGTGAAGGGACTTCCCCAGTGGTCCAGTGGTTAAACTCTGCGCTTCCACTGCAGGGGGGCAGGGGTTCAATCCCTGGTCAGGGTAGTTCCGCATGCTGCGTATTGCAGCCAAAAAAAAAAAAAAAAGAGTATGTGAAGCATATGTCTAATGAGAAATTTCTAAAAAGGTATAGACATATACATGGGAAAAAAATATCCTGGAAAGGTAGAAGAGAAGCTGTTGACAGTGACTGTCTCTAGGGTATGGGAATGTCGGGGGAACAGGTGGAAGGAAGGGAGACTCTTACTTCTCACATTACATACTTCTGTGCTATTGCTATATTTTAAAGTCATCACCACATATTATATTTTTAAAGTTAAAAAATACATATTGTAGGGCTTCCCTGGTGGCTCAGTGGTTGAGAATCTGCCTGCTAATGCAGGGGACAAGGGTTCGAGCCCTGGTCTGGGAGGATCCCACATGCCGCGGAGCAACTAGGCCCCTGAACCACAACTACTGAGCCTGCGCATCTGGAGCCTGTGCTCCGCAACAAGAGAGGCCACGATAGTCAGAGGCCCGTGCACCGCGATGAAGAGTGGCCCCCGCTTGCCACAACTAGAGAAAGCCCTCACACAGAAACGAAGACCCAACACAGCAAAAATAAATAAATTAATTAATAAACTCCTACCCCAACATCTTCTTTAAATAAATAAATAAATAAATAAATAAATACATATTGTAGAAATGTATAGACTAGTATATACATAAGAAAAAAAGCTGGGGGAATATACACCAAATTATTATACCAAATATACACCAAATTATTTTAAAAATGATTAGTGTTTGTGTCTAAAGACACAGTTCATTATTCACTTCCGTAATGTTTTAGCTTTTAACACCATTTCATAATAAGAATTGTTATAACTTCTTTTTGGAATATAGTAACTCAGGACTCCACCTCTTAAAGACTCTATGCACCACTGCTCTACATGGTAATAACTGGTGAGCAGAGACTCCTGCTTTAGGGCTGAGAGAAGGAGAGTTCAACAGTTTGTCGTGTCCTCCTCATTTTATCCTGATCCTCAACTCCATCTGAGACATCCCACCCACTGCCTATCCCATCATCAGAAATACAGCCTCTGGCAATGTACCTGGGGTTCTCCTTCCAAAATCCCAAAGTTCAACCCATAAATATTTACTGAGCTCCTGCTGTGGGCCAGGAACTCTGCCAGGGGCTGTGACAGACAAAAAGAAGGCAGTTATAATCTCTGTTCTCAAGGAACTTACAGTCCAAATGGCTCCACACCAAGTGTCCCCTGATCCATTACTCTTATGATGCCCTGTGAGGCCACTTCAAGGCTGGCAGCCTGGAAGGGGTCCCTCTGTGATAATTTTCCTCTAGCAAATGAAAACAGCACATTTTTCTACTTTAGCATCACATGAGATGCCATGGCAACAGAGGGCTGTACCAAGAATTAGCTCAGTGATGACCTAGCCAACACAAATTGGCTTAATACTTACTGAGTAAGATTCCTGGAAGAAAAGAAAGTTCAAATAAATAAGTCTCTCTCCAGCTCTCAACAAGCGGAATTGTTTCCTTTCTTCCAGGGCTGTACTTCTCAAATTTTTCTCTGTGCACCCTGGGCCAATGGAGACAGCTGTTCTCAGCTATCTCAAAGCTTAAGGGTCAGTACTTTGGCACACCTATAGCCACTTCACATCACACAGTTAGGAAGCAATGGAGAGGATCAAAGTTGCCCAAACAGGGCTTCCCTGGCGGCGCAGTGGTTGAGAGTCTGCCTGCCGATGCAGGGGACACGGGTTCGTGCCCCAGTCCAGGAAGATCCCACATGCCGCGGAGCGGCTGGGCCCGTGAGCCATGGCCGCTAGGCCTGTGCGTCCGGAGCCTGTGCTCCGCAACAGGAGAGGCCACAACAGTGAAAGGCCCGCGTACCGCAAAAAAAAAAAAAAGTGCCCAAATAACATGCTCACACTTACAAAGTAAAAACAGACGGCTAAACCAAAGTCTCACTCACTTAACGATGAACTTGTGAGTGACAGAGAACCCCAGTATCTAGTTCAGATTTCACAGACACTAGGATCTTCTGGGGTATTCCATTCCAAGTGAGGCTCAGCTCTAGCTCAGTGTAAGAGGCAAACTAGGATCTTCTGGGGTATTCCATTCCAAGTGAGGCTCAGCTCTAGCTCATTGTAAGAGGCAAACTACGATCTTCTGGGGTATTCCATTCCAAGTG
Organism: Aethalodelphis obliquidens; assembly: GCF_003676395.1. Lineage (NCBI taxonomy): Eukaryota > Metazoa > Chordata > Mammalia > Artiodactyla > Delphinidae > Aethalodelphis > Aethalodelphis obliquidens. The sequence continues at coordinate 18,574,472 of NW_020837964.1, forward strand.
AGGCTCAGCTCTAGCTCATTGTAAGAGGCAAACAGGTTTCCTGAAAGCTGCACTTTCTTTAGCTCATTTACACAACTTAACAAGAATTGCAATTAGACCTGGACAACATACTTATTCAGCAAACCCGCCCTCCAGTGAGTCAGCAATCCACATCTTTTCTAGGGGAGTGGCCAACTGCAACTGCCCTGAGTAGAAGCAGTTTTGTCAGAGCTATCTCTGATGATCAGAAATTACCTCAAGGAAATCACATAACATAAGGTAGCTTCCTACACAAGACTCAGTCTGAAGAGCAAACAGGCTTACTAAGATGAGATCCCCTTTTGACATGGGATAAACCCTGGGAAGAACAGCCATTAGTAATAACAGTGGCTTCCATTTCCTAAGTTTCAACTGTGCTAAGCGTCTTATATGCATTCTCACTCCTCTCTGCAACCACATAAAGTAGGCATGATTATTCCTATTATGGGATGAGCAAACTAGGACTCAAAGAACCTCAAGATCTCATAAAAGTCAAGAACTGAATCAAAGTCTTTCTTATTCCAAACCCCATACTTCTAACCACCAAATCATCCTGCCTCCCCAAGATATGGGAAATGAGACTGCAACAGCAGTTGTGTGCTACAAGGCACAGCTGGCCCTTCCCACTGGACAAAGACACAACAGTTTCCTGGAGTAATGACAAAGATTTTCAACTAAGGAGCATAGTAAAGTCACCTGGAGAGTTTTAAAAAAATACAGATTCCGGGCTTCCCTGGTGGTGCAGTGGTTGAGAGTCCGCCTGCCGATGCAGGGGACACGGGTTCGTGCCCCGTTCCGGGAAGATCCCACATGCCGCAGAGCGGCTGGGCCCGTGAGCCATGGCCGCTGAGCCTGCGCGTCCGGAGCCTGTGCTCCACAACGGGAGAGGCCACAGCAGGGAGAGGCCTGCGTACCGCGCAAAAAAAAAAAAAAAAAAATACAGATTCCTACCAGATTCCAGATATTCTGCATCAAAATCTCAGAAAATGAAACTCTTGAATTTGTATTTTGAAAAACCACCCTAGGAGATTTTAGATCATCAGGTTGACAAGGCTGCACCACCTACCACATGCACACGTGTGAATGTGCAAACAGGACACTCGCATTTGCTGTGCTCATCTCAGGTCCTGGCCCCTGATATGTGCTCAGTAGTATAGCTGAATCTATATCCATTCTTAAATCAGCAACCCATCACAGTTGACTCAGCTCCTACTTTATGCCAAGCACAGAGCCAGACACTGATATGCAGACAGAAGAGACAATCCCCAGGCCAACCATCAGGTGACACAACACAATAAACTCCAACAGTAGTCACATGAATTGAAGTACAGAGGAGTCAATGGTTACATGTGAAGGGAGGCTTTTCCAAGGAAATTAAATCTAAGGTGGATTTTAAAGGACAGATGTAAATTTTCCAAACTGGTGGGTGGAGGTGGGGGTGGGGAAAAGAAGAGTAGTACAAAGTGAGAAAATTGCGTATCTAAAGCGAAAGGGTGTTAAAACACAGAGCTAACGGCAGATGTACATACCCCCAACAACAAACTATGTATGCAGGAGACAGAAGTGCCCAGGTGTTAACTTCGGGGTTATGCCAGATTATGAAGAGCCCTGAATGCCCTGCTATGAAGTTTGGCCTTTACCCTGCAGGTACCAAGGAGCCAGTTTTAGGCAATGAAGGACTTATTCAGATTTTCAAGTGGGAATTATCACTTCACAGTTTCAGGAGAGGGAGTGAGCGTGGGGGAGCTGGGCTTCCCCTTATAAAAGCAGAGGGATAACTGGGTTACAAAGCAGGCGACCCGGCTGGACTCAGGTGTGATTTTCCCCAGCCTGAACAAGGAAGAGACTAGCTGCCCCCCGACCCTGTCGTTCAGTAGCAAAAGAGGAGGTGTGGAGTAGGTGCCAGACACGAGAAGGTAGTGAGGACAACCAGGTTGGTTCACCCTGACCGATGTCGACTGGTTGAACAGCTGGCAGGACAGCTGACCACGTCCACCTGGCCCTTGGGGCCTCAGAGACGGGCTACCCAGCGCAGCAGCATGTTTCAAGGCCAGTCAAGCCTCGGACACCAGGGACCCCAAGCAGCTATCGCCTGGCCTGCTACCCACTCCCCCTAGGCCCCGGCGCAGCGGGCACAGGCCGAGGGCTCTGGGCTGGGCAGGGACGGGCCCAGTGCTCCAGGAAGCGACCGTGGCTGCAGCTCGTCAGCCCCTCCCGCCCATGGGGCCGTCGGTCCTGGCCGGGCCGCCTCACCTCGCGCGGGCGGCGGGCTCTTCGGCGTCCGGGCGACTGTGCTGACCCTCTCCGGGCCGCGGACACAGGCCCGACCACCAACACCGCCGCCGCCGCCGCCGCCATCCTCAGCGTCAGCGTCGTGGCGTCATCACAGCGCGCTCTTGACGCCAAAACAAATCCGGGCCGCCCACGGGGCGGGACAGGGGCGGACTCGAGAGGGCCGGGCTACGTGGTTGGCGGCTCTCCGAGCGTGGCTTGCCAGTCAACGCCTTCAGGGCGGGGTCGGGCTCTCTTCGGGAGTAGGAGGTGAGTCTCTGTGTCGCTCCAAGTGTCTCGACCTTAGGTTTGGGGTAGGCACCGTGGGAAGTAGGGAGAAAGTTTCAAGATTCAGGCTGGGGACAGGGCGCTTTATAGTGCGAGGTTGGGTGGATTTCCATGGAGATCCAGAGGTTAAGACTCCGCACTCCCAATTCGGGGGCCACGGGTTCTATCCCTGGTGGGGAAACTAAGATCCCGCATGCCGCGGGGCGCGGCCAAAAATAAAATAATAATATAGTGCGTGGTTGGGGACGTAGTGCATTTCAGGAGGTTTCTGGAAGTGCCTCTGGAACTCCGGAAAGGATCGGTGTAAATTTAATTAACAAATTATTTTTTTAACTGAAATTAAAATAATTCAGGCACCCAGATATGTTGAATTTTACCTCCATCACATTGGAGTTGCAAATGGTTAACGAAAATAGGTGAGATTAGTTTGGGGCCAACTTCAGAGTAACAGTTTAATTATTGTTGTTTTTATTGTTACTAAATTTAGTATATCCTGAGGCTGCAAAACAAGTAGATTAAAGAAAAATTGTTACCATTAACAATTCCGCTATAGGGTCAGAATTATCTCACTTAACTTTACAATCAACCCAGATTCGGGGTGGAGATGGGGGGGAAATAAGTGTCTCAATAAGGGGATTTTTTTTCCTTCTTTAATAATATTTTTATTACTTACTTTATATTTACTATTGGGGCGCAATCCACGTGCTTGGTGGAGTCTTTCACTGAGCAACCATAAAGAGCAGGGCTGGAGAACAACCCAGTTTCTTTCTTTAAGGCAACAGCATTCTTCCCCAACTGGCTGTGACTCAATAGGGATCACCATAAGGGAAAGGTGGCATAGTTTGGCAGGATTTGAACCTGCGCAGGGAAACCCCAATGGATTTCTAGTCCATCACCTTAACCCCCCTGGCCACAACTACTTTTGAGTGATGATGGGATTGTAATCTCCATACATCTTCCTCACTGCAGTCTGTTCATTTCTTAAAATCTTTATTGAGCCCTTACTTCATACATGGAATTGTCTTTAACTGTATAAGCTAATGGTATACTTTAAACCTAAACATATATTAACACCAATAAAATATCACAGTCTGTTTTATGTAGTAGGGCTTCATAAAAGATTTTATTAAAAAAGAAACCTTTAGGGACTTCTCTGGTGGTCCAGTGGTTAAGACTTCATGCTTCCGCTGCAAGGGGGCGTGGGTTCAATCCCTGGTCAGGGAACTAAAATCCCACAGGCCACTCAGCCAAAAATAAAATAAATAAAAAGGAAAAAGAAAACTTAAAAAATTATTTCCATATGTCTAGTGTGATGCTTAAGGGAATGAACTTAGGGGCCAATCAAACTTGGGATCATATCCCAGCTCTGACACTTCCACAGTTGTGTGAACTGAACTTAAGCAAGACATCTTCCCCTCCTTAAGCTTCATGTTTCTTATCTGTATAATGGGGATCATAGTCTTGACCTCACAGTTATTGTGAGGGTTGAAAATAATATAGAATTCCAGGGTTGATGGGGCTTAGAAATCCACACAACACCTCTATTTTACAGACATTCAGCAAATTAATTCAATAAATGTTTATTGAGCCCTTGCTATGGAAGGTGCTGGCCTGGGCTCTGGTGAAGAACACGGGGGCCCTGAGATGAAGAGGTATATTGATGCAGAGGGGACTGGGCTCAGGATATCCAACCCCCAGATTCTCCCCTGAACAATAAGCTGTTCCATGTCTGCAGAGCTGCAAACATGAGAAGCACCATTATCATGATGCTCTAGCCTGGGCAGCTGTGTCTAGGGCTCAGCCCACTTGGCTCTCTGCCCACCCCTTTCCTGCAGCTCTGGGATAAAACACACAAAGCTCTTAAGCCCCTGGCCAGAGAGCAGATTCTGTCCCCAACCCCACCCCCCTGCACACACTCCAGGTCACTCAATTCCAGGGAAGAGCAGGGACTTAGGGGGCAAAAACCAGGGGAAAGTAGGTCACAGCAGGAGGATGGTAATCCCTTTGATGGCTGGCCAACACAATCGAGCCCCTGCTCCTGGAAGCGGCCTGCTCCTGGCCACCCACCAAGAGTAAGAGTGGTTCTAGAAAGACTTTTGGGGTTTGGAGCCCCAGCACCATCCCTCCAAATAGTATGCTCAGGTTAAGAGGGCTGCCCCAAGAAGACACATCCTCCATACTGAAGTCATTCTCAGTCCAAGCTTTTGCTGACTGTAACACTTCCTATGCAGGATTTAGCAATTCTGTTTTTCATTTCACGCACTCCCACAAGTACACTCTTTATACCCAGCCTTAGGCTGGGTGCTAGAGACACAAAGAGGACACTTGGGGAATCCAGAGTGGGGAATTCTGACCTAGACCCAGACAGTAAGAAGCCAGTGAACCAGTGTTATCCGTACAGAGACAGAAGAAAGCCCAGGAGCTCTGTGGACCTGAAGGAGGCTTCTGATTCAGCTTGGAGTCAGGATTAGGGAGGCGGTAGGTGATACTGAACAAGAAGTAGGAGTTCACCAGGAGGAAATGAGGAAGGTTATTCTGAGCACAGAGAATAGATGTACAAAGAATAAAAGGCTGGCCTTTCCTTCTGGAAGATACTGGTGGTCAAAGGGGGTGGATCTGGGAGGGTTTTTTTCCTGAACCTTCTCCTTCAGGTGATGTGAGATGGGTAAGGAATGGATGAGAGAGAGAGAAGTGGGGATAAAAATACAGGTGAATGAAGTACAGGAGAAAAGACAGGGCAGAGAGTGAGTTAACTGAGGCATCTTAGCTAACTGGAATGGGAGGGTGTTTGGGAAGCGTTGCTGAAGTAGGGCTCCTACATGATAAAGTAGGGTGGAGGTCTCTGGAGGCACCTGTCACCCTGGAGCCTAGTCAAGCGTCCTATCAGGCCTGATTCTGTCCTAGGGCCAACAACCTCCCAGCATGGGCTTTAGTGCAAACCTGGCCTGCCAAGTTCTGGACTCCCACCACTCCTCCCCTCCCAGCTGATTGCCTGGGCCCCTCTTGTAAAGTCCTCTCCAACTCAGCCCCAGTTCTCCTCCACCATTTGTAAGTCTTGTATCCTTACCTCCTATCACCCTCTATCATGGTCCTTCTCTGAAACCTCCCCTTAACCCAAGGACTGAGTAGGTAGATCACTCCTCTGTGCTACTATAGAGGGGGAGTTGAAGGAGTAGACTGAATAAAATGTCCTATATATAAACATAGCTGGCTTACATAGGGCCTTATAGACAATGAAAAGGAGTTTAATATCAGGATCAGTTTTTCAATTTAGAAAATGGAGAATAAAGTGGAGGGAGTGAGAGTAGAAGCCAGTGAGGAGGCCATGGCAGTGCCCACACAAGTCGTGGGGTGATGGCTTGGAAGAGGGTCCTGGCAGGGACAGTAGATGACTGATCAATAGAGGGTCTCACCCTCTCTGAGGCCTCCTCCTTCCCTCAGGATTCTGCCCGTTCTGATTCTTGCTCTTCTTCTCCACCATGATGAACTGGGGCTCCTCTGTGCTTCCAGAAAGCCTTCCGGGATTGTTCTGACCTCACGCTGCACACCTCTTCTCAAAGAACAAGCTTGTGGAGAGCGTAAGGCCAGAGGAACCCTCATCGTGACCCCAATTTCTGCAGCTCCAGGTCACCTCAGGTACTTGAATGTAGACTCCAATGGGGGCTCCCCATCTTCTGGAACAGGCTCCCCTTAGATTAATCAGGACCCCAGAGAAGGAGAGGAAAGGGTACTTAATCTGAACTGTGTCTTGAAGGCTAAGGTGGTAGTTCAGCAGAGGGAAGAGGAGGTGAGATGGACAGGAGCCTGGAAACTGGAAAGAACCTGGGGAGGGGGGTGGACTGGCTGAGGGTGGGGGTGCGGACACTCTATCACCTCACATGGCCCCTAGGGGCCAGGACAGGAGGGGCAGGTAGGGCTAGGAGTTCTCCCAGCCCAGGAGAACAGAGAAATATGTGCATTCCCACACATCTTGGGTCACCACCAGAAGTCTTGGAACCTGCTGGCAATGGAAAGCTCTGCACTGCCCCTGGGAAATGAGTGTTTGTGAAGAGAAAGACTGAGTCCCCTATGGTGGTCTTCAGCCCGCCCATCTCGTCCTGGGGATCAGCTTCTTGAGGCCTCCACCCCAGCCAGGTGGGCCACAGTGGAAAGAAAGGAAGGAGCTTGGTACAAATATAAATACATTTAATGAAAGCCGAGCGCTTTCGAGACAGGGCGGGTGGGGGGGGCAGGGGGGGGGGGGGGGGGGACACGCTGCTACCCGGCCAGACCGGCTAGGCCAGAGGACCCAGGAGGCAGGCGAGTGCCAAAGCAGCCGCCAGCAGAGGGGGCTCGGGGACCCGAGTGGGTGCTGGCGCTGTCGCCCGCAGCGTCTCCTGGTTGGTCTCTGGGCCCGCCCCGTGCTCCTGAAGGCGTACAGGGGTGCCGCACAGAGTGTGCAAATTATCTGGGTGTGGGGCCCGGCGAGCTTCTTGCTGTAGTGACTCCCACACGGCGGCGGCCTCCTCAGGGCAGCCCAACAGGACTCGCGAGGCACAGGTGTGGAAATCATTCCAAGACCTGTCAAGGGTGTGGGGTTAGGGTAATCAGGTGGGGCAGGGGGCTTTGGAATGGGAGGGAAGAGGTTCAGACCCCAAGGGTGTGGGGTTGGGCTGCTGCCCTCACGCCTGCCCGTACCTGCAGACGCTCTCCAGCTCACCTCCGCGGCCCATGCCGTCCCCCAAGCGGATGAGACACTCGGCAAAGCCCTGGTATATGGTGTCACAGCGGCCTGGGACCGCTGTAGTTGCTGCCAGGGGAGATACAAGGACTGGGGGTGGGGGTGGAGAATAGTTGATAGGATGAGGTGGCGTGCCCTCACCATCCCCGCCCCTCGCCGCCAAACCCCAGGGGCTTGTTTACCAGGGAGCATTCTGGGGACGTGACTCAGCGTGAAAGGGGTGCCCCAGGGAACTAAGGGGCACATCTGGGGACCACCTGCCTCTGCCCCCTTCTAGGCAGACCTGGACAGTATAGGTGGGGATGGGGGAAGGAGAAGCCTCGTCCCAGGAGTTGGCTCTTCTTCCGAGCTGCTGGGTCCCAGGTCAGGTGAGAATGGTCCAAATGAGAGTATGTACATGGTGAAAGGAGGCAGGTCCCCTGGCAACTTCCAGTTTCTCTGCAGCCTAGACAATCTTTGTTTGGCCTTTCCATCCCCTCCCCAGAGACAGGTGTTTTCTGACGGGTAGGGCAGAATAGAGGGGGTTGGGATCCAGGTTCGACCCTAAGAGAGGACCTCAGAGATCCCACGGTTGGTCTGGGAGTCCCGCAAGAGGTCAAGTCTCCCCTTATCAGGATGGGGACTGTGGAATTTGGGGGTTCTTCCCTCCGAAACTAGGGTTCAGTTCCCACCCTCACTTTACATCCTGAAGCCACTGGCACACAATCCCTCCCTGGAGCCCTCACCTCCTCTCCACCCTGACTCTCAGCGCTCAGGAGGGCTGTGCCTCAGCTCCCACACAACCTACACCCAGCCTGGGGAGGGGGTGTGTGGACTGGGTTGGGTCCAGCACGCCGGCACTCACCAAGGGGCGGCAGCAGCAGCAGCAACAGCCCCAGTGCACAGGGCGGTTGCCAGCGGTGACAGAAGCGGCAGCACATCTTCCCTGGGCTGGGAGCCTAGTGCCAGAGCTGGCAGCTTGGAGTGCAGCCCTTCGGCCCAGCCCCCAGAAGGAGGAACTGTGATTGGATGGGGGCTGAGGGTGGAGCTCAAACCAGCCAGCAGCCCCGCCCCCCAGTTCAGATAGGCAAAGAAGGGAGGGACTCCAGAGAGGAGAACCCAGGAGCTCGGGGTGGTGCTGAGCTGATCCCAGGGCCCTTGCCTTGCCTCAGAGATGGAGAGCGGAGATCTGGAAAGGCAGTTGGGCAGATGAGGGTGGGTGTCCAGGGCCCTGGGGTGGGTTGGCCTAGACAGAGCTCCAGGAGAGGGGGCAGGTAACAAAGGGCAGTTATCAAAGTCATGCCAAAGAAAAGCATACACATACTCCATTTTATTCCAAAAGCATTTAATTGAATTTCTCAATGTTTTTCAAAAACAAAAAGAACAAAACTGGTGGTAAAAAGGAACATGGAAAATTCAACTAAAGTGGTGTCATAATCTCAGGGGTCATGCTCCAGGCATGGCAGAACCCAAGAAGGCACAATACCCACCCTGGGCCCAGCCTAAACCTGCTGGCTACCACAACCTATAGATCATAGCCAGTGCTATCCCCATCAAACACGCCAGAGGTGGGAGCCTGAGCAGGTAAAGGGCAGACATGACCCTGCTTTGGCCTAGGCCTGTCTGCTGACCTTCAGTGCCACCCCATCCTGGGCAAGGCAGGCTGAGCTAAGGGAGGCTGGGGGTCATAAGGCCGTGCAGCATGAGGCTGAGACGCCGGGCCGCTTTGCCAAGTGAGTTGTGTGGCTCCGCCTGCAGGAACTGGAAGAGCTTCTGGCGCACCTGGGCCATGACGGAGCCCATGTGGTCCCGAGTGATGGGGTCACTGTGGTCCAGGTGCATCACAGCCTCTTCCAGGTAGCTGGGGGTTTAGGAAAAGGACAGGCTACAGGTGACCTCCAGCAGAGAGGAGTGCCCCCTGGTGGCAATGAGGCCCAGACGCTGATAATGGAGGCCTCAAAGCCTGAGATAGGTGGGGACAGAGGGGATTGGTGAAGAAAATTAAGGAGGGGAGTCAGGCAGGAGTGGGAGTCGCTGCTTTGAACTGCTCCCCGCCCTTCACCACAGCCCTAGTCCCTGACTATGCCCACTCACCTGAGCTTGAGGTCAGTTCGAGTGCCAAGCTCAGAGGCCAGTTGCTGGATGAGTGAAAGGAGTACAGGCTGGGAGAGGGGGCAAGGTGGCTGCCCAAACACCTGGCCTGGGTCTACAGTTTCACATACGTACAGCACCAGGTTCAGGTCGGCAGCTGTCAGGGCCTGAGTAGAGAACAGAGTTTATAGCTAATGTCAGGATGGAATGCCTGCTTTTCTGGCTATGTGGCCTGGGAGAGGATGACCAGAGTAGGGCATCCTGAGGGGGATGCTTTGGGGCCCAGAGAGAGCACTGTAGGGCTGTGTTGTTACTCTAGGGAATCAGGAAAGTTTTCCTGAGAAGGGTGGTTCTGAAACAAGGTAGACTGAGGTAGGAAGAAAGGGATCCAGGGTCCAGACAGAGGGAAGAGCAAGGGAAATGCCCTGGAGGCCAAAGAGAACCAAAAAGAGTCTGCTGAGGCCAGACCACCCAAAGCATGATGGGTAGAGTGGAATGTATGATGTGTGAGCCTTGTCAGGAGACTCCTGACTCTATCTGGGCTTAGTGCCCGGCTTACCTGCTGGAAGGCCTGGTTGAGGTGGCCCTGCTGCAGCAGCTGCAGGATATGGGCTTGCTGGGCTTGGCAGTCGAGGTGGGTGGTAGGGACAGGTGTGCCAGCAGCTGAGCGCATGGCCTGCATGATGCTAGAGGTGACGGCAGCCTGCTGCTCCTTGAGTGCCACACTCACCTCACCCTTAACAATGCGCTGCACCTGTGCTAAAATTGCCTCTTGCAGGCTGCAAAGGCAAGTGAGGGAGATGAGGCTGACAGGCAGTTGGGTCTGGCCCTTTCCAAACACACCACCTTGCTCAGTGCCCTGCCCACACACCTGCCCACAGCCACGTGCAGCTGGTGCTGCACCTCAGCCCGAACACTGCTGGACACGGTAGCCGCCATCTGCTCCGTGGCTCCCTGCAGCGTGCTGACCAGGCCCCGCAGCTGGGCCAGCATGGGCTCCCGCGCCTCCTGTTCTCGTGCCTTTCGGCTCTTCATGTGGCTCTCCAGCTGCTGCAAGTCTGAGAAGTGACCATGGGGGCCATGAGAGGGATGGTAGGGAGAAGACGATAGCCCTTCCCTTCTTGGGGCATATGACCCTACTCACATTCCTGCGTGCCCAGTCGGAAGCTATCATTGATCTGCTGGAACATGGCCTGGCAGCTCTTCTCAAAGGCGGGCAGTACCACGCTCTGGAAGGCTTCACGGTAGGCGGCCTGCATTGGCCCCTGTAACGTGTCTGCGGCTGCTCGGGCAATGGCATCTGTTAAGTTCTGGGGTGGAAGAAGGGGCCTGAGTTGAAAGCTGAGCCCAAGCCCACCAACCACCAACCTCCCTCACCTTGGGTCCCATAGCACCTTGGACTTCAGCAGCTTGGAGATATTCTCTTTCATGCTACCCTCCACGGCTGTGAGCTTGGTGGCCACTGAGTTGCTCAGTTGGCCTGCCACGGGCTCCAGACTCCTAGACACACCTGGGACAGGGTGAGGAGGGAAAGGTAGAGCCATGAGAAGAAGCTTGACAGGTAGGGGGCCCCACTCCCATCTGGCCCACCCAGAAGTCTCCATGCAAAACTCACATGGAGGAACCGTCTTCTTGATCTCATCCCGTATGCTGCGCTCCAGCCGCCCAGCCACAGCTGAAGATAGCGCTTGGGACAGCTGTTGCGTCAGCTGCTCCTGCAGCTGCCCACCACGCTGCTGTCCCTCGGCCAGTGCCCGCTCCAGTCGCCGCTCTGCATTGTAGCTAAGGAACAGGGCTGCAGCAGGTCCCATATCCCTTCCTGGGCCAAGAATGCTGCTGCCGCCCCATGCTGTGCCACTGCCCACAAGGATACGCTCCTGCTCGTGCCGTGACTCTAGGGCACGTTCTACGTGGCCCGTGACGGTGCTCTGCAGGCCTTCAAGTTGGGTGCACAGACGCTGTAGCAGCTCTTCTTGGCTGTGTCGAAGCTGCGCCAGCTCTCTCTGCTGTTGCCAAATTAGTGCTGGCCAGTCCTCAGGGGCCTCTGCCACCTGCCAGGAACACCAACAGTCACATGAAGCCCGCCCCGCCCAACCCCACACACCAGACCAGGGGAAGGCTTGGACCCTACCCCACCCCCACAGGCAGGAGTCCCAGAAGCAGAAAGGGTGTTTGCTCGCTCACCTGGTGCTCTGTGAGCCGGGATCCCATGGACGAATCCCTGCCACAGAGGAGAAGCACCTCAGGCCATGTCAAGCAGGCAGACTGAAGACCACCCCTCCCCCTGGCCCCAGGACCCGTCCTACCCGTCATCCTTTTTGCCCTTTCGCTTGAGCTTGGGTGAGGCCCGAGGGGATCCTTTGGTCTTCCAGTCCTTGGCAGGAAGACGTGGAGTGGGAACTTTGGTGCCAAAACCCCCTGCAGCAGAGGCCAGGCTGGCCACCTCATCATCATGGTCGCTGTGGGAAGGGCAGGGAGAGAAATAGGCACCTACCCACTTGTTGGCCCTCCCTGTGAGAGGAACGGTGCGGGGTGGTGCCTACCTTTGCTCGGCACTGGCGTCCTGACTGTCGTGTTGCTGTAGCAGGTGATAAGGTGGTCGGTGAAAGGCCAGGCTCTTGTGCTTTTCCTGGAGGCCATTCCGGGGGCTGGGGGGACAGGCCAACTCAGCAGTGGATGACTCTATCTGAAGCCCCTACCATCAGCACATTTCCCACTCCTAAGCTCCTCACCTCTCTGCCAGGCTGCTGCAGGTCTCACGAGTAATGTCTGGTGCCGTAGGCCAGACCTGACTGTCAGGGGCCGTGGCCTCCTGGGTCAAGGCTGCCTCCAGGAGGGAAGGGGTACTATGCCGATCCCCATCCCCAGGGCCTCCATCCAGGCTAAGCTGGGGGCCAAGCTCGGGTCCCGGCCGGGGCCGTGGAGACAGCAGGTGTAGTGCTGAAGCAGCTGAGGCCATACTGTCTGGCTCCAGGCCCTCCGGAGCGGAGGAGCCAAAGCCACGGGACAGCGCCTCAGATGCGATCTCAGGGATATCCTGGGACAGGGCAGTGGAAGCCGAGGAGATAACATCGGGGGAGCGGGTACGGCTGGGGGACGCCTGGGGTAGCCCCAGGGGCTCCACTTCCTGCAGCTCCAGGGATAGTGTAGAGGCAGCAGTAGGCACCTGAGGTAGGCCAAAGGTGGGAACTTAGGTGGTGGGAAGTAGGAGTAAAAGGAGTACAGAGACGAAGCACTGGTGTGTGTAGTGATGAGAGATGGGACAACAGGGAAGGGGGAGGAAGGTCAAAAATGGCCACAGCCCAGGAGGAGAGGAGGTGGGGATGGAAAGGCTGAGGATCTGCCCTCCAAGGACACCGGGGGCTGAGATACCCTCAGGGGAAACATGGACCACCTGAGGAAGAGCAGGACCAGAAGACAGGGTGCTGTGGGAGGAGACTGCCGCCAGGCTTCCCACTCCCATATACCTTCTATACTGCACTTCACACACACCCACATACGCACCTGCCCAGGCCCTTTGGGAGGCAATTTGTCGGCCGGACTTGGGAGCAGGCCAGGCAGGAGGCTACGTGGGCTTGCCTGCAGGCTGCTACTGCTGCTTATTGTCAGACCGCCATCCAGCTGTAGCTTGGGGCTCAAGGTCAGCTCCTCAGGTGGCCTGCTGGCAGGAAGGATGAAGTGTAAGCAGCCAGAGCCTGGCATCACCTGGCACCAGCCCCTGACACGCCCTAACTTTGACCCTCATTTCACCTGGGCAAGGAGGGGTCCACGGCCGAAGTACTGCTCATGGCAGACACCGCCGTAAGAGAGGAACTGCTGCTGCTGCTGCTGCTGCTACTGGGAGATGCAGCGATCTGGGGAGATGTGGAGAACGAGGGCTGTGGCTGTGGGGGGCACTCCCAGGGCCTCCCTCCCTGTGCCCCACACTCTGCCCGCAGCATACCTGCTGCAGGGAGGTGCTAGGTGTCATGAAGGCGTCAGGTGTCATCAGCTTGGGCTTGGTCTCACTGCTCAGACTGAGGAAGTCGGCAGGTGCAGGCAGCTCCACGATGCGTCGGAGGTCAGACTGGGAGCCGTGAGTGGCCGATCCCAGGCCCTCAGAAGCCAGTTCTGGTCGAGACTCTCCAAATGCTGTGGGAAAAGCTGCCACTTGAGTCAGATCTCAGACTCCAGTCAGAACCTGCTTTCCTGTCACCCCCAACTCACCAAAGTCCTCATGGGCAGGGTGTGTAGGGAGCGGGACCACCACGTCAGGGTTCAGCTGTGGCTGGAAGCGGATCTGTACATCTTGCAATGCCCTGCAGGGAGAGCAGGGGGAGAATATGAGAGTCAGAGTCAGCAGGGTAGGGAGGGGCACAGACAGGGCACAGGCGGGCCTCCCCAGCACACTCACTTAGTGTGCACACAAAAGAGCTTGATGAGCACACCAGCTGCAGACTCCATGGCACCAGCTCCGTGGGTCCCATCTGCAAGGACAATGTGGACGACTAAGCCCCTGGCCCTCTGAGCCTCAGCACTCCCCTACATCCCAACACACATCCCTGACCCTGAGCAGCTCACCAGCCCCTAGGCTGTCATTCTCCTCCTCGGCTGGCAGCACCTCAGTGTGCCGCAGCCGGCAGCGACTCACAACCTGGATACCGAAGCTCAGCACAGGGTGGGTGAGCAGGAACTCAGAGATGGAGCTGAAGCAGGCACGGCCCTCCTCCTGGTTCTGCAGCAGTTCCATCACGTAGAGGACCTGCACAGGTAGCGAGTTCACAGCTGAGCTCAGGGGCTGGGAAGATGTGGATGTGCCACACACACCCTTGTCCTCCCTGATGATATCAGCTCTGCCCAGAGCGTCCCCACTGCAGCCCACCTTCCGTTGCACATCGCTGAGAATCAGGTATTCTGCTGAAAGGTCCAGGCAAACCTTGAGGCTTGGGGGCACACTCACTGAGCTGAAGATATCTGGGGAGAAGCTGGAGGGGGTGGCCACGAGGCAGGATGAATGAGACTGAGAGGGTGGAAGGAACCCAACCCTGCCCCTGCCCAGCCCCACAGCCCCTGCTTACCGAATGGTCTGCAGGCAGGTCCAGGACACCGTGCACCACATCTTCAGCTCCCGATTCTGGTCAGCACCAGTAATAAGGAACCTCCAGAAGGGGACCCTGCAAAGCAACAAGGCACTGAGTGGCTGGCTGGGCCCCTGCTGGGAGCCCAAAGTCCAGCCCACCACCCTCTTGCCTGCCCACTCACTCACTCAGGATCCTGTTTCTTGTGGTTGTCACAGAACAGGAGGCAGGAGAGGGGCCTCCCATCGTGAGGCTTCCACTCGTGCAAACACCTGCAGGCAGGTATATGAGTGGCCTGAGTGGGTGATCTGATCTCCTACCTGGGAGAGCCCAGGCCCTCAGGCTCCACCTTACCTTGGCTCATCCTGCCCCTCAATGTAAATCTGCCAGAACTTGACGAAGCCATCATGACTTGCGGTAGCCAGGACAGTCCCATCAGGTGAGAGGGCCCCTTCACTTAGGCACTGGGAAGAACCCAAAAAGCCTTGCTTTGCCACCTGACTAGAGGTGGGAGCAAGTCCTCCTCAGGTGAGGATGGCAGTGAGCTAGGCTGACCCAAAGCGTATCTGCGTGTTTGTATGAAAGACAATGAATGGGGGCGGGGTACTGTAGAGAAAACCAGCTCCATAGGGTGCATGGTTAGGTGTGAGCGCCACAGGAGACGGGTCCCTCTGTGCTCCGAGTACCCATGGCAGAGTGCTAGAAAGCTATGTGGGCAGCTGTGAGAACAGGGAATAGATGAGGGACATAAAGGGGTGGGGAGAGGAGGGCAGCAAAGGCAGTCAGTTGCAGGCTTACTGTGCTGTGGCCTTTTACCACGATGAAGCCCTGCTTGATCTGGCTGACATCCACGGGCCAGGTGCTGTGGTTGGAGCGGAGCATGTCCAGGTCCCACACCTCAGCCTAGCAGGTACAGGGAGGTGAGCGTTCAGCCCATGACCACACCATTGCTACTTGGTCCCCTCCTTTCCCCCCAGGCCCAGCCCCCTCACCCGGTCCTCATGCAACAGGGCCACCGTTGGGCTGCCCTCCTCACAGCAGTCCTCACTCTCTTCGGGGATGAAGGGGCACCAGATGATCCTGCGGAAGTGATTCAGTGGAGTGCCCTCTGGCTGTCGGATATGGACCAAGATCTCTTCTCTGAGCAGGGTGTTAAGGGCTAGGCAGGTGGATAATGATGTACGTCTGGCAGACCCAGCTCCGCCCACTTTTCTTCAGTCCCCCATCCCACCCTGGGAAAGGATACTGAATTTTGCCATTAACCAGGGCCAAGCGCCACACAAACAGGTTGCCTGCCTCATCCAGGCAGGCCAGCTGTGGGGAATTGAGGTGTGCAAAGGCCAGATCAGCCACACTGCCTGTGAAGCCTTTGAGCAGGGTCCTCTCTGAAGTGCTGACACTGATCACCCGTACCATCGCTGAGCCGTTGTTGGCAGCTAGAATCAGGAGAGCGGTAGGCCATGAATAAGTATCTAGGCCCAGGCAGCAGCAGAGAAGCCCTGCCCTTGCCTGCCTCTCTGCCACTACCAGTCTCAATCTCTGTTTTCTCACTCGGCTCCAGAAGGCCTGGCAGAGCTGGGGCCAGCACAGACAAGCCTTCCATTATACCTCTACGGTCTGAGTGGGCTGAGTGACTGGACAGTAGAGCTGCATCTCTGGGGCTACTAGCAGAACACCTCCCTCCTCTGTACTGTGCCTACTCACCCCGAATAGCATAGGCCAAGAAAGAGTTGGACACAGCAATCAGGTTGCCATAGTAGTATTTCTGCTCCCAGTCATACTTGGCGACGGGCTGGATTTTCACCTGAGAATCAAGAGTGAGGAAGGTCATAGAAATCGAGGGCTGGGGCAGCTTTCCTGGAGCTGAGGTAGCCCCCAGCATGCCTGGGGACAGTAGAGGCCATATGCGCAGGCCCAGCCACCCATTCACAATTCTTGGGGCCAGATTCCCACAGAGACTTGGCAGCCAACCCTGGCTTCCTGAGACTGGGATACACTACCTGTCTGTCAGGATAGTCCCCATAGGTACTGGCAGCATGGAATGGGGGAGGGACAGCCTAAGTGTGCCCCATCCATTATACATGCCATGACATCCTGGTGCCCACCTTGTTGCTCCCCCGTGCCTTGCTCGAGATGCTAGAGTCACTGCTGGCCACAATCTCCACCTCCTTGGCCAAAATTCCGATGCAGGTGGAACTGTCGTCTCCTAAGAGGCAGCTGGGGGGAGGGGTGCATAGCGTGACTCTTGTCCACCCAAAGTCTCGATGGGCAGGGTTGGGGGGAGAAGATACAGACACTCTGGTGAAAGTGTAAAGTCCCAGATGCCCAACTCTGCCTGGTTCACTGGTCCCCAAACCTACAGCTTCCCTTGCTCACCTCCCTCCTTGGGAATGGCCCTACTTCCATGCTAAACCAGGTGCCCAAACTTCAGATCCAGGCCAAGCCCTTGAGCTTGTCGTTGCCCCTCATCCTAGTGCAAACTCAGGTTAAGTGTTCCACCCCAGGTCATCTAGTGGGGAAGCAGCAGAGGCTGCTAGACCCTCTCCCCTCACCTTATGCCTTTAGTTCACAAATGCCTCAAAGACCCCATCACCACCACTGCCATCTCCCAGACACTCACATGACCTGCTTTTCCTGCAGGTTAATAGGAGGCATGGCTCGGAGACCAGGCTTGTTTGTTGAAGTACCATCACTTGAGCAGAGGGGGTCTGGGACCAGGAGCCCATTGAGATCTCCATTGTAGGCATTAGATGGTCGCTGGCTCTCTGCACTGGGACCTAGAGACAGAAAGGGCCACTCTGATGAAGTTATTCCACCTGCCCACTGGCCTCTCCTCCTGCAGAGCTTCACTCAAGAACCATGAGGTGCTCTAGGAACACTCAACAAGGCTCGTCAGTGGCGAGGAGGGCCCTTTGTTCAACCTTTATTCCATAAACACTGATGGTGAACCTAATGCATGCTAGGACCAAGGATGAGCATGAAGCTCTTCTACCTGAGGGAAGGGTATAAGAATGCTCTGAGTCCAATTAATACTCAGGCCTGGGTCAGTACAGAGGGACTCTGTGTACTTGAAGGAGGACATGGGAAGGGTCAGGACAGACTTTACAGAGGAGGTGCCATCAGAGCCAGCGTGGCTAGAACACACAAACATGGGAAGGATGGAGGGAAAACAAGGCTGCAGAGGTCTCGGGTATGAGGCTAGGGTGCTTAGATTTTCCCTGTGGTAATGAGAGCCACAGAAGTTTTAAATAGGAAAGTGACATGATCTGCTATGGCCAGAGGACTGACTGCTCTAAAGTAGCATGCAGGATAGTTGAGAATCCAGGTGAGAGATACCAGGGCCTACATCAAAGTAGTGGAGGGGTTGGAGAAGAGAGGGTGGGCTTCTAAGGCATGGAAAAACATGATAAGATGTGGAAGTAAGAAAGGAAGGAGACTGCCTGACACGGAAATGGCTCAGAAGAAGCCACCCTGGAGGAATGGACATGAAGGAGTTGGACAAAGAGTAGAGAAATTATGGGGTAGGGTGTATAATCAGGAAAGACAGCCTTTCAGTTGTTTACCATTGGCTGTTTCAAGCACCCTCATAGGTTCAGACACTACTCCAAAACTCCCAGGTAGCAAGGAGAGTAAGGCCTCATATTCAAGGAATATGACAAGTTTCTAGTCACAAAACTGCCTGGGGTCTCACATGGTCCTCCAGTGAGAGGAGACAAGCAAGGGCTACTTGGCAAACAGGGGAATCAAGTACCAGTCAGTAAGCAAAGAGTTAAGAGGACCACCTCACTTGCATCACAGCCACCTTAGCTGCTCAGGGGTAAGCTGACCACTCTCCTTTCCAGGCAGGCTACCATGAGGACAAACAAACAAGCTACACATTACCCATGCCAGGCTCTACCAAACCTTTGTGAAGACTAGTTTGCTAGCAGCTAATAAGCATGAGAGGGCCAGGCCAAGCCCATGAGTTCAAGGAGCACACACTCCAGGCCTGGGGAAAAGGGTTTGGTGGTTCCAGGCAGCAGATAGATTTTCTCAGAGATTAGAGGTTAGCTAAACCCAGGAGTGAGCACCAGTGCCTGCTTCCAAAGGGAACCAGTTTGGGCCTTCCAGCAGGTTTCAGAACAGGGTCTGAGGAAACACCAATTCTCAGCTCTGGCCACTGCACATCCACACCTCCATTACCAGCCAGTCTCTCAACCACTACAACATTTCACCGGTCCCTGAACCTGCCATGAAACTTTGGTACTTTCACATATGCTATTTCCTCTTTGCAGAATGTCTTTCCTGACACCCAAGCCCCTCTCCATATTACAAGACCTAGCCTAAAAATTGCTCTTCTCTCAGATCTGTTCTCAGGCATTCTCCAGCCCCCACCCCACCCACCCTATCCCCATCACAGTGCCAAACACTTCTCTCTTTCAATGAGAAGAGCATTATATTACACCTTGTTAGCTCTGTGTCCTAGGAGCTCACTGAGGGCAGGAGCAGCTGAGGTACCACTGCAAACCCAAGAAAAGTTTAAACGAATGGACGTAAACTAGGGCTTGCAGATGTTTGTAGATCCAATCAGGACTGTGCAGTCTGTGATTTGCCTTAAACCCAAAGAGGACACGGAATTGGGGGTGGTCACCGTCCTCCTGAAAATCAGTTTCAGAATCGCATGCCTAGAGTCTGTATTCCAGAAGGAAGGGCAAGTTGCATAGGGAGATCAGCGGCTCTTCATTACAGCGCCTAGGTCTAGATCCAGAACTCCGCATACAGAGCCCAGACTAGGCCTCTGAACTATGGCAAAAGGGTAGGGAACCCGGGCCAGTCCCAGGAAGACTAGAGACGTTGCGGCCAGGACACCTGGTGGGCTCTGCGAATTCAGAGAAGGTGCCTCACCTTCAGCCGAGACGCTGAAGGACGAGGCAGAACGGCCCGGCTCCGGGATGGGGCAGGATTGCACCCAGGGGTCTGCGCCCTTCAGCAAGCACGCTCAGGGATTTGCCGCTCCGACCCTCGTCTGCCCTCACCAGCCGGGAGGATGCAGAGCCGGTCCTGAGTGACCCGAGGGCCATGAGGGTGGCCGAGGCCCGCACCGCCCTTCTGCCCGCTCACCAAGGACCCACCCCCACCGTTCCGGCTCACCCCCCGCGGGCCGGTCCAGCTTGAGGATGTCCCGCAGGTGCTGCGTGGCGTCCTCGATGTCGATGCTCGCACAGGAGGAGGCCATGGGCCCAGCTGCGGGCGCCCGGGTCCGCGCCGCGTTCGTTCGCCGCCGCCGCGCACCGTCCAGCTGAACACTACCCCGCCAGCACCAGACAGTGGGACCAGTCACTACACTCGGTCCACCCAAAGCTCGCAAACCGCCACCCGCGCCGCGTCCCTGAGCCCCGCCAACCCCACCAACCGCCTCCACTTCCGGCCCGCCCCGGACTCGGCTCCCGGAACCTGAGCAGAGCGGAGAAGAAAGGTTCCGGGCTGGGGGTCGGACGCTTCGCCCCTCCCGGAGCCCGCCCCTACCGCGGTCCTGCCCCTGCGCTAGTAGGGTCTGGGGAGTTCCTTGAGGCTGAGGCAGAGCAAATGTCCACCTACTGGACCGCCCAAAGCGCCCTACTTGCCTCAGGATATCCCGCCTGGTCCATGTCCACTCTCAAAGCATGGGCTCATGGTGGGCCTAGGACCGGGTCAATTTGGTTGCCCAAGCTGAATCCCTCAGATGCCCCAGGAGCAAGCTAAATTGGTAGGAGCCTCGGTTTCCCCTTTGGGAAGTGGGTCAGTGTAACCCAAGACCTGAGGGGACCCGTGAAGTCACGGACCCCGGAATTGCAAGGGCAGAGGAGATGGTCCCACCACAAACATCACATTGTTCCCTAACGTCTCCCAGCATCCCCCTGCATGACCTGGCACCCTCAGGCAAAAAGAAAGGAACCATAGTTTACAAACACCTCTTTATTGCAGACATTTCAGGCACAGATACATGGAAAAGCTGTATTGCAGATTTTATACAGGGTGGTTTAAGAGGCAGCAGGTTTCTACCTCTCTCCCCAAACTCCACCCCCCAAATACACAGCAGCCAAGAAATCAGCCCCATTGAAATCTCCTGAGTATGCTGTCCTTTCAAACAGCACATCATCCAGCCCAGTGCCCAGTGTAGCCAGGCAACCAGTGGGGGTCTGAGGAAGTCCTTGGCTTCCATCCATAGTGCAGGAGGGAAGGGGGCTGTGCAGGTCAGGCAAAGCTGTGGTGCCCTCACCAATCCTAAAACCCCTAACAGGGCATCAGCCCAAGTCCTGGGTTTGGTTCTAGCCTGTGGTTGCTACCTTGCCACGAGTTTTACACCACCAAGGTCTCAGGGCTCAAGGGCTAGATTTGTACTAGGCAAGGCTTGTCCCCAAAACTGAGGAGCAGAAACTGCCCCAACAGCTGAGACTTCCCGGGATTTGAAGATAGTGTGAAGGTGTGTGTGTGTGGTCAGGGAGGGAATTGGAGGAGGCCTAGAGATGCCTTGCAGAGGTCTCAGGGGTGAGAAATCCTAGAACCTAAATCCCTCAAACTCAGAATGCTTTCTTTCGTAGTTCTAAATCTATACTCCAACCCAACCGGGCCTGGCTCCATGGGCATTGGAGGCTGGCTGTTCGAGTTACTCCCCTTTGGGTAATGATATCCACAGCAGATGGTACAGCATCAGAGCTGCCCTCTGCTTGGCTTGGGATTTACAGGGCACACTGGATGTGATCCTGACCCTTCTGTGGATAGAACAGGCCCTTCTCCCTCAAACCTCTGCTCATACTTGGCCTTGCTGAGCCCTCAGTTCAGAGGGCCTGAAGCTAATGGGCCATTTTTGCCAAGGCTTTTCCATCTTCGGTGGGGTTCTGGGTCATCTCACATGTCATTAGAGCCTTGACCCTACCCAGCGTAGACATCACAGGAGGTGTCAGAACTGACTGCAGAGGCTTCAGTGCAAGGGAAGCTTCAGGTCAGACCTGAGCTCTGCCTGTCTGCAGCTCACTTTCCCAAGACCAGGTGGGCCATGGAGGGAACACTATGCCCTACAGGGCTTCTGAGAGAAGCCAGCTGAGAGTGCTGCTTCAGCGTTTTCTCCTTGCAACAGGTATCGCTGAAGTGGGGCAGAGGTGGGAGGGTGAGACATGAGAGAGCCAATGAGGCAGGGTAGTTACTGATGCCCAGCCAACTATTAAACTAATTAAAACAATTTAAACTGTTAAGAAAATTTTTGTGGTTTTATTGTATCATGAGGCATTGAAACATCTGAACAAATCAATATCTCGGTGGTGAGGCAGCTGCTTTCTCCTTCACTTCTTTGGGTTACTAGAGCAACTTGTCAGTAGATTTAAAAAAAAAAAAAAAAAAAGACAACCTTTCGCATTACTTAAGTCTTTCCAAGGCATGCGCTGGTACAACACAAACTTCTCCCATCAGATGCAACTAGTCTAGCGTCCAAACATCATGCACAATACCTCGGCAGCAGTAGCGCACTGCGCCCACTCCCACCGCGGCGCTGCTCATTTGTGTATGATATTTGGAGCATCTGGAGGAGCATGAATAATATCGGGAAGAGGAGGGAGGAGGAAACAGCATGAGTGCCTGGCTGGGAGGAGGTCAGCCGAAGTTGTGCAGGGCAAGCCTGAACATGTCATTGGTGCAAACCCAAGCATCATTGATGTTCTTTAATAGGAACATCTGGTGGAACCCCATGATGGGGTCTTCATCGGCCTGTGAGGAGAGAGAAAATGGTTCAGTAAGGTGGCCAAGGAACAGGAAGGGTGTTCAGCAGGAGGTGAACGCTGACTTGGGATCAGGCCCTACAATTTGGACGCAAATCCTAGGAGAGCTAAGGGGTACTTGTGACTGTGAATTGACACAATGTATGAAACACTAAACTGGGCACTAAACTGGGCACTAAACTGGGCCTTGAGATGGCAGCTCACACTGCTATGTACACAAACTGCAGAACAACTCACCAGTTAGCTACAGCAACAGAGCAGAGAACGTACGTGCCTCTGAACCCATGTTTCTGGGCACAAATGATCAATTTGAAAGAGTTCTGCAGCACTTACCATGTAACTCACAGTAATCTGTAAACTAAACAATCTTAGTGTCTGATTATGCCAGTTAGTCCAACCAGGAGAAGGTACTACTAATACTGACTATGGCCAAGTACATGAGAAAAGGCTCAAAACCAAGCTCACACTGATTACAGCTCTACAAGCGAAAAAAACCAATGCAGCACTATCAGGTAATCTGTTTCTTGTCATGTAACATATTTGCAACGAAAAAAGAAAGGCGAGAGACTTCCACCCAAACTGCAGAATACCCAGATGAGGCCTAGTTGAGGTAGGAGCCCAGCCAACCAACAGTGTTTCTAATATCACTGTTTTTTCCAGGAATTATCATCAGCAAGGAGGCAAATCAGTCTTTTGGGGGTTGGACAAAAACACCAGAAAGAACCTGAAGCCAGGTGGGAAGAGGCACTGCTAACTGATTCCAGCCTGGGAAAGTGGGCACTAAGACCCCAGGAGAGACCTCCTCACTCCCAAGGCCTATTTGAGCACACTTGCTGGGCACGGTATCTTGGACAGGCAGGAGAAACTAACAGGAAAGAACAGGCCAGAAGGCAGGTCCGTCTGGGTCCACTGGAGAGGCCTAGCCCCCCCCACCCCCGCCACTTTCTTCCACCCTTGTAACGGACTCAAGAAGCCCTGCCTAGCCTAGGGAGAAGGCATGTGGGCCTGTTACTCTGGGCCCCATGATGCCACAGGCCCAGGAGGTTGGAACCTGGTTAAGGGGCAGCTCATTTGTCCTGCTTTGGGAAGGAGGAGAGGCTTTTTTGGGAAATCAAGAATCTGGCTTCAGCCTGTTAGAGCATAACAAGTAGGAGTTCCTGGGGGGTACGGGACCACAGGAAGGCTTTGAAGGTAACAGGTCTTGAGAAGTGGAAGGAGAAATGCAAAGAGAAGCAAGGGTTTCAGGAATCTGCTTTGCTCAGCAGGTGGAAGAATCAGCAGCCAGCTTGGGGAGTGGCAGCATGGACTCCAGCTCAGGATCAGCTGCCTGCAGAAGGCCCACCTACACCTTGAGGCAGTGCAAAGGCCCAGTGGCTTGGATCACAGCCCCATCCTGCTCCTATACCTCTTGTCCCTTTTCCAAAAATGCTCTATACGAGTGCTCTCCAATAGGACTTGTTGCAATAACAGAAATGTTCTATGTTTGCGCTGTCCAATAGGCAGCCACAAGCACTTGAAGTATGACTAATGCAACTGAGGAACTACATTTTAATTTTATTTCATTTTACTTAATGTAATTTAAAAATCACCACATGTGGCTGATGGCTATTGTACTGAGCTACACAGCTCTAAGCATCACTTTGGGTGTCCCTTGAGAAGCAGGACAGCAGCACTGCAAGGCAGCAGCACTATTACCTTGAGCTGGCCCACAACCATGCTGATGATGCAGCTATCTGGCGTGGGCTGATGGTCCTGCGCCGTGATGCTATGCTGGATTTTCTGGAACGGAAGGCTCTGCAAAGGAAAGAGTGGGTGGTGGGCTGTGGCCAGTGGGGTGGGGAAGGAGCTGCCTGCAGCCCAGCCCTGGCCCTTACTTACAGACAATTTCTCCACAATGGCAGCTTTCCCCTGGAATTGCTGTCCTTCCCACGTAAGGCATGATGCGTCAATCTGAAAACCAGGAAACCTGGGGTCAGGGCTTCAGAGCACAAGGAGTATCTCTGAGGCCCTGAAAGGACCCTGAAAAGGGTCTTGCTTGGGGAAATTAGTTCATGTCTTAGTTTCCCTGCCTGTAAAGAAGGAAAATGAGGGTAACTTCCAAACTTTACAGGATGAACAACTTCTTTAATTACACCCCAGCACTGCAGAACCCAAGCTCTGAAAGACTATGTAACAAAATACAAACTTATTAATAAGTTCACTTCCCACCTTTTATTCAAGAAGTTGTATGGCCTTTGATATGCATGAGCTCCAGGCTGGCTATATGTGGCCAGGGCTCAGTCAAAAGCCATCCTGCTGCATGGTCAGTCAGCACCAGTCCCAGAAAAGCCATCAGTGAGTTCCAAAGAGGCCCTTCCCATGGGGTCAGAGAGGAATGGAGGCTGACAAGGCCTTGCCTGGGACCCTCCCTACCATCAACATGTAACCCATTACCTTCACTTCTTCCCCACCCCATCTCTCCTGCCACAGCCTTCAGGGGCAGAACTCAAAAGTGCCTCTGCTACTTACCAGCTCTGACATTAAGCAAGCTACTTTTTTTTTTCTCCCCCTGAGTCTCAGTTTCCTGATCTTTAAAAGGAATATGTGCTGAGGTTTATATAAAATGACATACATAAAGTACTCTTTTAGGACCTTGCTAACTCTTCTCTGGGTCAGGCCTGCTTTAATTGATTTTAAAAGCAATATGGTAGAAGTGCCAAGGATCCCAGAGTCATACCAGTTTGAGTTTTTAAAATTCTCTACCTATGATAGTGACAATCAAATACCTGTGCTGGATTTGTTCTTCCACTGGTAAGATCCTTTTCTTTTCTTCAAAATTTCTGAACTGGCCCTGACTTTTTGGAGGGAGACACAAAGGAGTTTGCCCACAGCCCAGTCAGGCTGCAAGGCTATGCTGGATGACTCCTACCTCTCCTATCCTGGGCAGACCTGCTAGGCGTGGCCTGATCAATCACATTTCTGTCTTGGGCAGGGTCAAATACAATTAACTCTTGGTATATATGAACATCACTAAAACAGCAGCAAATCATACCTGCATAGAAGGGTTTCTCAAGACACACCAACCTCCCTGGACTAACCCCATTTGTTTCCCATGAGCATTCAGCGGCTTTTGGCCCCCCAAAGGAAGGTGGACCTGGGGCCTCCAGGAGAGATCAGCGGGGCACTGATGATGCTTACAGCTGCTGCCTCCAGAGGGCACCATGAGCCCTAGCCTCTGTCTGCTGCTGCCCAATCTAGAACAGAGGCACTCCCAGGACCATGGAATGGCAAGCCCAGAACCTGCTGCCTAGGGTATCAGAATCCAGTCTTATAGATGACAGAAAGGAATGTGTGGACCAGGGAGTTGGGCTAGGCCTTAAGCCCCCTGTGCCATGGAGAGTAGCTCAGATAAAAGGGAACAGCCAAATTCAGTGAGGGCTGCCAGAACTTGTGAACTGGAGGCACTGGCCCAACATGTGAATTGATTCCCTGAGGTCCCGTTCTGGTCCTAGAGCTGAAGACTTACATAAATTGCGCCTAGTTGGGTTCTGTCGTTATCAAATAACTGGTAGTAATGTTGAATGAAGCTGGATCCAATCTGCTCCCAAATTGGCTTGTCTCCCATTCTGGAGCGTCACCCGGCCTCGTTGAGACCTGCAAGTCCAGTGAGACAGGGAGGGTAGTGTTGGTACCTTGGTACCGTGGAAGCAGGAGGTAGCCAGCCAGTCTCCTCACTGACCCCAACCCCTCCCAGACCTCCTTGAGTAGGGAGTCTTTTGCTGACGTCTGTTCTCCCAGGAAACACAGAGAGGGCCCAGGGAACTGACAGGCGATCCCTCAATACAGACCAGTGCAGGGAGCCCAGAGGTGGACCAGACCCAGACCCTCCTTTGAGGGGCTCTCGTGGATGAAACAGCAGGATGGGTGCTGAGGGTGGAGCCAGGACAAAGGAAGGTCAGAGCAAGTCCAATGGAGGGATGGGCTTTTAAGGAGGAGCTAAGCACTCTCCCCATATCTTTTCATTTAATCCTCTCAACAACCTGCAAGGCTGTTGAGTTATTGCTATTCTTCCCACTTTGCAGGTCGGGAACTACTGATGTCTGTATGTGGAGTGTCTTCTATTGCAGCCTTCAGGCCCACTCCTTGTCCTGCTGAGACTCAGCACTCAGTCCCTCAACACTGCCCTCCGGGCTTACTGGCAGGTGGAAGAAGACCCATTGGGAGTGGGGGGAAATGGCTCCTCAAGGCCCCAGTTGCAACAAAGACAGCGAGTGACTCCCCCCGCACACACTTTGTCTTAAGGGGGTAGTTACGTCTTTGAGGCCAGGTGACATGATTTCGTCACTGATGGGGGTTATATCTACCCACTTCAGAGCTGGAACCATGGGTTCAGAGGATCACAGGTAATAACAGAAATGTTGGGAGGGGAAATGAAGGCTGTGAGGGGGAAATGTGTCATGTCTTCACATCCCCATCCCAGCACTCACTCCATCAGAAGGGCTGCCCCTCTCCAGTCTCTGAGGGGGGGAGGAGAGGGAGGGGTGGGCCCCCCCGCTACAGATATCAGGGACCCCAGGCTGCTAGACGGAAAACCCAAGCCCCAGATGAAAGAGTCGCTCACGCTTTGGCAGGCCCGGGTAGGGTGGCGTGCATCTCCCTGCAGGATCCATGACAGCAGACCTGTGTGTTGCTCTGTAGTCATCTCTGACTGTAGAGGAGCCCACCCCCTCTCTCCTAATAACAGGAACTCTGAACCAAAGCAGTAAGGAGGTGGGTTTGGCCCTGGCAGACAACCATTGGCAGTAGTGGGATCTCACGCAAGTCACTGCACTTCTTAGGGCCTCAGCCCCCTTCTCTATAAGAGGGTGGAACCCTGAGGTTGCCAGTGGTTGTGGTCTCACTAAGGGAACCTAGTAAAGCCCTCAACTCAACATGGTAAGTGCTAGTTTGCTCCAGTCCCTATGACCTCACCCAAGGCCAGAAGAGCCAGAGGGAAGGACAGTGTTAGTGGGCAGTGGCTTATCCCCAATCCAGCCAATCTCCCTGCCTGTGACCAACACTCCAGCCAATGAGGGGCCAGGAAGCTGAGCCAGCTTTATTTTAAGTCCCCTAGGAGGTGGTGGCACTAAAAATAGCAGTTCAGTGCTGGGATGACTAAGAAATGTCCAGGAAAGTCTAAAACAAGCAGAGGAGAAAGCTTGGACCCGGTCACGCCTGCTTGGGACAAGGTGTATCCCAGTTCACACTCTGCCAAGAAATACATCAACAAATGGGAAAAACATAGGATCAACAGCTAGTCCCAGCTGCTCTGTCTTGGTCACATTTCCAAGGGGTCAGACTGTGACTGTACCACATGCAAACTTGGGTTACTGGAGGCAGGACACAGCCCCACATCTCGCATCTCTGCCCCTTCCACCCTAGTATTCACTATGCTTGGCTCACTCATTGTGGCCCAACCCTACCACATCATGCTCTCAAGATGCCTTGCTGAGCATCTTGAACTCTGGGGCAGGGGGAAAGCTGGAGGAATGGATGAGGGCCATCTCCCGCTCTGTCCTAAGCAGCCCTCAGGGAAGGTCTTGGAGAAAGGAGTATGCCAGTCAGAAGAAACAACATTAGCAAATGTCTAGAGCCTCAGAAAGAGATTAGGGCAGGAAACCGAGAAGCTGGAGATGGAGGATGAGGGGAAATAAGGCCAGAAGCTCATCCAAAGAAAAAAAAAGTGGCGCCATGTGGTGGGACAGTGAGGTGAAGGAAGTGGGGGGGTGTTTTTTCCTTTTTCAACATTGTTCTTAACAGTGTGATTAACATGCTAATACAAAAACTACTTGGCAGAAGTAGTGGTAGAGTAAAGAGGTGGAGGGATAAAAGGACAAGAAGACCCCTTTGGCCCGGTGGAGTGGGACAGGGCAGAGTGAGCTCTCCTGAGGAACAGGACTGCTCAGGGGCTCCCAGAAAGTGGGAGAAGGAACCTTCAAAAGTATGTGGACTGAAGACTTTGCTTTAAAGATGTCAAATGGGGCTGCTGAGGCCAACACCAACCTCATTCGAGGCCTTCTTGACCTTGATGTGTTTATCTCTATGTCGTGATCACATCGCCATGTGGTCAGATTCCACTGTCAGCCCACTTTACAGGTGGGAAAACCAAGGTTCAGCTGGTTGCCCCAAGCTCACCCAGTACATCAGTGCTGATACTGGGTTCTCTGGTCAAGGTCACTGCTTGCTTTCTGCTAACTTTGCATCCCTGAGCTCTAAACCACAAGGCTGTCCATGTCCCTCCCCTACAAAACCCTCACCCTTGGGTTAAAGGTCAAACCCCCAAAGCTCCACATGTGGCTATCCACACCCGTCCCTGACTCCTCAGCCATTCTCTCCTATCTCCATCCAGCTCCACACATAAACACACCAGAACTCTCTGAGTGCTTGCTCCCTGTGTCTTTTGCACAGGTGAGTCCTCCTGCCATGATGCCCGCCCTCCCCTCAGGTCACTGTTCAGATGCCACACATTTGGGTCCTCCTTTCCAGACTCAACTGTTGACTCCAACCCCACGTGCAAAGCCATATCAACACACCCAGGGCTCATTCCTCTGCCTGAACACAGCTCTGGGCTGTGAGGGTTCCAGTGTGGTTCCTGCCACACCCGACCCCACCTCCTCAACCTCCCAGCACAGAGTCCAGCAAACTACAGGATTTATAGTTTCTGACTCCAAATCTTCCACAAAGCTTTGCACTCATAGCCAGGAGGCAGCATTCCTGAGTCCAGAAAAAGCAACAGGGTGCAGAGCCCACCTCCCATCCCCATGCAACATAGAGGAGAGGTGGGCCAGGCTGGGAGGATGTTCCCCAGGATGGCCAGCCAGCCTTGACCTTGTTTCTAATATATTTATTGTGGAAAGAACAGCCTGGAAAGAAACAAAATGCCAAGGCTGAGGGGCAGCCTCACATCAGATTGGAGAGTGACCTTCATGACAGCTTCTCCTACAGCTCTTCCAAGAGGGCTGCTGACCACACCGTCTCCTGCTTCACTTAGGCTGACTAAGGCCAGGCTCCTTGAGGAGCAGAAATGACCTTGGTGACCTCTTACCCACTGAGCTTCAGCTTTCACTGACCCTTAGGTCTCTGTGGGTGCAAAGACGCTCTAAAAATGTCTCATAAACCATGGCCCTTTCCCAACAAATTTCCGCAGAGGCAGAGATGCCCCAGCCTTGTGAATGATTTCAACTCATTCATACTCCCTGAGGTTGTCACAGACCCCAGGTTAAAACCTCTGGCCCAGGAGATTCCATTGGGTAACAGAAAAAACTTCATTTTTATCCTCAAATTCTGGGTCAGTGTTTCCATATTTTGAAACTTGAAACAGCAATGTCCGGCTGATAATGTCTCATTTTCACTAATGTGTATTACGTGTAGAAATGTGCTAAGGGCTTTACGTGCATTTGTTCTAACACCCTGTGAGTCAACTCCCATATTAGAGATGAGCAAAATGAGGCCCAGCAAGGTCAGCTAATTTGCTCAAGGTCACGAGCCTAATAAATGGTGGAACTGGATGGAACCAGGCTTAGTGGACTCCAGAGCCAGGACTCCCAGTGATAACTAGTCTGGAGATAAAAATGAACAACATGGGGGCTTCCCTGGTGGTGCAGTGGTTAAGAATCTGTCTGCCAACGCAGGGGACACGGGTTCGAGCCCTGGTCTGGGAAGATCCCATATGCCGCGGAGCAACTAAGCCCGTGCGCCACAACTACTGAGCCTGCAGTCTAGAGCCTGTGAGCCACAACTACGAAGCCTGCATGCCACAACTACTGAAGCCCACACACCTAGAGCCCGTGCTCTGCAACAAAAGAAGCCACCACAATGAAGCCTGTGAATCACAACGAAGAGTAGCCCCTGCTCGCCATGACTAGAGAAAGCCCACGCACAGCAATGAAGACCCAACACAGCCAAAAATAAATAAAAATAAAATAAATAAATTAAAAAAAAAAAAATGAACAACATGTAGGGCTGAAGCCCTGATCTCTGACCTTGGCTTTCTCAGACAGGGGCAAGACAGGGGCAAGACAGGTCTGAACCAGGGCTTCTGCCTCCAAACAATGGCACCAGGCAGACTGCCACACTAAACAATGGGTGTTTTCACCCATTGGGGATGATCTCACAGTTTTCCCAAATCTTCAAAGTCACAACCCCATTCTACCAGCTCAGCAAAACAGATATAGATGCTGGCCTAGCTGGACCTGGGTCAGGGCTGGAGGCAGGAGAGTGATGAGGAAGAGGACATTACTGACTCCAGACTAATAAAACAGAAGGATGCTCACCTCTGAGGGCCCATCACCGAGGTCCGCAAAGAATGCCAGATATGCTGAGCTTATAGTGGGACCCTTGAAATTGGCACCAACCATCTCTATTACCCTCACACCTACTGTCTGCTAGGCCACCAAGAGCCCTGAAGCAGAGGCTGAGAAGGACTCCGACAGGTGGGACTGACAGACAACCTTGGCTTAAACCCAGAGCACAGGCGTGCACTGTGGGGAGTGAGAGGGAAGGCTGCATAGTGCCTGTCCTTCAGGAACAAACTGCACCTCTTTCCATGATCTGAGGGGTGCTGTATATCCTGTCCTACGGCCCTCCAATGACTTCCCTTCCCATTCCCCACTGACAGTCTCAACCATTTATCCTGGCTTCAAGGCCCTGGGTGGCCTGGCCTCCCAGCTATCCAACCTTGTCTCCTGCCACCCACTCCTTCCCGTCCTCTGCAGCCACTCTGGGCATTTTCCTGTTTCTGGAACATGTTGAGCCTGTCTCACTGGAGGGGTTTGCAACTGTTGATCCTTCTACCTGGATCACCCTTCTTCGTAGATCTCCATGTGTCTGCTTCCTTGTCACATATGTGTCAGGTCAAATGTTACCTCCTCATAGATACCTTCAGACACTGTGACCACTCCGTCTAAAGCAGCCACCCATTTACTCACTTCACCACCCCGTTTCATCTTCTTAGCACTTGTCACTGCATGAGACTGTCACATTTACATATTTGTTTATGGTCTGTCTCCCTGACTGGGGCACCCCTGTTCCCATGGTGCCTGGCCCAGCCCCTCTGCTCTGGAGGACTGAGCTCTGGGCAAACCCTGTTCAATTTAAGTGGCCAAGTGACCCACTTCCCCTCCTCCCACACCTTCTGTCCAAGTTGTCAGGAAACAATCCTTTGCCTTCCACCCAGCCATCTGTCTGAGGCGTGTGGGAAGTGGGGCTTAGCCCCAAACACCCTCCATCCCCCCACAAGGCTCTGATCACCTGAGGGACAACTGGGGCTGAATAGTAGGCACACAACCACTTCCCTCAAAGGCTTGGCCTCTAGTTTGCTTCTCCTCTCCCTCATGGTATGACCCTCTGACCCTGTCTCTTCATCAGTAATTATGAGGATGTTAGGGGTAATCAACTGAGGGTATAAAGCAGGACTCAGCTGTAAGCAGTCATTGGCAGGTGCTAGGTGAATACTAGGTCAAGAGCTAGGAAGAAGGTGGATATCTCAGTCTCCTATAGGGACACCACACTAAAGAGCAGCCTTGACCGAGGACTGGCAACAGCCTCGTCCACCACTCCCCTGCCTGAAGTTGGGAGGGAAATCAGCTAAGGTCTGCTGCCCAGATGGCTGGCCAGGACAGAACCCTCTCCTGGGGCAGACCCCTGATGTCTAGGTGCCCCCAGCACCCTAAGGGCCTTTCCTTATCTTCTATTTGAAGAAAGGGCTCCAGAGATTTCAGGCTGCCCTGGCTGGCCCAGAAGGTGAATCCCGAGACCTGCATTGTAGTCCCTCTGCTCCATGCTTATTCAGTCCTTGAGTGGCCACCCCTTCCCAGGTGGCTCAGGGATCTCTGAGGCCCCCGTCCTAGAGAGCTCCCATCCATGAACTTGCTGGTTCATGTACTGTAAGTCAAACTCCTGTAAGCCAAACAGTTACATGTGTTCTCTCATTGGAGTCTCACAGCCCTGAAAAGCTGGTGTGATTAGTGTAACTTTGTAGATGAAGAAACCAAGACTCTGAGAGATTAGGAAAGAATTCAAGACCACAGAAGGCCACTGGCATAGTCAGCATTAAAATGTCCACAAAATTGGCCTGGACTGGAGCAGCTGAGAGCCCATTTCAAGCAGCAGAAAGCATAGATGGCAAAATGAGGCTGTGAGGAATGGAGCCCAGGCCTTTTCTTCCCCTTTGAAATCAGCAAGCTCCATGGCCATCAGAACAGAAGCCTCTAAGTGCATGCTCAGCCTGTCAAAGCAGGTTTACAACCTACAAATGAGAACTTGCCTTGACTTGGGCCTGACCATCTCTGCAAGTGAACCAATGTCTCTTTACAGACATCCTTCCAGGGGGCCACAGTTTCTGCCCTGGTGAGACCCAGTGGCTCTAATGCAGTACCTGAGGCTTTAAGAAACAAACATTCCAGAATTCCCCCAGTTTACTGAGGCAAACTACCCTCAGTTCCCAGGTACCCTGGACACACCCCTCTCATGAGGGGAGGTTCTCCTTCTCCAGCGTAGCCCCCACTCCAGCCTGGGTGCTTAAGGAGTTGGTACATAGCAGGTACCAGCAACAAATAAAGAGAAAGGCCTAGGGTAGTGAGAAGGGCCAACCCCAGCTCTCTTGTGTTCCTCTTCCCTGGCCACTAAGACACTTCCCTAGTTGTAGCCAGGCCTGAGCAAATGATTCCTCCCAGGAAGACACATTCCAGCTGATAGGGTGAGAAGGAGAAGGCGCCACACAGACCTGGTGGTAAGGGTGATTACCAGAACGATCAGTCACTTCAGACTGACTCCAGGCCTGGAAGTCACTGCAGGGATAACCCACTGCTGTGGCCTCCCTCAGGGAGAGAGTCTTCAAGAATTCCTGTCACATACGGTCAAAGCAAGAGAATCACAGAATCTCAAAGTTAGGGAAGGGGTAGTCAACTCAAATCCAACTCCACACACACAAACATCCTCAAATGGCCCATCAGAAAAAAATAACTTTAAAAAGAGGCCCATCAGTGTATACGACAAACCCACAGCAAACATCATTCTCAATGGTGAAAAACTGAAAGCATTTCCTCTAAGATCAGGAACAAGACAAGGATGTCCACTCTCACCACTATTATTCAACATAGTTTTGGAAGTCCTAGCCACGGCAGTCAGAGAAGAAAAAGAAATAAAAGGAATACAAATTGGAAAAAAAGAAGTAAAACTGTCACTGTTTGCAGATGACATGATACTATACATAGAGAATCCTAAAGATGCCACCAGGAAACTACTAGAGCTCATCAATGAATTTGGTAAAGTTGTAGGATACAAAATTAATGCACAGAAATCTCTTGCAGTCCTACGCAATAACGATGAAAAAATCTGAAAGAGAAATTAAGGAAACACTCCCATTTACCAATGCAACAAAAAGAATAAAATACCTAGGAATAAACCTACCTAAGGAGACAAAAGACCTGTATGAAGGAAACTATAAGACACTTATTGAAGAAATTAAAGACAACACAAACAGATGGAGAGATATACCATGTTCTTGGATTGGAAGAATCAATGTTGTGAAAATGACTATACTATCCAAAGCAATCTACAGATTCAATGCAAACCCTATCAAATTACCAGTGGCATTTTTTACAGAACTAGAACAAGAAAATCTTAAAATTTGTATGGAGAAACAAAATACCCCGAATAGCCAAAGGAGTCTTGAGGGAAAAAAACGGAGCTGGCGGAATCAGACTCCCTGACTTCAGACTATACTACAAAGCTACAGTAAAGAAGACAATATGGTACTGGCACAAAAACAGAAATATAGATCAATGGAACAGGATAGAAAGCCCAGAGATAAACCCACACACCTATGGTCAACTAATCTACGACAAAGGAGGCAAGGATATACAATGGAGAAAAGACAGTCTCTTCAATAAGTGGTGCTGGGAAAACTGGACAGCTACATGTAAAAGAATGAAATTAGAACACTCCCTAACACCATACACAAAAATAAACTCAAAATGGATTAGGACCTAAATGTAAGACTGGACACTATAAAACTCTTAGAAGAAAACATAGGAAGAACACTCTTTGACATAAATCACAGCAAGATCTTTTTTGATCCACCTCCTAGAATAATGGAAATAAAAACAAAAATAAATAAATGGGACCTAATGAAACTTAAAAGCTTTTGCACAGCAAAGGAAACTACAAACAAGATGAAAAGACAGCCCTCAGAATGGGAGAAAATATTTGCAAACAAATCAATGGACAAAGGATTAATCTCCAAAATATATAAACAACCCATGCAGCTCAATATCAAAAAAATAAACAACCCAATCAAAACACGGGCAGAAGACCTAAATAGACATTTCTCCAAAGACATACAGATGGCCAAGAAGCACATGAAAAGATGCTCAACATCACTAATTATTAGAGAAATGTAAATCAAAACTACAATGAGGTATCACCTCACACCAGTTAGAATGGGCACCAGAAAATCTACAAATAGGACTTCCCTGGTGGCGCAGTGGCTAGGAATCCGCCTGCCAACTCAGGGGACACAGGTTTGACCTATGGTCTGGGAAGATCCCACATGCCACGGAGCAACTAAGCCCGTGCACCATAACTACTGAGCCTACGCTCTAGAGCCCGTGAGCCACAACTACTGAAGCCCGCGTGCGTAGAGCCTGTGCTCTGCAACGAGAAGCCACTGCACTGAAAAGCCCGCCTGCCACAACGAAGAATAGCTCCAACTCGCTGCAACTAGAGAAAGCCTACGCACAGCAATGAAGACCCAATGCAGCCAAAAATAAATAAATAAAACAAATAAATTTTATTAAAAAAAAAAGAAAATCTACAAACAACAAATGCTGGAGAGGGTGTGGAGAAATCGGAACCCTCTTGCACTGTTGGTGGGAATGTCAATTGATACAGCCACTATGGAAAACAGTATGGAGGTTCCTTAAAAAACAAAAAATAGAATTACCATATGACCCAGCAATCCCAGTACTGGGCATATACCCAGAGAAAACCATAATTCAAAAAGACACATGCACCCCAATGTTCACTGCAGCACTATTTACAATAGCCAGGTCATGGAAGCAACCTAAACACCCATCAACAGACGAATGGATAAAGAAGATGTAGTATAGTATATACATACAATGGAATATTACTCAGCCGTAAAAAGGAACGAAATTGGGTCATTTGTAGAGATGTGGATGGACCTAGAGGCTGTCATACAGAGTGAAGTAAGTCAGAAAGAGAAAAACAAATATCGTATATTAACGCATACATGTGGAACCTAGAAAAATGGTACAGATGAACCAGTTTGCAAGGCAGAAATAGAGACACAGATGTAGAGAACAAACGTATGGACACCAAGAGGGGAAAGTGGTGGGGGGGTGGTGGTGGTGGTGGTGGGATGAATTGGGAGATAGGGACTGACATGTATACACTAATATGTATAAAACACATAACTAACAAGAACCTGCAGTATAAAAAAATTAAATTAAATTAAATTAAATAAAAAAGGAGGCCCATCGGGCTTCCCTGGTGGTGCAGCGGTTGAGAGTCCGCCTGCCGATGCAGGGGACGCAGGTTCATGTCCTGGTCCGGGAAGATCCCACATGCCGCGGAGCGGCTGGGCCCGTGAGCCATGGCTGTTGAGCCTGCACGTCCGGAGCCTGTGCTCCACAACGGGAGAGGCCACAACAGTGAGGGGCCCACGTACCGCAAAAAAAAAAAGGCCCATCAGGAGGTTCAGCTCAACCCCAGCGCACAGAAATCCTGCCCAACTTTCAATGTCCATCCTGTGGAAAACTTTTTGGATCCACTTCCCTCTCTCCAAAAGGACTATTCCCTTTCACTTCTGGGGAGAGTGCCTCTGGTCTGACTCTGGAAGATGTCCTGATATTTATCACTCCAGGAGCACTGGGCACTTGAATAAGTGACCTGAGAGGGTCTCAGAAGAGACAGAAGCCACAAACCCAGGTTCCAGGCAGGGAATAAGGCCACACACCACAGAATGCTGGTGAGATTCTCAGGCACCAGGAGAATACCCAGCAGAGACCCCTGAGGAATGCAGGAGCTACCGATAGAAGACAGCTGCTAGACTCAACAGCCACAGCAATTTGGAGTGGTGACAGCCAAGTTTCTCAAGGGACCCCAGACTTTCCTGGCCCCAACATCCTGAAGTATACCTTGTTCTGTGGTTTCTCCAGGCACTGGAGAGGAGAGTGGGCTCACTAACAGACTTTCCTCTCTGGTGCTCTACTCATTCAGAAGCCCCCTCTTTTGCAAAGGGCCAAGAGCCCCTTGTGGGTCCCTTCAACTTAGCCCTCAGCACATAATAGCAACATTACCTCTGTCTCTTCCACTACTGTGACATCCTTTTCCCAGCACCAGGACTTGGTAGGATTCATTATTCTACCTCCAGCCTCAGCCCAGTGGGCTGACATATCGAAAGCGCTGCAAGAATGGTTGCTGAATAAAATGGATCATTGGTGTAAAAGGAGAAAAAAAAAATTTCAAGCAAGATACTAATGCCTCAGTAAGGGTATTCCAGAATTTTTTGATACAAGGTGCCTTCCAGTTCTAAAATTTGAGAATTCTTTCACTTAAATCATTCTTCCCATCCCAACCCACCAACTGCAAAGACAGCAGAATAAAGTGAAACGTGGCTCAGAGAGGAGAGGTGGTCTCCATGTCACTAAGGGACCTAGTTGAGCTGGTTGAGAACCCAGCATCCTCACAGCCTGCCCGCTTGCTTACGCAGCCATATCCTGACTGTCCCATGCCAGGCCCCACCTCCCAAGACAGCCCTACATGAACAGAGGGTGCAGATTGATTCTGGAGAACCTCAGGGTTCTTTAACGATTGGAATGAGAGGGAGGGACCTGAATTCCTCCTGTTCCCAAGTAACCTTTGTTCCTTTTTCCCAAGGAACAGCAGCATTTTGACCTTGAAGAAAACCCTTGTTTTCAAGTCACCTAGGGCTTTGCAATGTGTGAACTAATCCACAGCCATAAAGCCTAATTCACCTGACACCAGTGTCCTAGAAAGGACCAACCCAGACAATCTCAAGGTCTTGGAACAACTACTTATAGCACTAAGAGATCCAATCACACTGATCCTATTTGTGTCCTGTGGGTGGTCCCTCCTTGTTGCCCACCTCCACTGGCAAACCAGGCCTCTCCTAAGTCTGCTGAATGAACCTGACTCCCATGTGGTCGTGGGCTAGGATGTGGACTAGGAGGGTTGAGTCCAGAGAAAACGCAGGCCCTGGTGACGAGATCTGGACAGAACCTTCCTTGCCTGTCCTCCTTAACCAGGGAGAATGCAATTCAACTGCAGGAAAACTTCCAAGGCTAGAGTTCAATGACCAGAAAAATATTACCTGGGGAAATACTCAAGGGAAAAAAATTCCAAGGATGGTGGCTTCCTGCGTCACAGGCCTAACTCAACTCTCCTAAAAGAACTGCATGCTGCTGAGGCCAGGTCTGCAGAGACTTAGCTGCATCTTTATCCCTGCAAGAACTGTGGCTCAGAAGCTACATTGGGGTCAGAGAAATCAAGGCTTAACGAACTGTCTCTTCTCCATATCCCATGGTCTTCTCTGGACTTGTCCCTTAATTTTATCACCAATCAGGAGTGCCTTTACAAAGCCTGCTAGAAGACTACCCTATGGCTAGATACTTCCCTACTCCCAGAAATCAATGGAGTCCTTGGAGCCATCATTAAAGGCAATTTCCCAAGGCCCAACCAGCTTCCTGCCTGTTCATAGGTCACTCAGTTGTTGGAAAGTGAGCAGGCAGGTGAGGGAAGCCTGACTTTGTGCAGCCTCCAGCTCTAGTCCTGCCACCCAGGCTTCAGAAGGGCCTCACAGAGCATGAATCTGAACCCCACAGCCCAGATGTGCCCTATGCCCAATGTTGCTTGCAGCCCAGCCTCTTGTTTGGTACCAGGCTCAGGGACCTCAGACCTGGATTCTACTTTCCCCTCCATTAAACCCCACCTTACCGTTACCATTCTTATCGAATCATCCTCCTCTGTGGGAAAAGGGCAGATGACTCTGGGAGGGGCAGAAGTGAGGATTAGGCTGTGCTGAAGAGATCTAACGATGTGTTGGAGGCTCACACATTCAGCCTTACCTCCTTGGCTTCTTCCCTCCCTCCACTAACGGGGCCGGCCAACCCACCCACGGCTGGGGCCTGATCACTGACAGAGAGAAGGGCGGGGACTGAGCCTACGAGTCCGGAGCCGCCTCATCTCATCAAGCCAGATCCTCTAAGACTGACCGGGGATGAAGTCCCACGTGGAACCCCCTCCCTACCCCAGATTCCCTGACCCTGGCCTCGATGCAGGAGAATCTGAGTTCCAGAGTGGGAGATAGGTTTCGTGCACTCTTAGCGGGCAGACAAGCAAGGGAGCGTTCACCTACATCCTAGCCGAGCTATGGTTGAGAACCGGGTGAGGGTAGGGCTGCGGCAGGCGGGCGCCCTTACCCAGTGCTGACTCCGGAGCGGGCCGGGTGGCACCTGCCCATCCCCGGATCCTTGGCAGGCGGGCGGCAGGACGTGTGGCTGGGGTCCGCCCGCTAGCCTGCCTGCAGAGTTTGCAGGACTCGGGCTGGCCGGGCTAGGCCAGACGGGGCGGGGCCCGGAGAGCCCCATCCGGGTGGTCCAGAACAGAGAAAAAGGCCCGGCCCCGGCGCGGTCCGGTGTGCCCGCCACGGGCACGGTACGCCTGAAATGGGTTCCTGGCTGTCTCTGTGTTCCCCCTGGCCGCCGCCTCAGAGGACCGACGGGAGGCGGAGCCGCGCGCGACACATGGCCCCGGCCCCGCGCGGCTTCGGGCCGCCGGGGGGGGGAGGGGAGGGGCGGCCCTGGGACTCGCAGCTGAGGCTCCAGGCGACCCGGAGCGCGGCTCCTGTGGCCCAGCCCCCGCCCCAGCGCGCTAGCCCAGACACTCACCCGAGGGGCTGGCACGATGGCGGCAGCGGCGGCGGCAACCCAGCGCGGTCTGCGACCGACTGTCCCTTCCCCCCTGCCTTCCCTTGCCACCCCGCTGCACTCTGGGAAACGCAGTTCCCCCCGTTCTCCTTTTTGGCATAGATGCGCCAGGAGAAAACTACAGTTCCCGACGTCCTATGCGCCGAGGCCCAGACACGGCCCGCAGCGCGGGAGGGGAGACTAAGTCAGGGAGGGAGGCCGCCGAGGCGAGCCCCTGAGAATTGTGGTCTAGCGGAAGCCTCTGGAACACCCGAGCTTGGCGCCAGGCGAGGGTCAGGGCTCAGTTATCGCCAAGTCCCAGCTGGTCCGGCCCAGCTCTGGTTGCGCGGCCGTTCGGTGTTGGCCCCGCCTCCGTGGGAGCTCGGCCTGGCCCCAAACTGGCCTAGCCGCCCCTCCCTGGGCCCCTGAGCTGTTTCCGCTCGCAAAGCCCCCTCCCCTTTGGTGCTCTGGCCGCCCCTGCAGCCCCTTCGAGTGTTGCTCTAAGGCCAGCCGGGGCGGAACGCACAGCTTCTGTTTTTCCCAACATTCTTGCGCCCTGCCCGGTGCTAGTCGGACCCAAAGCTGGTTTCAAGCAGGCGAGGCTTTTCTTGGGCTGGAGACAAGATTACTCTTTAGGTTTCTGCAGTTAGGGTCTACAAGACATTCTCACAAGTTTGGTTTTTGTTTTTTTTCCAGTAGGCATGGCAGCTAAGAGTTTCATTTTTATTAAGAGAAAAGAGTAATAACTGGCACGCCCAAACCTTCCCCGTGATTTAAGTGATAAAATTGTCCATAATCTCCCTCCTGCCCATTGCCCTTTCCTTTCAACCCCCATTTTCATCGTTTCCCGGGCAACGCAAACTTTTGAAGTAAGGCCAGTCTCTAGTTCAGGCCTGCTGGGGAAATGCTCTGCAGCTAAGCCAGGGGGATCACAGGTAAAGTTTATAGCAACAAGTCTTCTCCTGACCAGAGATCTCTCAGTTCTCTTGTTCTTCCAGAAGGGTCCTTCACAGATCCTCACTGTCACCCCCACCGCTCCTCCCGGGAATGCCTCATACGACCAGGCTAGGCTTTGTTTAATTAAATCCCAGATCTCTATTACTTTGCCTGACTAGATTCTTCTCTTATTACTCAGTCAGGGAGACTCTGTATTGCCCTGCTTGTGGTGTATCTAGGACCTCCCTTGCTCTGAGCTGTCCTCCTCCCCTCCAGAAGCTAAAACACCAGATAGGTTGTGTGCTCACAACATCCAGACACCAGAGAGTCCTAGCCAGTCTGGCCCTCACCCTGTCCTGGGAGTGCTGCTGAGAGGTTCAAGTGAGCCAAAGCTGAAACAGTCTAAGTCCCTTCAACACACAGGAGCTAAAGGACACACTAAAGAGCATGGCTTGGGCCTGGGAAAGTCCTCACTCCTAATGAAGGAGGGTGAGGACAGTTGAGCAACTGATCCAATACCTACCCATAAAGGGCTTCAGTCCCACCTGGCCTGGAAGGTCACTGCTGTGCTTCCACCACCTTAGGTCAAGCCAGAACTAACCCTAGGAAGGGAGAGATACAGTCCCTTCCACATCTAGGTACTGCACAACCTATCTCCCACCCCTCCTCCCCACCACAGACTTGTTTCTCAAATCAGTGCCAAGGGACCAGAAGAAGAGCAGAAATTGAGAGACATTAATTTTAGAGTCATTCCAGTTTGAAACCACAGGGAAAGACCCCAGGTAAGTGGCTTTTTCCATAAGTAACAGAGAAAGGAGTCATATGTTTTATGGAGCCCAATAAGTGTCCATTTGTGCCCCAACACCCATGTTAAACATGGCTAGCTTTAAAGGCATCTGTAGCTAGCTTTGAGCTAAATTACTTGGAACTATAAATAAAAATGTCACCTTGCCGCTACAATATCCAATCTAAAGAAAGATGTTAACAGCCAAGAAAATGAGTCAAGGGTCACCAATTCCAACTCCTATGCTTAAAGTCCTCTATGGATCCACCTCCTTCACAATGAAAGTGTACCAAAGTCAAAGGTATCTGTATAAGAGTCCATGGCTGGCTCCAGCTACGGTCTTCACTGATTTAAGTAACTGCGTGCCCACGTGTGCCAGACACCATACTAGGCCTAAGGGCTAAAATAGTGAGCAAAATTCAACTCCAGCTGAAAATTCTTAAGGAATTCAAAACCCTCAGAGAAGTGGGCTGCCACAATTCAGTTTAGTTCTCAGTTGCTCCTTCTCCCAGTTGAAAGGACACAGGGAGCTAACCCATGGACAAACCAGGACCATTTGGTGCAATTTCCAAACTCTTCGGGGTGAGCTGGAACTCTGCAAAGACCTTATAAGGCCAGGGTCCTTGTGCTTAGGGCCTCTTTATGGAGAAACCTAGTCACTGAAGCATCTCTACTCTCAGGGTCAGCCTGGTCCTTGAGACCTAAGGCGGCGAAGGTGGAGGCCTATCAGGAAGTCCATCTCTCCATGTTTCAGGGACCCTTAGCTGAGTCCTTATAAAAATAAATTGGCGAAACCCAAATAAAAACCTTACTTTCTGTTTAATCTGTTTTGCCAAACAAACACAGTGAAAACTTTAGTCTGACTAATTGTACAGAAAATAGAATTTGTAACCAGTAGCAAACATAACAGGATAGACCTAAGTCCCTGGCAAGCTGGATCTCCATCAACAGGTCACCTAGATCCCCTTGTCGATGGCCTCCTGGGAGGGAGGTCCTAGGAGGCAGAGGCACAGATCTGCCAGTCCCCATCAGAATCACAGGCTGCACCTGGGAAGGAAAAGCACAAAAAGTAGAACTGATGTTACTTGGATCTCTTATCACTACACACAGAAGAGTTGTCTCTGATTGCCGGCCAAACTCAAGGTTCAGTTGTTTTCCCAAAGCCACAGTCCTTGGGCATCTCGCCTGCATCCCTAGGGGATAAGTTTCAAGTTCAGTGGTTCTGAAGCCTCTGCTTAACCAGAACCTGCAACATAAACTTGGGGTTGGGGAGTGAAGGTAGGGAGGGGTAGACAAAGTCATAATTGCTGGTGTCACCAGTGCAGAGTCTGAGATCCCAGACTTCAGGACCTTGCTTCAGGAGGAAACAAGAGAGGGTGCTTGGTCACCAGCAAAAGAGTCCAGCTGCCCTAAGGCTCAGTACTGCCAACCAGTGCCCCAGGAGTATGAGGGAGTTCAACAGCGGTGGCCTCAGGTCCCTCTAAGCTGGCAGGAGTCTGGGAGTCCCGAAGGCCGAAAGGGGACTCGTTCACATTCCGTGCTTCTTGCGGATGACAGCCATGGCCAGCAGCCTATCCTTCTCGCGTAGTTCTTCACGGAGTTTGGCTTCGGTGAGACGCAGGTGACGGATGCTGCCCTTCATCTCCTTCATCTTCACCTCCATCAGCGCCAGGATGTCCCGCTGCTCGTTCAGCTTGCGCAAGAGCTCCTCCTCTGTGGTGCCTGACGACAACGAGTACGAGTGGTCGGAGCCAGTATCAGGGAAGCCCTCTTCCCCGACCACCACCAACTGGGGGCCCATGGGGCACTCGGCGGCCTCCAGCCCTGCTGTAGCAGCCTCTAGCTCCGACGCAGCGGCTGCGGCGGCTGCGCCCTCTGCGGCCGCGAACTCCACTTGCACCGTCAGGTCAATGGGCTTCACATCTTCTCCCGTGGGAGTGGTGGGAGCCGGAGGCACGGATCCCGGAGGCTGGCTGCTGTCCACAGCAGCCTGAAGGGTGAGGAGCACAGCCGCAGAAGCAGATACCAGGTTCGGCTGCAGCTGGGCGGTCTGGGCAGTGGAGGCGGACGGCGACGGCTGCTGCTGCTGCTGCTGTTGTTGTTGCTGCTGCTGCTGCTGCTGTTGCTGCTGCTGCTGCTGCTGCCTGCGGCGGGCGGCTGCGGCCCCCGCGGGTCTGCGTGCTACTTTGCGCTCGTTGACGCCGCGCAGCGGGAAGATGGTGGGGACCCGCACCGTGTAGGTTTTGCGGCCGCCCTGGAAGTGAACGCTGCAGAGACGGTGGCCCGTGGTGGGCTGGAAGGTGGAGAAGCACCCACTGACGCCGGCACGGGACACATTCTTGAGCCAAAGGCGCCGCAGCTCAGCGTCCTTGGGAAACGTGTAGAAGTGCAACGCCTTGTCCCGGTGCGAGTTGTTGTAGCAGCCTGGCACGCAGCACGTAAAGCCAGGCATGGCTGCGCCGCGCGGCCCGGCCCAGCCCACCGGCCTTCTGAGCCTTTCGACGGCCCGGTCGGTATGCCGCCGCCCGCCCCTCGACGGGCGGCACCGCGCGAGGCCTTCGGCGGCCTCCCACTACTGCCGCCCGGCGCGGCCGGCCTGGCCCGGCGCCCCGTGCCCAGAATACGCCTCCCGTCGGCCCGCGCCGAGCCAGCCGCCCAGCCGCCCGCCTGCGCTCCAGAGTGGGCCCCAGGGACGCCGCGAAGGACCGCCTGGGAAAGAGGACTACGCCCCCCACAATGCACCGCGGCAGAAGCCGCTCACTTCCGGAGCGGGGCGCGCTTGTTCCGGTCTCTTTGCAGGGCACCGCGACAGCCCACGTAGAGCGGACTTTTCCCCTACACGGCTCACCCTCGGCGGACTAGAGAGGCGTATTCGGTTGGAACTCTGTCGCTTGGAGCGCCCTTCGCAAGGACCTGGAATCCTGATGGGGGTCGGGCGGCGCGCGTCTCTCCAGTGCGCAAGCGCCCTGGGCATGTGCCCACGGAAACTATAAGTCCCGAAATGCCTTGCGCTAAACTTGGCGGCTGCGACCTGGAGCGCCGCCTAAGGGAAAGGTCGGATTGCAAGCGGACCAGGATTCGGACGAGGTTGTGTTGTTCGCCGGAAGCGGTACCCCAACCCTGAGCTGCTGAGTCCACGGCATTCCTGCGGGGGAGGGGAGGAAGGACCTAAGCCTCAGCGCCCCAGAGGACCTCAGGGAGCCCTTTTGTCTGAATTAGAGACTCTCCCCCGACTCAGATGCCACTTGCCTTGACTGTCTTATTGACCTAAACATAGTCATCACTAGGCGCCTACTGTGCACCGACCATAGTGCAGGGAGTTGGGAACCTTGCAGGAACCATACCGACCCGGCCTGACTATAGAGGGATGAGGGTCAGACTTTTGGATAATAGATGTGAATGAATGCACACTAATGGATGTCTAATCACAGAAATAAACGCTCCAAAAAAAAAAAAAAAAATCAACAAGGGAGAGGGAGAAGTGGGAGGCGGAGGCCCAGGAAGAAAAAATCCACGAAAAGCTTGGTTAGGGAGGAGTCGCTGGTTTTTGCCCGGGAACCAGCCTGTAAGAACCTGAGGCAGGAAGGAGCTAGGCTCTGCCCTTAAGGATCCTCAAGGGTAGCCAGAATAGCAGAAGCTCCGAAAGATAAACTGGGCCAAGTTAAAAGATTTGTGATTTTATTCTGCCGGTGACTGGGAACTGTTGGAGGGGTGTTAAACGAGAGGTTGGACAGGATTTGTATTGTAACAAGTCACCTCCCCACTCCCTCGACTTCCTTGGGGAAAATGTTCTAAAGGGCAAGAGAAGCTGTGGAAAACCAGAGAGGAGGCCAGGCACTCGTCATGGAGAATTACCTGTAAGCTAGCCCTCCTTTGCCGAGTTCCCCGTTTCTCCCACTTCTTGCCGTTCTTCACCCTTTCTCCTG
Organism: Aethalodelphis obliquidens; assembly: GCF_003676395.1. Lineage (NCBI taxonomy): Eukaryota > Metazoa > Chordata > Mammalia > Artiodactyla > Delphinidae > Aethalodelphis > Aethalodelphis obliquidens. The sequence goes on from NW_020837964.1 coordinate 18,619,239, forward strand.
ACTCTCCTTCCTCACTTTTTTCTCTTCTGATTACAGACCACGGGTATGAATTCGAAGCCTAGTTTATATATTATTTCTAATTATTTGATATAAAAACAAAATAGATCGGGCCTTTTAAAAGTTTGCAAAAGCACTCCAAGTTAACTGTCACTTTTTTAGTTATTCCTTTTTATTTTTGGCTGCATTGGGTCGTTGTTGCCGCACACGGGCTTTTCTCTAGATGCGGCAAGCAGGGGCTACTCTTTGTTGCAGTCCTTGGGCTTCTCATTGCAGTGGCTTCACTTGTTGCAGAGCGCGGGCTCTAGGTGCGCGGGCTTCAATAGTTGTGGCGTGCGGGCTCTAGAGCACAGGCTCAGTAGTTGTGGTGCACAGGCTTAGTTGCTCCGCGGCATGTGGGATCTTTCCAGACCAGGGCTCGAACCCGTGTCCCCTGCATTGGCAGGCGGATTCCTAACCACTGTGCCACCAGGGAAGTCCAAGTTTGTTATTCTTTATTGTAAAACAGACCCATACTTAAAATGTTCTAGAAACATAAACGACAATGGGGAAAAAAAGAACTATTTTTCTGGTCCCAACACCCATACATTACCATTGCATTTCTGTTTACAACCAATGTAATCCTTGGTTATTTGTGTGGTTTTTTTTTAATTAATTAATTTATTTATTTTTGGCTGTGTTGGGTCTTCGTTTCTATGCGAGGGCTTTCTCTAGTTGCGGCAAGCGGGGGCCACTCTTCATCGTGGTGCGCGGGCCTCTCACTATCATGGCCTCTCTTGTTGCAGAGCACAGGCTCCAGATGCACAGGCTCAGTAGTTGTGGCTCACAGGCCTAGTTGCGCCACAGCATGTGGGATCTTCCCAGACCAGGGCTCGAACCCGTGTCCCCTGCATGAGCAGGCAGACTCTCAACCACTGCGCCACCAGGGAAGCCCCCAGTTTTTTTGATTGTTTGTTCGGTTTTGGTTTTGCTTTCTTGTGTTTTTTGGCCACACCACGCGGCTTGTGGGATTTTAGTTCTTGGACCAGGGATTGAATCCAGGCCCTCGGCAGTGAGAGCGCAGAGTCCTAACCACTGAACCACCAGGGAATTCCCCCAGTGTTTTATTATTTAAAACAATATTTATGGGGCTTCCCTGGTGGCGCAGTGGTTGAGAGTCCGCCTGCCGATGCAGGGGACATAGGTTCGTGCCCTGGTCCGGGAGGATCCCACATGCTGCGGAGCGGCTGGGCCCGTGAGCCATGGCTGCTGAGCCTGCGCGTCCAGATCCTGTGCTCCACAACAGGAGAGGCCACAACAGTGAGAGGTCCGCGTATCGCAAAACAAAAACAAAAACAATATTTATAAAATATTATTATTATTTTGTCTGCATTGGGTCTTCGTTGCTGCACACGGGCTTTCTCTAGTTGAGGCAAGAGGGAGCTATTTTTCGTTGCAGTGCACAGGCTTCTCACTGCAGTGGCTTCTCTTTGTTGTGGAGCACGGGGCCTAGGCGCGCAGACTTCAGTAATTGTTGCTCGCGGGCTCTAGGCTCACCGGCTTCAGTAGTTGTGGCACTGAGGTTCCGTAGATGTGGCTTGCGGGCTCTAGAGCGCAGGCTCAGTAGTTGTGGTGCACGGGTTTAGTTTCTCCGCAGCATGTGGGATCTTCCCGGACCAGGGCTCGAATGTCCTCTGAATTGGCAGGTGGATTCTTAACCGCTACACCAGCAGGGCAGTCCCTGTGTTTTGTTTTGTTTTTTTGACAAATAGTAAATATAAAGTTTAATCAATCGTGTAAACACAGTAAAGACAATCTATGCAAACACAAATAATGCTGTGAAAAGTAAGCTCATTCTCAAATTGTTTTGAAAAGTTTTTAATGTTTTTTCCATATTATCCAGTCCAAAGCTTTACAAATAATAAATAAATATTGCACTTAGGTGGTTGATAGTGATCGCGGAAATGTGCCTGCAAAGGGCTAGCAATTTAAGCCAGATAACACAAAGGTCAGATCTAAATGACGAGGAATATTGATATGATTTTCCTCTGCAGTTCTCTAATTTTGAGAAGCAAGAATCTTATTTTTTCTTTGCTCTATTTTTTAACATAAGCACAAATATGCCCACGCCACTGCCAGTATCTGAAACTTTACACATAATTTAGGAGCATGAAGGAGAACTCCACAGGAAACTCAGAGCTCAAGTTCTATTTCAATTCCCATTAAAATGTAAGAAAGGGGGCAGGGGGCTGTCAATTGGTGAAAATATGGTAATGGAGTCTCCAGCATTAACAGAACTTTTGAGAGCCGAAATTTATCTCAGAATTGCTGATGTTTGGAGATTTTAACATCTCTGCTGGATCACAAACAGCCCACTAGCCTCTAAGCCCGCAAACTGATCTCTTGTGATAGATACAGGTCCTATAGACACATCGGTCTTTGCAAATGCAAATCTGATCAGGTCACATATAGAATACAGTTATTTTTTTCCTGGCCCAAATGTGTCTCTCCTCATCTTCGGAGAGGGAGATGAGAATGAGAGACATTCTCACAAATAGTCCCTGCTATTTATTCATGACCTGGCTTATTACTTGTCAGATCCTGAGTTAAACATTATCTAATTGACTCATTACACACACACACACACACACACACACACACACACACCCTTATTAGGTGGTTATCACCCTCACCTTACCTTAGGTGAGGAAACCGAGACTTCGACTGGCTGCACATACTTGCCCAGGCTCAAGGTAAGGATGCCCACAAAACCCGTTTGCTACCACCACTGTACACACCGGGCGAAGCCGGCGGCAGGACTAGAACTGCAATTCCCGTGGGGCTGTGCGGCAGCCTCGCGAGAGTTGACCTAAATTCAGCAGCATCGCGAGAGTTGGCTTAAATGTGGCGGCGGGAAGGCGGTGATCTGAAGCGGCTGCTGAAGGCCAGCTGCTGAAGCGGCTGGGAGGGCTGGCTGTTGAGGCGATGGCGGACAGCTATAGCCGGGACAGCGAGCCTACGACGCGCACGCTGCTACGGCGCGTGCTGGATACAGCGGATCCTCGCACCCCGCGGCGACCCCGGAGTGCTCGGACTGAGTATGTGAGGGCGCTGCCCCAACACAAGAACAACCTGAGGGAGTGGGCGATGGGGTCCAGAGCTGACCCTGTTTGGAGACGGAAACTGAGTCTCGGAGAGGAGCAGAGTCCAGGGCTCTGAGAACAGGCTCCTTTCTCCTCGCTGGGATCGGGTCAGCTGTTTGTGCGCCCACCCCTGAGACTCCAGGCCGCTCGGGACCTCAGAGCTCAATTATACAGGCGTCCTTGGGGGTCCGCTTCTGGAAGCGAAGGATAGGTGCTCAGAATCTGGACCTCTGCTATGTTCTCTAGGCCAGTTTTCTCCAGAGTATGTCCAGGCATCTGCCCTGAACAGTCTCCCAAGCGGTTCCCAGCTGAAAGATGGGAAAGGAGTTGCAGAGCGTAGCCTGGGTAGCAGTCAGGAGGCAGGAACTGGAAAGATGCTTTGCTAGAGAGCAGCGAATTTGGCCTGACGTGGTGGGAGTGTCAGTGGGTGAGGGCTGTGGTGAGCTTATGGTGCAGAGAGGGTGGAAGATGGCATCTGCTGACTTCCTGGGGCAGTGCAGTTCCTTTATAGACAATGGGAAGCCATTCATTATAGGTTTTAGACCTGTGAGTGATGAGGTGGGAGTTGTGCCAGAGGAACATTTATGTGGTTCTGGAATCTGAGAGGGTATTGGATTGGAGAGAGTAGGGCTGGGGTGACCCATGTGGAGGTTGTTGTCAGACCCTGACTAGTACTTAAAAGGTTTAAAAATATTGAAATATCCCTGAATTGTTTTAGTGTCTAGAATGGATACATTTCCAGTTGTTCCTCTTATCTGTGTGGTTAACCCCTACTTCTGCTGTAGTCACCTCAGTGAAGCCTTCCTCAGCCCTTCTCTCTGGCTGGGTCATCATATTCCTTCTCTCTTCCCATACCCCTCGGCTCCCTTTCATCCACAACCCTGTTGACATAGAACTGGGAATAGGCCTGTGGGAGGGCAAGTGGTTTCTGGTCCCTGTCCCTGAGGGTAAAGGACTTCAGCCAAGATCCCTGACGAAGACCCGTCGCTAGTTCACCCTCCCTACATAATTCTCACAGTTGCTGCTCTTTACACAGTGTCCAGAGAGCCCTGCTTCAAACACCTTCCTCTAGGAGGCTGAGGAGCCAAACAAAGACGACTGCCAGGCGTTGTTCTAATAGAGCCAGGGTAAGTGCTCTACCCGCTGATCACTACAGGGCTCTGGTTGCCTTCGGGGGCTCTTGAGTTATAGCTCTGCTCTGGAGCCCACCTTGAGGGACTGTCAAGGCAAAGGAACAAATTGATTGCTTGATGCTTTTACCCAAAGTCTGTTGACAGATTGGCCCATGTTCAAGCCAGTGGACACTTGGAGGAACAGACACCCCGGACTCTGCTGAAGAACATCTTACTAACTGGTGAGTGAGCACTGGCCTGCAGTGAGAATCAGGCACCAGCCCTGTGATATCTCTCATTTAGGGCAGCCTTCCCTGCCAACTCCACTCCCTCCTTGCTATTTCTACAGCCCCGGAATCTTCCATCCTAATGCCAGAGTCAGTGGTGAAGCCAGTGCTGGCACCGCAGGTGGTCCAGGCTTCCAGACGGGAAAGCGGTCGGGGCAGGTGCAGTAAATTCCCTCCTTGGGCTAGGCTGCTGGGCATTACTAGTCAGGGAGCCTCTTGGGGCTCTAAGAGCCGGAGTTGGGTGCCCTGGCTTGTCTGAGAAAAGCTCCATCCTTGTAGCCTGGAGTTGCAGCTTCCTGAACTTGAGCCCCCCACAACCCTGGCTCCAGGTCTGCTGGCTCTTGGCAGAAGGAAGCAGAGACTGAGGTTGTCAGTGTTTCAGCAAGGAGTGGACTTGGGACTGCCTCCCTCCCAAGGTGAGGTCCTGGACAACACCTGTGGCCACCCTCTCTGTCCTCTGGAGAGACTGAGGAGGACTGAGAGAGGCCTGGGTAACTTATTATGGTTTCTTTTTACATCCTCTTGCAGAGCCTCATGGGAATGCTGATGCCTCTCCCCTCACCAGGTGCTGTTGCCTGTTCCGGGAGTTGGTGGAGGAGAGGCTTGGGGAAGGGGGTGCTGAATAGAATGCAGTCTGGCCATAACTGCTCCATGCTCACAGCATGGTGGCTGGGTTCTAAGAGATGAGAGCACCGGGGCAGCTGGGGGACTCCTGGGGTGGGGGAGGGTGGTTGGACCTCAGGTACCTGACTTTCCTTTGTGCCTTGTCCCTCCCATCAGCTCCCTCAACTTGACCTTCGCCACACCTCTGCAAACACAATCAGTGAAGAGGCCTGGTTTGGCCCGCAGACCTCCTACCCGCCGAGCTGTAGATGTGGGTACACTTTTGCAGGATCTGCGAGATACTTCCCTGGCCTTGGCTCCTCCAGGTAAGGTTGAGATTTCTGTCTTCTGGCCTGTGGGGAAAGTTTCCCCCCATGATTGATGGGAGGTGCTGCTGAGTCCAGGGTTGCTCCTCTCTCCTTTGAGTCAAGAACAGTGAGCAAGCCTGGCCAGTAGGTTTATGAGGACTTTCTGCTTTCTTTCTGCAAATTGCCTCTTGTCTTCCGGGGGCCCAGTCTTAGTCCCTCAGTATCTTCCAGGACCCCATATCCTTGAAGAGCTACAGGACTGAGGGTAGGAAAGGGGTGTGATATGGTGGCTGGAGCTTATTGGGAGGTTAAAAGAGGCTAGGTTTCAGGATCAGCTGTTCAGTCAGAGCTGACCTGGGAGCCTGATTCCAAAAGACAAGTCAAGTTCACCAGGATAAGAGAAGGGTTGCAGGCAGAGGGACCTGAATGAAAAGTGGAGAATGGAGGCATGGGTGAGCAGATTGGGTGGGGCAACCTATGGAGCCTGGGAATGCCAGGCTAAGGAGCAGGAAGGTAAGCAAGGAGAGCTGTGGAAGGGAGATTAGGCTTAGAATAGGCTCAGTCTTCTCTCTCTGAGGGCCACTTGGGCAAGCTTGTGGGTCCACTACCCAGGCCCTGGTGACTGGCTAGCAGAACAGCAGGTGGGCGTGCAAAACACTGAGTGCCAACTGGACCTTGATCTCCAGATGACAGCCTCAGAACCCCTGTTGCTACTCTGCCAACAGACACAGTGTTGGAGGACACCCAGCCCTTCTCCCAGCCCTTGGTTGGCCGTTCCCCCAGTGTGCACCACTCCCTGCCTTGCCGCTCTCACTCTGGGGCTAAAGATGTGGAGAGGGCTGCCAGTCGCAGGACATGGAGCAGTGGGCTTGGGCTGCAGAACAACGGTGAGTATGTGGGGCACGCAACCTGGAGCCAAGCCTAGCTTAAGCAAGAATTGGCATTGGTGTTTTTTCCTCCTCAGGCCCATATATGTACCCCGTCACCCCCGAGTCCCTTTGGAGGGCTGTTGATCCCTCCATCCAAGAGCAGAGTCAGTGTTGGGCCAGGAGATTCCAAACCAGTACCCTGGGGCTGCCTCTGGCCCTCTTCCTTCCTTGATGGGCTAGGCTGGGTTTTACTACTCCATCTTTACCTTTCTCAGGGCTACAGCCCTGGCCTACTGCTTTTCCAGCCTATATTCTCTCCCCTTGATTCAGGTGCTGGGAAAGCAGCCCAGCTTCTGGCAGGAAAGGTGAAGGAGGTTGATGCCCTTGCTATGGGCTTTCCGAACATCAGCAGTAATATCTCTGGAGAAGATGGAGTAGAGCCCTTACAGAATGGAGTAGGTGAGGAGGCAGAGGAAAGAATGGAAGAAAGCTTGAGGGAAGTGGAGAAGGCAGCAGAAGCACAAGGATCCGCCAGAGCAGAAGAGCTTGAAGGACACATAGAAGTGACCGAAGCAGAGGGATCCTGGGGGGCTATCGAGGCCAAGGAGCCAGAAGGATCTTCAGGGGATGAAGACACCTCTGGTAGAACAGGTAAGGGGCCCAGTGCAGGGATCAGGGGGTGGGTGGGTAAGGGACAGCTATGTCCCTGGCCTTGGAGGAGGGGCTTACCTGGCTTGTGTTTCTGGGCACAGGTGGTCTTGGGCCAGGGAAACTCTGAAAGGCCCCTTGCTTGGCTGGAGCTAGATGGAGCCCTCGAGGAACAGGATAAGGAGGCTGTGGGCCTTCAGGGTTGAGTGAGATGGTCTGGCCTGTGCCCTCTGTAACCCTGCCCTTCCTCTGCAGCAAGCCCAGAGTTGGCCTCCAGCACCCCAGAGTTCCTTCGGGCCAGGCGACTTCAGTTTCTTGAGCCAGCTCCACCGCCTAGCACTGCAGTGTAAGATCCCACGACCCTGTTCCACATGGGCCTCTTGGAAGGGGGCAGGTACTGAGGTTGGCATTGGGTACCACAGAGTTATCACTCTTATCACTCTTCCTTTAGGTATATAGATGATTACCCAGGAGAGCACCCTAAGGTGGGCTGGATGGGGCCCACTCAGCACATCTGTCTGGTGCCTGCTTGCAGGGGCTTAGAGGAGCCTGGGCAGGGGGGAAGTGCCTAGGTTAGTATGCAGTCAGAGAAGGCTTCCTGGAGGAGGATTAGCAGAATGGGACAGGCAGAGTGGGCTGAGTAGGGGGAATGTCCATGCCAAAGCCTGAGGATCATGGGCCTGAGCAAGTACTGGTTTGTATGATGAGGCTAGACTGGGACATTGTGTCCAGATTGTGGAGGGTTGGGGCCCCAGGGAAAGACCAGGCTTCTACATAGCCCCCTGTCCCCACTGCCCCCCAGAAATGGTTGGAGCTGTTGGTCCAGCCTGGCCAAGGAGCACAAGGGCCCCAGTCTTGGCAGGAGCCAGCAAGACTTATGTTTGATTAGCGGCCTCTTTAGGTAGCAGCAGTTCAGCTAACTCTGTTCACTCCTTGCCCCTAGGTTACCTTCAGAGCCTCCGGAGCCTCTGTCGGCCAGGCTTCCTCCCAAGCCCCGAATCCCTGGCTCCAGACCCCGTCAAGATCCCTACAAGACTGGACTGAACCACTATGCGAAACTCTTTAGCTTCTATGCTAAGATGCCTATGGAGAAGAAGGCTGTGGAAATGGTGGAGAAGTGGTGAGTCCTTGACACTTGGGGTGGGGAGAGAAGCCCCTCAGATCATGAACAGTCTGTTTTACTCCTACTTTCTTGGCAGCCTGGACAAGTATTTCCAGCATCTTTGTGACGACCTGGAGGTATTTGCTGCTCATGCTGGTCGCAAGACTGTGAGGCCAGAGGACCTGGAGCTGCTGATGCGAAGGTAAGTGGATGGAAGCAGGGAGGTGCTGGGTGTGGGAGTGCTGGCATTGATTCTCTCATTCTCTATCTTCCTCTGCTGCAGGCAGGGCCTGGTCAGTGACCAAGTCTCCCTGCATGTGCTCGTGGAGCGGCACCTGCCCCTGGAGTACCGACAGCAGCTCATCCCTTGTGCATTCAGTGGCAACACTGTCTTCCCTGCCCAGTAGTGGCCAGGCCTCAACACCTGCCCTGTCCCTACCTGGGGCCCCTTGGCCCCACATACACTTCTAGGTTTCCTCCCTGCCCCCCAGCATCAATAAAATGTCACAAACAGAATATGCTGTGCTTTGGTGCATGTTCTGGGACCAGCCAAGCAGCGACCAACCACCCTTCATAACTTGACTCCCCAGCATAACCTAGAGAATAGCATGGGTTCAGACAAACAATTTTATAACAACAGTCAGAGGTTAGCAGCACGGGAGCACTCAGGCTGCCCACAGTGGCCTCAGCTTGCAGGTTCCTGCTCTCAGGGCCCCATACGCCTAACATCACTCATCTGAAGCTGTTCCAGTGCAGCCTGGAGCCTTATCACAATGCCTTCTTCCTTTTCCTCGCCCTCTTCTGGCAGTTCTGTCATGGGGAGCTGGAAGGCCTGGCTCAAATAGCTGTTTAGGGTCTGCTTGTCCAGGCTGGGATCAGTGTTCATCAAGGCCTCACGTACCTTGGGTAGGGTCACCTCATCGTGGCTGCCCCCACAAAGAAAGAGAGAGATAGACCTTGACTGTCCTCTCTGTACCTCAGACCCCAAGATGCCCTCTCCCAGGCTTGAGCAGTATGTAGTGCCCAGCAGCAAGCTCGGTGCATAGGGAGACCTGGGGCTTGAGGTGCTACTCTGTGGCCCAGCCTGTAGGACTTGCCTATGACTAAGTGAGCCTGAGGTCCCCAGGGTCACTCACAGTTCCAGGTCCAGCTCCTGCTTTAACTCCTGTAAGTATTCATCCTTTTCATCCATGTACTGTTCCCACAGCTTTTGTACAAAGGGCACGCTCTGGCCCTCCTTGTCCTGGGAAGGGGCCACAAGGCAGGGTGAGAGTACACGGGCTAGGGTCCAGCAGAGGCTAGGGCAGGACTGGGCAAGTTCCTGGGCCCCAACCCACCTCCATAAATAATACGCAGTAGTTGAGCAAGTCTGCATTGCTGCTGCTGGGATGCCAGCCCCCTGCCTCCATCAGCTCCTGAATTCTCTCGTCCTTCTTGAAGGGGAAGGTACTCTTGGGGGCAGTGCTGTAGGGAGACACGAGGGCTGACAGGCCTGGCTGATGCCTGCCTACCCATCTCCCCGCACCCCTCTGCCAGCCCCACTGGTGCTCAAAAGGGCAGAATGCACTGAGTCTGGCCTTTTCCCACCAGGCTCCCCTTCCCCCTGCACAGCTAGGAGCTTGGCCAGAGGTCATGCTGGGCTGAAGTTCGGGGTGGCCAACTGGTCTCGCACCTTAACTGCGCCATGGTTAGTAGCCCCTCGTTCTGGCTGTCAGCACTGGTCATCTCCTTCAGCAGCTGTGCTATTGTCTCCTTCTGCTTGATGTACACACTCTCTTTCCTCTAGGGGGGAAGCGTTGACCATCTTGCTGTTTCCTAGAGGGGTGGGGATAGAGCTGGCCTATGCCGGAGACAAAGGGTGGAGGGCCAGGCCCAAGCTTACCTTTCCCATCAGGATTGCATAGAACTGACTCATGACCTCATTGGAGTGGAAGAGCTTGGTATATTAAAAAATGGTGTAAGCCCAGGCCATGGCATCACCAGACCCAAAGCGACGCTCCAGGAAATTGAAGAAGAAATCTGGGAACTTCTGCAGGGTAGGGGGAAGACTGCTTGGTCCGCCTGCCCCACGTCTGTTGGCCCTCCTCCCTGTTCCCTAGCACCTTGAGGGACACCCCCACCCCCCCATGCACCAGAGGACTCAGGCAGCCACACCAGGCCAAAATGGCTAGAGAGATCTGACCTGCTCCTCAGTGATACGTTCCTTCCAGGCATCCTTGAGGAGGTTTACCACATCCTTCTTGGTTGGCTTCTTGTTCTGCATGACACCATCAAACCGAAGGAAAGGGGGGATGGATTCCCCATAACCCTGTATGGAACCATGTCAGCTTATCTCTGGGCCCCTCTGTAGCCCCACCAGCAAGCAGGGCAGAGCCCCAGATAGTTCCCCCAGAACCTCAAGTCTTCTCAGCAGCAAGAAGACTTGCTGGCCATTCTGACTCTGGCCCCAAGCCTCCTGAGCCCAGGGACTTCTCAGCAGCAAGAAGACTTCTGGCCATTCTGACTCTGGCCCCAAGCCTCTTGAGCCCAGAGACTCCCCTACCAGACCAGGGAAGAAGTCTTTCTCCTGGAGCAGCCCCTCGCCAATCTCCAGGAGCACATCCACCAGCTGGTCGCTGTTCTTGCCCTCGGCCAGCATTTGCCAGCGATCTCGTCCTCCAGCCACCACATCTGCAGGTGGGGAGAGGGAGCTGGAGTCCAGACCACGCACTTGAGCAGTCCCTAGGGCTCCCATGGCCAGCATTACCTTCACACTTGGACCAGTCTGGCCGCGGTATGGCCGTGCGCTGGATCTCCTGCAGCTCGGAGTAAAACTGGTCCTGCTCCTTCAGCTCGTGTGCAACTGCAACAGCATCTTGTGCTCCTTGCAGAACTCTTCATAGTCGTCTCTCAGGCTGTCCAGCTGTGGGCAGGGTGATTGGTCCTTGCTACTCACCTGCATGGCCCTTCGCTACCCTGCCTGCCCACCAGCACCTGCTCCTGCAGATCCTTGAGGGTCTTCTCCTGCATTTCAAAGTCCCTTCTGGGCACCACGTCTCCAAAGTTGGCCTTCATGGTGTTGAGTTCCATCTGCCTGCGGGTCAGTCTTGCCGGGCCATCTTCAGAGCCACTGTTAACTTCACAGGGTCCTCCTCCCAGACACCTGCCAGGGGGCCCGCCAGCTCATGTCACCCTGCCTCTGGTGCCTGTAGCCCAGGGCAGGGTTGAGTGTCCCTTGGGGCATGTCCCAGGTCTTCCTGCTCTCCCAGCTTGGGAACCCCTGAGTCTTTCCACAGTGCTACGAGCATAGGGCTTTGAGCTTAAATAGAGAAGCCCAGGATGTGGAGTACCAGGCCTGTCCTGCCCTTAGGGAGTCTAGGCTGCTTCAGCTGCCAGTGATTGTTTCCTTCGTAAACAAGTCTATGATTCTCAGGCCAGCTCAGAAGATCCACAGACCCAGGTGGCAGCAGGAACATCTCCCATCGTGAATGAGCAGATAATAGGAGAGTTGAATGAATAGGAGTGGTGAGAGCCAGACTCCTCTCCAGCGCCTCTTCAGGGTAGAGAAACCCACCTTGGGCTTACCTGGGGACTGGGCTAGTGACATGTCTTCCCGCTGGTACCGTAGCTCATTCAGGTCTGCAATAAGGATCTTACGGGCATCTTGCTCGCTGAGGTAGCGCAGATACTCCTCAGCCAAGTTCTTCCTCAGTTTGGTCACCTGTTGGGAAAAGAACAAGAAAGGTAGAAGGAGGAGGAGACTGGTCATTCCTGAGAATCCAGCAAAGTGCCGAAGCTTCCTCCTGTGGAGAAAATCTGGCAGCCAAGGAGCGGGACTCTGCTGGCATTTGGGGCCATACCAAGCCAGTGCTGAGCTGAGGAGGAGGGCAGCATGTGGAGAGAGGGGTATGGGGGGAGGTGGTGGCTCTGTGTATCATTCCAGGCAGAAGGGTGGAGAGAGCTAGGGGGTCACCCCAGGGCTGAAGGCCTGAAGGTCACCCCTGGGGTGGGAGTGGGAGGAATTGAGGGAGTTGGTCACCATATTACTCCCTTTCACCTCACTCTGCAATGAGATCTTCTCATTCTTCTTATCAATGAGTTTTAGCAAATTCATCTTCTCTTTCTTCAGCATGGAGATTTCATCTCTCTCCTTAGCCCTCATGGCCAGGATCCTCTCGTTGCAGTCCTCATTCACAGTGACAAGCTTCGCCTTCAGGGGCTCCAGAGCCCGAATCTTCTCCCTCTGGTCGGCTAAGCAGGGACAGGTGGGAGAGTCCCTTTGGGGCCATGGAGGACAAACAACCAGGAGACACTGATCCTGAGGTCGCAGTGAGTGGCTGTGTCCCTTGCAAACTCGAGGAGTCTATACATGCCTGTTCAAAGCATAGCTCCTGCTTAAGTCCTTCTTGCACTTGCTTTTAAACCAGGGGCAGAGTCCCGATGAGGACCAGGGTCTCACCTATGCCCTTTACCCATACGGCCTTTAGTCCTGCAGCTGCACCATGCCCAGCACCTCCTGAGCCTGGTGAGGGAAGCCCCCTCACTTCCCAGGGGTACACCCTCCCTTCTGGGCTTCACTGTCAATAGAAAAGATGCTCTATTTCCCACAGATACTGCCCCACCATGCTTCCCAAGAATGGGAGGTAGTCAGTTGCCCTGGGGTGCCCTATCACATGACAGTGTAAGCAAAAAGGCTAAGGGGGGCTTGGTGACCTCAAAGCCCAGTTTGTAGCTGCCCCAGCCCTGCTGCAGAACCCAGAAGGTCAGACTAGGATCCTCTCTGCCTCTTCCAGGCTGGGGCCAGGCAGGGAGGCTGCAGTCTTACCCAGAATCACCTCATATGCATTCTTGATGGAGGATAGCAATGGCTTGTATGTTTTGAAGTCCTCTATGAAAAATTCAAAGATTTCTCTGTAAGGCTGGCAAGAAAAGGGAAACTGTCACCTCCTGGCCTATAGCTGCCACTCTCAGTGGGACCTAAGTTTTTCTTTGCTTGGATTAGAAGTGTTCTAGCATGAAGCTGCCAGGCAACTCACATTCAAATAAATGCCACAGGCACCACTGGGGTCTCTCACAGTCAGGGAGCTGAGGGGCGGCTCCATCCCTCTCAGCTGCTCTCTGGTGACCTCTCCTGGTGCTGTCTCTGAGACCTGGCAGACGACCTGGGTCAGGACCTCCCCCTCTCTACCTGAGCCCCCTCTGGCTCTCCAGGCAGCCAGCCTCCTCCATGCACTGTGCTTCAGCTGGCCTCTTACCAGCACCCCTCCCCATCTTACAGCTCTGTGGGGGCAGGAGAAGGTCTAAGGCTCTAGCTTCCAAGTAGAGGTATGGTTTCCTGTCCCACTCAGACACACAGGAAGCTTTCGGAGGCAACACTGTGTATTGGAATGAGCACAGGCTCCCGAACCAGCCCTGAGTTTGAATCCTAGCTCCACTACTGCATAGCCGGATGCCTTCTCTGAGCTTCTGCTTCTTTGTTGGCGAGGTTCCTTTAGCTTGTGAGACCATATCTAAGGCCCCACTCAGAGCCTGGCACACAGACAGTGCTCAGCAAATGCTTCTGTCAGTGACTAAGTCAGAAGTGAGGGATTCCCAGTCATCATTTCCATCTGAGCAGGGATTGGGTGATTCCTTCCCTAATATGCATCAGAATCTAGGTTACATCTAGATTTCTCTCTGTAGCTGGCTAAGTTCCTCAAGCTTGGGGCTGTTGTTACTGGGCTGGTAGACATTGTATGACCCCTGCTTGCCCAACTGCCGGGATTTAGGCTCCATTCACTGATACCCAGTGACCCAAGGTCGGTGCTGGGGATCACAGAAGCGACTGGAGTCAGCATTCAGGCCACCTGACTCAGGTAAAGAAACCCAACCCTCAGGAGAGTTTTGGTTCCATGCTGGTAGACTTGCCTGCTCACTGGCTTTGTTAGAGAACAAGTTTCTCTTACCAGGAAGGGGAACCCAAGAGAGCTGGGAAAGGCTGGTCTCACCTGAATGTCTGAAGTGCCTAGTCCTGGTGAGTAAGGTTTCTTCCCAGCCCTGCCCCTGCCCTCCCCCCAGTTATTCTGTGGCTCTGACCTGCAGCCTTAGCTCCTGGGCAGAATCTGTGCCCAGGTCCAGCAGGAGGAGCTCCTTGCGTAGGTAGTTCTCTAGTTGCTCTAGGTACCTTGGCTTGGTAGTGCCCAGGGGCTGCTGCTGCCAGCTACTGCAGGGAGTGGTGGACTGAGATGTGATGGACACCCCACCAGGCCCTTGTGCCCTGGGTCTGGGGCAGCAACACCCCTGCACTGTTTCTGGGCCCAGTCCGTCCACCATCAGGCTAACCCTGGTTTACCCTACTCGCTTCCGGTAGTCATCTGAACAGGGCTTTCGATTATGCAGAATGGTCTGGTCACTGATGTATGTGGGCCTTGGGGACAGGTGGCCACCGATGGAGAACGGACAGGACTATAAGAAGGGACAGGTGGGGTTACCATGACAATATTGCTCCCCTTCCTGATGTTCCTCTCCAGGCTCCTCCTCCACTCCTGGGTTCCCCCCCCAACATCTCTTAATATGGTTCATAATTAAGACTGTGGTCCTTAGAGTTAGAGAGGGATTAGATTAAACCCTAGGGCCCCCTCATTGGTTATGTGGCCACAGTCTGAGCCTCAGTCTTTGCATCTGTAAAATGGGAATGGTTGTGCTCCCCATTGCATTGTATTGATGTGAGAATGCAACGAGAAAGAATAGAGAGTGGTTTACACAGACTCAGGCACCTTCTAGGAGCTCAGTAAAGGTGAGTTCTCTTCTGTAGGTTTGTCAGTGAGTATTGAATACCTATGCTATGAAAACAGATATGAGTACTTACTGGGACCATCTCTTGCCCCCACAGCACAGTCCAGCTAAAGAGAGACAGGGGAGGGCAGGCCCAGCCTCAAGCCTGGACTCTCAGGCAGGACTGCAGAGATGCAGCAGGGTGACCTGTGGACCCCGGGGAGGAGACTAGGCTCTACCCCCTGGGAGAGGGGGAGGGGAGAGGTGGTAGGGCCCTGAAGTAGTGGGATCTCATTTTGAACCTTGAGCAGGGGTACGGGGTAGTAGTATTTATGAGCTTGTTTTTTCAACTTTTTATGAAATACTCAAAACATGAGAGAAAAAAATGACTCTCTTACCCAGCGAAGCCTACTTCTAGGGTTCATCCATTCAGTCATTCATTTGTTCATCAAACATTTCTGGGTCCATAGCACATGCCAGCCGCTGCTGGGTTCTGGGACATGAAGGAAGCTGGGGGTATGATGGAAGTGGGATGACAAATGAACTGATAAGCAGGTAGTAACTGAAGCTGATGCAGGTCACAGGAGTGTTGGGGCCCTGACTGGAGGGTGCCAGGGGAGGCTGGTCCTCTTAGAGGAGGAAGTGATGATGTCAGTGATTTCAGTAAAGCTTGAGTGACTTCATGGGAGGAGCTGAGGTCACTCTGGAAGAGAGTGATGTGTCAGGGGAGGTGGGGCGGGGTGCACAAAGACTGCCTGGGTAGCGCCAATACCTCAGGGAAACAGCAGGAGTTTTGAAGGGCTATGAACAGGGGCCAATGCCCAAGGAGGGCAGGCTGGCTGAGGCTGAGGTCTGGGCTGGCCAGTGCAGAGGGGACAGAGATGAAGCAGCAGCTTCATGCCTAAGGGCAGTCCTCAAAGCCTTACTTGTGACTATGAAAAAGTCAGAAAACTGCTAAGTGTCTAAAAACAGAAGATTCTTATACAGGCATGAAATGTTTACAAAGAGGCTTAACATGCACTATATCTCTAAGGGTTAAGTAAAGCCTGAAATTAGAGAATAAGCACAACCAGGTAAGATGAAAAACCAGAAAAGATGGAGGAAATAATCCAAAAGGTTATCAGTAATTATTCTCCAGTGATAGGCCCACGGGTGCTTATGTGTCTGTAATCGTGTATTTTTCAAATTTTTCTACAATGCACATAAGTTACTTTGAAGTTTAAAAGAACATTGAATTATTGAATTCAGTATTAAAGCCTCCTCTGTGGAAGGCCCTGAGCCCAGCTTCCAGGTTCTTCTGAGATGGAGAGAGACTAGGCCTACCACCCATGTCCCACACATCCAGGTTCTAGGAGTCCTTCCAGGCTAATGGTAACTGGATTCTGACCCTCTTAATGTGGAAAATGCCACTGTTTCCTTGGGCTCTTCTTTGCATTCTATTAGTTCTACCTATTTTTTCTCAATCTTGCAGTCATTAATCCTTTCCCTAAATATTTTGGAAAGTACGTAGTAAGCCTTGTTGCTAGGTCCCAGGGAGGACTCCAGCCTCTTGCAAGGGTCTAGGTTGACCCTATCTCTGTACTTCCAGAACTGATGGCATCATACTTCACACTCTTCATAGTCTTTTTTTTTTTTCTAATTGAAGTATAGTTGATTTACAATGTTGTGTTAACACTCTTCATAGTCTTAAGTAACACTCAGCAAATATTGTGGAATAAATATTTAAGGGAGCACAATAATTTAGCTGGATGCAAGGCATAATAAAAATGAAAACACTACTTATTGGGTGTATATGTTCACACATGCTTTTCCTGGGTCCAGAATGCTCCAGCTTGACTATTCAACCTTAGCATCTCAGGGGTTCTCCTTGATACTCTTCCCAATCCCAGCGCCCACACTTCCCCATCATCACATCCCCATCTTCTCTCAGAAACACAGACTTTGTCTGTCTTGTTTACCACTGTATCCACAGTGCCTGGCACACAGTGGGAACCAACAAATATTTGTTGAATAGATAAAAACATAGGGGGGGAAAGAGAGATGATGAAACAGAATTGTAAAGAGTTTAAAGCCCTCCTATCAAAATAAGCTACCTCAAGCAGAGAAAGGTAAAAGACAAATACTAACAGTAATACAGTTGATAATGACAGGTGAGTAGATTTATACATAATTGGAAATAAAGAAGGACAATCTTTTAATGTATACAAAAAACTAATCGTAGGCCACAGATAAGGTGTTAACACATTTTTAAATGAGAAACTGTATACCTTGCATTTCCTGATATAATACAATGAAATAAGAACTGATAATATAAACATACCTCTAAAACACTTAACCATTTACAGAAATTTAAAAATAAATTAATATTTTTCCCGACCCATTTATTACTTAAAGTAAAAATATAACATGTTATAGAAATGTTAAAATTACATGTTCAAAATGTTTGGGATATGATCAGAAAAGCACTCACAAGTTTTTAATTGCTTAAAATCCTTTCACTATCTAAAAATAAATGGTTGGGGCTTCCTTGGTGGCGCAGTGGTTAAGAATCCGCCTGCCAATGCAGGGGACACGGGTTCGAGCCCTGGTCCAGGAAGATCCCAATGCCGCGGAGCAACTAAGCCCGTGTGCCACAACTACTGAGTCTGCGCTCTAGAGCCCGTGAGACACAACTACTGAAGCCCGCACACCTAGAGCCTGTGCTCCTCAACAAGAGAAGCCACCGCAATGAGAAGCCTGCGCACCACAACGAGGAGTAGCCCCCACTCGCCACAACTAGAGAAAGCCTGCGTGCAGCAATGAAGACCCAACGCAGCCAATCAATCAATCAATCAATCGTTCTGATGAACCTAGGGGCAGGACAGGAATAAAGACGCAGACATAGAGAATGGACTTGAGGACACGGGGAGGGGGGAAGGGTAAGCTGGGACGAAGTGAGAGAGTAGTATTAACGTATGTACACTACCAAATATAAAATAGCTAGCTAGTGGGAAGCAGCTGCATGGCACAGGGAAATCAGCTCAGTGCTTTGTGACCACCTAGAGGGGTGGGATAGGGAGGGTGGGAGGGACGTGCAAGAGGGAGGGGATATGGGGATATTTGTATACATATAGCTGATTCACTTTGTTATACAGCAGAAACTAACACAACATTGTAAAGCACTTACACTACAATAAAGATGTAAAAAAATAAAATAAAATCCTTTCACTATTAGGAAAGAAAGCCTCAAGCCTGTGGTTGCCTGAAAAGGAAAAAAATATCATAATAAAAATTTTAAACATAGGAAATAAAAGTAGAAATAGATAAACTGGAAACATGAGAAGCCAAACTTAAAAATCAAGACAGAAAAAGTTTTTTTGAAAGACTATTAAAATTGATGTGATTTTTATAAAAGGACAAAGTAACCCTGGAAGACACCTGGGAAGTTGTCAAAGAAGCACCTAACCTGGTCAGTTAATGATAAGTTTTTCACATTTTCAAGAGGCCAGGCCAACAAGCACATGAAAAGATGCTCAATATCGTTAATTATTAGAGAAATGCAAATCAAAACTACAATGAGGTATCACCTCACACCAGTCAGAATGGCCATGATTAAAAAGTCTACAAATAATAAATGCTGGAGAGGGTGTGGAGAAAAAGGAACCCTCCTACACTGCTGGTAGGAATGTAATTGGTGCAGCCACTATGGAGAACAGTATGGAGGTTTTTTTAAAAAACTAAAAATAGATTTACCATATGATCCTGCTCCTGGGCATATTTCCAGAGAAAATTGTAATTCGAAAAGATACATGCACCCCAATGTTCATAGCAGCACTATTTACAATAGCTAAGACATGGAAGCAACCTGAGTGTTGATCAACAGATGAATGGCTAAAGAAGATGTGGTACATATATACAATGGAATACTACTCTCAGTCATAAAAGAGAATGCAATAATGCCGTTTGCAGCAACACGGATGGACCTAGAGACTATCATATTAATGAAGTAAGTCAGAGAAAGACAAATATATAATATCACTTATATGTGGAATCCAAAAAAATGATACAGGGCTTCCCTGGTGGGGCAGTGGTTAAGAATCCGCCTGCCAAAGCAGGGGACACGGGTTCGAGCCTTGGTCTGGGAAGATCCCACATGCCGCGGAGCAACTAAGCCCGTGCGCCACAACTGCTGAGCCTGCATGCCACAACTACTGAAGCCCATGCACCCTAGAGCCCGTGCTCTGCAACAACAGAAGCCACGGCGATGAGAAGCCCACGCACCACAAGGACGAGTAGCCCCCGCTCACCGCAACTAGAGAAAGCCCGCACAGCAACAAAGACCCAATGCAGCCAAAAATAAATAAATAAATTTATAAAAATAAAATAAAATAAAAATTTAAAATGATACAAATTAACTTATTTACAAAACATAAATAGGCTCACAGGTACAGAAAACAAACTTATGGTTACCAAATGGGATAGAGGGGTGGGTGTGGGGGAGATAAATTAGGAGTTTGGGATTAACATATACACACTACTATATATAAAACTGCTAAACAACAGGGACCTACTGTATAGCACAGGGAACTATATTCAATATCTTGTAATAACCTATAGTGGAAAAGAACCTGAAAAAGAATATATATATTATATATGTAAAGCTGAATTACTTTTCTGTACACTTAAAACTAAGACAACATTGTAAATTAACCAGACTTCAGTTAAAAACAAACAAACAACCAAAAAACAAGAACAAAAACAAAGGGAGACTAGCCTTGAAAATTTCCTGAGCAGACAAAACCAGTTTAGTCATAGAAATAAAGCTTAATTTAGCTTATTTTGGGAGACTTAAAAAATAAAAAAGGCCCATCTTCGTGCTCTGTCTGCCGTTTCTGTAAAGAGAAAAAAGTCACCCTACTTTGATTGCTGGGCATATGCTGCTTTCTTGTCCTGGTTGTTAACAGCTGGTAAGGCCTCCACAAGCGGGTGGTTGGGAGGCGGCGTTCCCGGGAGCTCCGTGCTCTCTGCTTCCCCCTGCAGGTGAAAACGGGAAGGGCGGCCCCGGGGGTCGGGGGCGGCAGGAGGCAACAGCGTCCTCTGGTGGTTGAGAACGGTGTTACTGCCGCCGCGCAGGAGAAAGGGAGTGAAAGAGCCTGGCCCCAGGTCCACTGAGTAGGTGGCAGCTGAGGGGGACGGGGAGCAGGCGCCCCAAGTAATCGGATCTTTCGGGACTGTGGCTGTGCTTGGTCTCCGCTTAGAGTCTACATGCCCCTTTCCCTCCCTGATGTCAGGGTCCCCATGTTTGAAGTGCCCAGCCTCACAAAGTGTACAGCTCATGTGTCCCCAGATCCTCCAGACAAGACATACTCGCACAAAGAAAACCACCACAGCCCACAGTTCTGCACTGTGAGCTGGAGTTATAAATTTGCTCAGATGTGTTTTTTCACCTGTAAGATTTGGACAATGGCTCTTTGCTTGTTAAATAGTAATAACAATCTTATGATCATATCAACAAAAGCCCCCAAATCTTAATAACACAGTATTTTTTTTTAACTTCAGGGAAGA
Organism: Aethalodelphis obliquidens; assembly: GCF_003676395.1. Classification (NCBI taxonomy): domain Eukaryota; kingdom Metazoa; phylum Chordata; class Mammalia; order Artiodactyla; family Delphinidae; genus Aethalodelphis; species Aethalodelphis obliquidens. The sequence goes on from NW_020837964.1 coordinate 18,639,563, forward strand.
ATATGCTTCCTTTTTTTTTTTTTTTTTTTTTGCCACGCCACGTGGCATGCAGGAATGTGGATCTTAGCTCCCAGACCGGGGATGGAACCTGTGCCCCCTATAGTGGAAGTGTGCAGTCCTAACCACTGTACTGCCAGGGAATTCCCCAGCATTCATTTTTATTTTTTTTTAATTTTTATTTATTTATTTTAGGTAAGAAGTGGATTTATTTAGAGAGAAACACACTACACAGACAGAGTGTGGGCCATCTCAGAAGGTAAGAAAGGCACCAGGGTATGGGCTTGTTAATTTTCATAGGGGTGGGTAATTTCATAGGCTAATGAGTGGGAGGAGTATTCCAGCTATTTTAGGAAGGGCCGAGGATTTCCGGGAATTGGGCCACCACCCACTTTTTGATCCTTTTGGTCCGTCTTGGAACTGTCACGGCACCTGTGGATGTCATTTAGCTTGCTGATGTGAGCATATACTGAGGCTCAAGGTCTAGTGGAATTCGACTTGTCCGCCATCTTGGACCCATTGGGTTCTAATCAATTTATGTCATGTCCTCGGGCTATGTCATTCTTTCAAAGGTTGTGTGCCCTGCCCCCTTCCCTCCTGTTTCATTCCCCTCTCAGAGATTTTACTCCCATATTCTTATGGGAAGCAGAGGGCGATAGTCTGTCTTCTGTAACTGCTTCCAGGCTGAGTAGGGGCATCAACCCTGTCTGTCAGGGAGTAAAAATCTCTGGATGCCTGATCTAGGGGCCCCAGGGGCAGGGCAGCTCCTTGTTTTAAGTCGGTATGGGCTGGAATCCTCACATAGCCAGCATCTTAATGTGGAACTATTGTAATTGTTTCCGTAGCCTTTCTATGAATCTCCTTGATGATGAAGCACTTTTTTTTTAACAGCATCAGAGTACAAAAATATAGTTTTAGATGCTATCCCTTCCAAGGTAGTCTCCCAACCAGGTGTTAGTTCCCCGGAAGTCGCAAAGAGATGGCACAGAAGACGTCACCAACGGTGTTGATGATGAACAGGAGTTGGTCTAGCTATAAGCTTATCACTGTCCCTTCGTGGTCACCAGCTGAAACTGTGCACGTCAAATACAGACTTGAACCCACGTGGCCGGGACTCAAACCCGGTCAAAACCCTGATTGGGACTCGAACCCTTGTGGCTGGGGCTAAGACCCAGCCAACACCCACAGTCTTCCAACTGAGATCACACACCTGGTTTCAGGACTTAATGAAGCTCAGATTCTTGACGTCTCATTGCAGAAAGAATTCAGTGAGAGACAAAGTGATAGGTAAGAAGTGGATTTATTTAGAGAGAAACACACTCCACAGAGTGTGGGCCACCTCAGAAGGTGAGAAAGGCCCCCAGCATTCATTTTTATATAAAAACTTTAAAGAACATGAATGGAGGGAGAACCTGTCATGAGGCTGGTAAAGAGTCTCTACCTCCAGTGCAGAGCCAACAGCACAATGGAGAAACATCCTTTACTACTGTCTTCACATACATACAGCAATTATGGTGCACATATACCAGCCACTCAAGTACCACATCAGGCACTGTGGCTGTAAAGACAAAAAGATATAGTCATAGCTCTGAAGGACCTTGACAGATCTGGTGGGACCATCCCAGCACCCAGAAGAATGCCTGGCTCATGGCAGGCTGGATGAAGAAATGAGGTCCACTCCAGAATGCTGCGTTGCAGGGGAAGGTTATCTGTGGGCAGGAGCTGAGTCTCTCTCTGCTCGGGGAGGTCTGGGAAGCCTTTTCCGGTGAGGTGCAGCAAGTGTGCACGTTCCCCCATCCCAGAGCCTGCTGGGCCTGGCCTCTGAGCCACACTCCCCTAACTGGGGAGAAGCCGCTTGGTGGGGCATAGTTCGGGTGGGTGGTGCTTTTGGGTTGCAGAGAGGGAGGCAGAAAGGATCTGGGGATCAAAATTTAGGGTTCCAACAGGACACGGCCACTAACCAGCAGCGTCTTCCGTTTCTGAGAAAGCTTGCGTTTCTGGGTATTCTTGGCTTCTGTGAGGAAGGAATCATCTACGATCGCTCCTAAAGGTCGCAAGTGTGCTCTGCACAGAGAAGGAGAAGGAAGTGGTGGGTGACAGAGCCTTGAGTGGGAAGTACACTTCCACTCTTCCCAGAGCCACAAGACATGGCTTCCTTTCCCCTCAGAGCCAGGCTCTGGGTCTTCCCAGTGCTGCCTCCAGATTCCCAGAGGTGCTGCCAGCAAGCTCCTGGCTCGGGGCCCAAACCATTTTCCCACATTCCCAGAAACCTTCTCATCACTAGAGTCTCAACAACTCCTGCAGTGGCAGGACACCCTCACCATGAACCCAGAGAACCCTGCAGGCCTATACTTCCCTTCAGTGTTTAGCTGTGGCTGTGATGACAGTTCCGTGCATGTGACAGGCACATTCTGGGGGTGTGATACCAAAAGCAGGTGCTATAGGACAAGAAGTACAGGGTCTGGTGTCCAAGAGCCAGGGTGGGAGTCTTGAGCCTCTACTTACTGGCTGATAGGGCCCAGAGGCTGACATCTGTGTTTCCAATAGGGACCCCCTTGGGCAAGTCATTTAACTTCTTTCAGCCCAGTTTCCTCACAAGGAGGTGGAGACATTTCTTGCATTTTCTATCTCACAATGTTGTGAAGTTTAAGTAAGAGTAAAAGAGATATGCAAAAATAACCTGTAGGGACTTCCTCGGTGGCGCAGTGGTTAAGAATCCACCTGCCAATGCAGGGGACACGGGTTCAAGCCCTGGTACAGGAAGATCCCACATGCCGCAGAGCTACTAAGCCCGTGAGCCAGAACTACTGAGCCTGCGCTCTAGAGCCCGCGAGCCACAACTACTGAAGCCCACACACCTAGAGCCCGTGCTTTGAAACAAGAGAAGCCACGGCAATGAGAAGCCCGCGCACCTCAATGAAGAGTAGCCCCCGCTTGCCACAACTAGAAAAAGCCAGCAAGCAGCAACGAAGACCCAATGTAGCCAAAAAATTAAAAAATTAAAAATTAATTAATTTAAAAAAACATTAAAAAAAATAAACTGTAAAAGGCAAGGAGCTGCAGAGATATTAACTGTGACAGCAGGATGTGGGAAAAGTGGATCATAAAGAACCACTTTTAACTCCTAGGCCTCTTGGGGAGAGCCATCATTGCTCAAGCTAGGAAGGCATTTGGGGGTCTAGAGGAAGGGCTGCCTGTGGGCAGTCAGACTTAGGTGGAACAAAAGGAAGAAGTGATCCCAGTAATCCATGGTGGCGGCAGGTGGGAGTGATTTATGCCACCAGATAGACTTGTGTCTTCATTCCCCTTGCTAGCTGGTGGCCTTGGGTATGCTGTTTAACCTCTTGAAGCTCAGTGTCCTTGTTCATAAAACTGAGACAAGGATTACCCAAACTCCAGGGAAGTTGAGAGCAGTGACGTGATCCCAGTTGGGAAACCCTGTCCTGCAGGGTTCTTCAGTCCTACTTCATGGAGCAGTGACACACCAAACTCCAGTTCTCTATTGTCTCTAAACTGAACAAATGTGAGCAAACCATGTCGAATACGCAGCCGGTGTGGAAAAGGAAAGGCTTTTGCTCAGATGTTTATGGGTTTGAGACAGGATGCAGCAGATCAACCCACCTGCTCACTGGGTTAAATCATACCTTCCTGTCAAGACCAGTCAATTTTCTAAACTCTGTTCTTGCTCCTACTGGAACTACCACATGGGGCAAGGTGAGCAAGAAAACTATGGGGAACTCTACAAATCCTGAGAAGTTGCCAGATGGAAAATCTCTGTAGGTAACATGTTAGTTTTTTGTTGTTGTTGTTGTTGTTTTTCAGAAAGAACTCAGTGAGAGACAAAGTGATATGTAAGAGGTGGATTTATTTGGAGAGAAACACACTCCACAGACAGAGTGTGGGCCATCTCAAAGGCGAGAGCGGCCAGTAACATGTTAGTTTTGAATGCCAAGGGAGACAGTAGTCAAAAACAGATTCGCAAATATTAATTTTAAAAACATCTGGGGCTTCACTGGTGGTGCAGTGGTTAAGAATCCACCTGCCAAAGCAGGGACACAGGTTTGAGCCCTGGTCCAGGAAGATCCCACATGCCGTGGAGCAACTAAGCCTGTGCGCCACAACTACTGAGCCTGCGCTCTAGAGCCCGCAAGCCACAACTACTGAGCCCGCATGCTGCAACTACTGAAGACCACGAACCACAACTACTGAGCCCGCATGCTGCAACTACTGAAGCCTGCGTGCCTAGAGCCCGTGCTCCACAACAAGAGAAGCCACTGCAATGAGAAGCCTGTGCACCGCAATGAAGAGTAGCCCCCGCTCGTCGCAACTAGAGAAAGCCCGCACGCAGCAACGAAGACCCAACGCAGCCAAAAATAAATAAATAAAATAAATAAATTTTAAAACACCTGGTAGAGTCTATACACTTATCCAAAAAGCTTAGGATGCTTCTTTAGTATTATATTAAATATTTTACACCAATTCTCAGAGAGGAATGGGAAATAGATTATCTATATTTCTACTTCAAAGGTGGAGAAAACTCAGTTATTTAACTACTGGCAAGCAGTGGGTTTGACAGGGGGTAAATCCTGGTATTGAGTGAAGTCAAGCTACTGAGTTCCATCCACAAATCTACTGTGCCAGGGATGTGAGGCTGAAAGGAGAAAGCCAATGGGGAGGGGAAACCTGCCGCAGGAAAATGCACAATTCAAAGGTCCCTTTATTTATTTTTTTGGGTACACTGTGTGGCTTGCGGGATCTTAGTTCCCCGAGCAGGGATTGAACCCAGGCCCTCGGCAGTAAGAGTGCAGTGTCCTAACGACTGGACCACCAGGGAATTCCCTCAAAGTCCCTTTTAGAGGGTCCTGCTGACATTCGTGTAGTGCTAAGGTCTGGCTCATGCTTCATCATCCTGGCCCTGCTCTAAGGGGAGCTGGAGGAGGACACCCACACTATTCCTCTAAGGGAAGCAGTGAGCTTGGCCCAATATACTATACACCACTAAACACTGGTGAATGAAGAATATGGGCAGGAATGATGTTTTGTACTGTCACCAAATTCAGCATCAGCAATTACATTGTGCTTCCTTCTTAAAATACATGGGGATTCTCTTTCTGAGTCCGTTTCATATCCCTTTCAAACATGATTGCAGTTTCCTAAATCATTCGTGTGTTGGGTAACAACACTCTTTCTCAAGCTTGCTGTCTGGTTTTTGTGATTCATTTCGTGACTTTTCTCGGCTTTGTCTGTCAAGGCGGCATTTAATTTCTTGACTTTTCTAGGCTTTCTCTGTCAAGGCAGCTGACCATGGGGGATTAGAGTTTAGGTGAGATCAGGTTTTTTGCATTAGGAATGAGTAGAAGCGAGAAAGTACATTCATTAAACACTTACTGAATGCCTATTATGTGCAAGAGCTGTCATGAGAGCTTCATATATGCTGCCTAAATTTTCCCAACAGTTTAAGGTGGGCTGTGTCATTCCCATGTTTGAGATATGGAAACAGAGGCCCAGAAATTAAGAGCCTTCTCTTAGCTCTCAGAGCTAGAAAGGTATTTAGCCAAAATTTTTGTTTTAATATGTATACTTTGCGGCTTTCCTGGCTAACGGAGCTTGTTATCATATTTGCAGTGTCCAGATGCTGCACCCCTGAAGACAGGCAGGAGCTACCTTGAGGCCATGGGATGTTCTTGGACTGCTTAGAGATGCTTCTTTGTCATAAGCCAGTGGGTGAAGAGGTTGTTTATCCTTGTGGCTAATATCTCAGGTATGGGTCTCACATGGCTGGGTTCAAATACTAGCTCCATCACTTATAAACATGTGTGAGACACATGATCTCTTCAGGATTCTATTTCTTTATTTGTAAAATAGTGATATTACTACCTCATAGAGTTGTTGTGAGGGTTAAATATGGTGTATAGAGCACTTGGCACATAATACACGCTCAATAAGAAAAAGCTGGCTCTTACTAATGATAAAGTGCGCCTGCCCTTTTACTAGAATATAACGACCTTCCTGGGCTGACAAGTCATCTGAGATTCTAACTGTTTCTGCACCACTGATCCTGTGGGGCTGGAGCCCCAAACCAAAGGACAGAGGCAGGAAGTGCAGAGGTCCGAATCAGGTACCATTTCTCTTTCTGGAAGTACTCAAGGCCTCCTCTCCGCCCTCAGTTAGGCCAGTGCCTACCTCAACGTGGTCGCGAAGCTGGGGCACTGCGGCTTCGGGGAGTCCACGACCCTAGGGCAGCCGGGCAGCCAGCACCAGTGGCCAGGGAAGCTGTGGTAGTTTACAGCCCGTAGCCATGGCGACCAGGTCCCAGCAGCCCAGCGGAGGGGACGGGGTCAGGATTGTGCCACGCCTCCGAGCCCCGCACCCGCGGGCTGGGAGGAAGGCCAAGTAGCAAAGGTGGACTCGAACCGGGAATAGGGTCTCCTCAGAGTCAGTCACTATAGCGGATATGATCCTAGCGACCAGAACAGAGGCAGGGAGATAAACAGAGGCCATGGGGGAGGGAGGTGAACTGAGAGGCCGGAGCCGCGTTGCCAGCGGGAATTGTAGTTTTCGGTGTCCCAGTGTCTCAGCTGAGCAGGCTTATGGCTGAGCGGGTTTGTACTACATCTCCCAGAGATCCTTACGAGCCCAAGCTGGTCCGCCCCTGGAGAGCTCTGCATTGTGGGAAATGGAGTCCAAAATGTGGCGAGGCATAGTGGTGTCGAAGGAGAGGTGCCAGACTGGGACTCGGTTTCCCTGCGGCCCAGGTTGGCTCGCTGGCCATTGGCTGAAAGAGGCGGATCTGGTCCCGCTTTTCCCCGCCCCCAGTGACACAATAGCAGCTCCCTCCAAGATGGCGGCGGCGACGGCGGAGCTGGGAGCTGGGAACCTGCAGGTTGGAGACTCCTCCGGCGGGGGCACTGGATGCGGGCTGCCGTCCCCAGGGGAGCAGGAACTGAGCCGGCGCCTGCAGCGCCTGTATCCCGCGGTCAACCAGCACGAGACGCCGCTGCCGCGTTCCTGGAGCCCCAAGGACAAGTACAACTACATCGGCCTCTCCCAGGGCAACCTTCGCGTCCACTACAAAGGTATTGGCCTGTTTGGTCGCAGGGGGAGAAGGCCAGAGCGTCTGCGGGGTGGGTGTGCTGCCCAGCCCGTGCTCCATCACGTCCCTTACCCAGCTCGAGTGCTCCGGCTTGGGCCTTAGTTCCTGCGGGGTGTCTAGGGTGGTGGGGCTGACCAGGCCAAGGATTGACTGCCTAGTCTGCTCTGCCCTGAGACATCTGATGTCAGGAGAACCGCAGCAGGTGTCCAAACCCAGTGCTGGGCTGGACATTCTTCTCAGGGCCTTCCTGCTTGTTTTGGGGTACCTCCGACTCGAGCTAGGCCCTTCACCACTGCTTAGTTTCATAAGTGTCTGAAGAAAGGGGTGGTCACATCCCCTCCATTAGCCAGAGGCCCATGAGCTTGCTCACCTGCCAGACATCCCAGACAAGGCCTAGGGTTCTGCGCTAAAGTTGTGGGGGCGTCTTCCAGGGCTGCCTCTTCCTCCCCTAGTCTTCCAAGTGGGCTGCCTGTATCTTGGAGAGTCTGCCAGCAGCACTAGGGAATCTCTCACATATGCACCCACATTGCATGTACCCTCCTGTGGTTTGAATGGCAGTGTCTCAGGCAGAGCTGCTATTCTCAGGAGGAGGTGAGCCAAAGGTGGGAGGTTTATGTGTTTGCTCAGTTGTTTTCTAATTATTCCTTGGACTATGCAAGGGCTTCCTCTGGCCATGGAGGGGTGAAGTTGCCATGGAGCAGAGAAGAATGAGGCTTCCATTTGCATTTCCTTCTGCTGAAATTTCTTCCTTGCCCTCTTCTATTAGGTCATGGCAAAAATCACAAAGATGCAGCCTCAGTGCGTGCCACCCACCCCATACCTGCTGCCTGTGGCATTTATTACTTTGAGGTGAAGATTGTCAGCAAAGGAAGAGATGGGTAAGCCCCTCCTGACCACATTCTTTCCCCCAACACTGAACTGTTCCCTGTGGTCAGAGTTTGAGGTCTCCTGGTTGACACCTGTGACTGGTGTGAGCTGCTGAGCTGCATTGGTCTGGGCTGCAAAGGGTTGAATAGCGGATACCTCTGTTACCTGGCTGTGGGCATGGCCTGGTCTAAGCAGCAGCTTTTGATGACAAATAGGTACATTTTATAGAGGAGGGGCTTCTCTTTAGTGATAGTGTAATGAGATACATCAACAGGTCAGGGAAACAAATAACAAGTTTACATTAACAAATCAGCGTCCAGAATGGAGTTCCCCCACTGTTGTGTGGTGTTTGTGACTTCCCTCCTTTCACACTCTTGGCTGTATTCAAGGTTCCTTTTTATCGCATTTAGTCATGGTAGAGGCCCTTGTAGACTTCAAAGGGATAGTGGAGTCTTTGCAGCATTCATCAAAGCTGTGGCAGCCACTGGTCTGTCATCTTAGGGTAAACAGCATGCACATGGTCAGAATCAGATGAGCTTGCTACTCATAAACCTGTTTTTCAGTCCAGGGACTTGAACACCAGTTGGATCAGCTTTAGGAAGGTCCTCATTAAAGTCAGCATTAGGGAGGCTCCCTATTTTAGGGTGATCCAAGCAGATACAGGAAATCAGAGGGGAGATTTTTTCATTTTTCTTCCTTTTCTTCTCCTAGTCTCCCTTTTTTTCTGGCTGTTGTCACAAAGCAGGTGTTTAAGTTATGAAATAACATAATTTTAGCTGCTTTGGAAAGGTTTTCCTCATCAGACCTTAGGTCTGGTGTGGGTAGTTTGTGAACCCCACCAGCGACCTTCCTTCCAACCCTGATGTGTGTTCTTGAGCATTCAGAATACTTCCTCTCTCCTAGGGACTGTTCCTCTTGTGGTACATGCAAAATGCCTGGCCAAGGGGCTCTGCTGGGGGCAATACTGCTGGAATTGGAGCTTTGCCTGCTTCTTCAGTGAAGTTGTAACATCTGTGCCGGGCAGGGCTCTGTGGTTGTGGGTAGGTCATGGGGCTTTGATCTCCTTGTCTGTACTCTGGGGAGCTAGGCCAGCATCTAAGCTACCTGTAATCCCAGAATTCTATGATTCTGAAATTCTGATTGTGGCAAGCTATTGCATCTTTTACTTTTATCCCCATATAGAGCATTTACCGGTAGGAAGTTTATATTATTGGAGGGCTTTAAATCTTCTATTTTCCCTTTCCACCATCTGATAAAAGCGCATGTATTTAATGTGTTTGAACTAGTGTGAATGAGAACAGCCTCTTAAAACAAAACAAACACTGCAAAAATAGTTACAGTATAGACTGAAATGTTGGTGCTGCAGTCTCATATTGCCAAAGAAATGGAGGGGCATTTCCTAAACTTGTAGGGAAGAAAATGGATTACTTTCTCCAGAGTCCTTAATCGTAGATAACAGCGAGCTAATAAAAGACAAGAACAGTTTTTGAGAAGGTCTCTACATTTCAGTTTAAATGTGGAGACCTGGGTTCCTTCACCTGGCTTTTAACATTTCAGTTATAAGTGGATCTTGCTGGAAAAGGCCCTGTATCTTGTTAGATTGCCTTACTATAGGTATTGCCTGCAAATCCAAAGAAAGTTGAGCATCTTTTCCCAACTTTCCCAGCATTTTTACATGAGGTAAATATAGCTGTTAAGCTGACCTGGAAATCTCAGTTTTAGAAAGGTCCCAGGTCATGTATGCTTGTGGTGGCCTGCTTCAGTTGGCCACTGTCAGAGGAAAGGTGTGTGAATGTCACCTATGGCCTCTTTATGTAATCCCTGAAAGCCTTCCCATGTGGCTAAGATATAGCCAGATGGACCAGGTGTGGTTTTCAGGAGGCCAAGGGCAGTTCCAGGGCAGACAGTGATCAGCTTGTTTCCTGTTTCCCGTCAGTGTTGAAGGTGTTTGGTCCATGACCCAGGTGTTAACCAGTTATGTAGCTTTCCTGTATTATTTAGTTCCGTCCTCATGGCATCTCTGGAAAGTGGCTGGAGCAGATGATGATGTACCTGTTTTGTGGGTGAGCCCTGAGCCCCTGGGATGTTTGGTGACCTGCCCTGGCTGTGGGGCTTAGGGTGCAGTGGAGTAGCCTAACTTGTCAGATGCCCTCACCTGATCCCAGACACGTGTGTCCACGCTGCTGCTGCCTTTCCCTTTTGCATTCCTTCCCTGGGTAGAGTGAGGGAATGTCCAGTTGGATTCTTAGGGGATCACAGTGTTCTTAGGGGACAGAGCTGAAAGGTGCTTAGTGCTGAGTGGGCCCAGACTGACTTACGTGCTCTGCACTGGGCTTGACTGACTTACCATCCCATTGAATCTGTAAACTTGTTTTTCTGTAGATTTGAGTACAGGCTTCCTTTGTAAAAGGTGTTTATGAACCCAGTTGTCAGTGTCATTGTTTTCCCTAAAGGCCTTTGTTCTGACGATGTCTTTTGTAGCAGAACACACTAAGCTTGTCTAATTAGAAAGGTTTCATTTCAAGGGTTATACTGATTCATACCTTCTGTGTGCCAGGTGCATGCTAGGTACAGGGAGAACAACAGTAAAGCCTGCACAGGCCAGCCTTATCCTCAGAGAGCCTCTGGCCTATTCTGTAGCGAGTCCACTGAAAGGCTCTCTACAAGAGGAGGCAGAGCCTGGGTATGGTTTTGAGGGATGAGTAGGAGTTTCTCAGCAGGTGAGGCCTGTTGGGCCTAAAATGAGCCTGGTTGGTAACTGGCTTGACACCTGGGTGCTGGGCTTTCTGGGCACTCCTCAAATATAAGGGAGAGCTGGAGAAGGAGGGGTTATGTTTGAGCTAAGAGCAAGGCTTAGACTGATGGGCTTCAGCTGCATTTGCCGAGTCACCAGAGCTGGGAACCCCAGGAGCAGATCTGGTGGGGTGAGGAGACATCAGAGCCCTGCCACTGGTGCCAGGAGATAAGGGCATCTGGGTTGATCTTGTTAGGAAGCCAAGGAGGCCCTGAAACTGAGGGTCCCTGGGGAAATGACATGCTCAGGCAGAGTTCATGGACCTTTGGGTGTCTCCAGCTCTTAGTGATGACACATGGAGGGTGTGGCTGACTAGGCTGACAGATGCTCCAGTGTGACCCTCAAAATAGACTGTAACATCATCCCAGCAGCACCGGCGGTGGTGGCCTCCTGACATGTGATGAGTGGCTCTACCCAAGAACAGCAAGCCTGGGCTAGAGCACTGGATGGAGCTGCAGGGGTGGGATGCAGGCGCTCTCCTCTCCTCTGCATCTGGTGCTCAGGCCCAGGCCCTGTGGCCCTTTGGCCACAGCCAGCCTGCCTTTCCTTTCACTTGCAGCCAGCTTCCTTTGGCCAGGCAGTAATGTGCTCATCCATTAATTCTCCACACGACAGCGAGGCACCCATTGTTTTGTCCCAGGCCCAGACCTGGGCCCCAGGAGCACAGGCCTGAGGCCTATCTAGAGAGGAGGCAGATAGGCCTGTGCACATGACCTCACAGGCTGGTGTAGGAAAAGCCCATCCATGGTGTGTGCTGTACCCAAGGGTGGCCCAGAGGTTGGACTTCCTCCTGTACCTGAGAGTCTGGGGAAAGCTTCATATAAGAGGTGATGATGCTGAATCTGGAAGGGTAGGTTGGAGGGTTCCAGATGGACAAAGTGAGAAGCGACGCTCTAGACGAAAGGAACAGTGCATCAAAGACGTGGAAGACAGAGCATGAGTTAGGCAGGGGCCAGGTCAGAAATACCTTATGTGCTTTGTCCAGAGAGCTTGGGCTTATCCTGAGGGCAGTAGTGATATACGAGGACTTTGGATCTGCCTGCACTTTTGTTATTTATTTATTTATTTACTTGGCTGCTTGGGGTCTCAGTTGGGGCATGCGGGATTAGTTGTGGCGTGTGAGATCCAGTTCCCTGACCAGGGATCGAACCCAGGCCCCCTGCTTTGGGAGCACGGAGTCTCAACCACTGGACCACCAGGGAAGTCCCCTTCCTGCACTTTTGAGAATGGATAGGGGAGAAGAAACTCTGCTGGTTTGGTTCAGCCAGGCCCCTCTGGCTGAGATTCCTGTCCAGTGCAGGCCAGTGGCTTTATTTTTATTTTATTTTTAAGAATTATTTATTTATTTATTCATTCATTCATTGGCTGCATTGGGTCTTCGTTGCTGCATGTGGACTTTCTCTAGTTGCGGTGAGCAGGGGCTACTCTTTGTTGTCTCTTGTTGCAGAGCACGGGCTCTAGGCGCGTGGGCTTCAGTAGTTGTGGCTCGCGAGCTCTAGAGCGCAGGCTCAGTAGTTGTGGCACACGGGCTTCGTTGCTCCGCGGCATGTGGGATCTTCCCGGACCAGGGCTCGAACCCGTGTCCTCTTCATTGGCAGGCGGATTCTTAGCCACTGTGCCACCATGGAAGCCCTGGGCCAATGACTTTAGGTCCTTGACTCTGGGCATGGCTTTCCTATAGCAGTTGTCTCTTCTCTCTCTTGGTTGGCCTTTCTCCTATATGGTGGGATGCATAGGCAGGATGTTGAAGACTGGTAGCCAGAGTGGCTTCTCGGAGGTGAAAGGCCTCTGTGTGTGGCTGGTATTCTTTGGTACTCTGGTTTTGTTAAGTCCCATTTGAAAGACAACATTGTCCATGATTTTTCATGGAGACTCAGAGATCCACTCACCCAGTTAAGATCTTACCTGCCATGTTTCTGGTTTGCAGAGCTACTTGAGCACAGGCCCTCCAGTCTAGAGACAGCTTGTGGCTGGCCTCTCACCCTGGGAACCCCACTCCAGTCTCTGTGCATTGTACAGTGCTGTTGAGAAATTTGGTGCTCATCTGTGGACCTGGAGAAGGCCTGTCCTGCCAGCTCTGAGAAGTAGGTGCTGTCTTTGCCCAAGGCAGGTACAAACAGTGATCATGCCCTGTTCTCACCGACATCCCCCCAGTGCTCATGGCCTCAGGAGCAGATGCTGAGCTTTGGGCTGCATCTCTCCCTAGTAACACATTGCACTGTTTCTGGAGATGTGGTGTATTGGGGCTCTGGAGCAGCTTGGAGTGTTGTATTGCTTACCTATATTGGGGGTTAAAGCCCAGGTCTAGTTGGGTGGGTGTACTGAGGTGCAGCTCTGGCCTAGAGTGAGAGGACTGGAGTCCACATAGCATCCTCTTTTCTGGTAAGATCTGTTCCTGCCCTGAGCACATCTGGGCTTCCCTGAGACCTCCCTGCCCACTGTATGTCACCACCCAGGCTCCAACTTCGAGGTGAGAGTGAGGAGTATGGCTTCTTTCTTCATAAATGGGGACTTCCTTGGTCAAGAATCAGCCTCTAGAGAAATTCCTAAAATTCACTTCACGCCTACCCCTCCACCACCCCACCCCCATTATTTTTTGTTCTCGGGAATGTTTGGTCTTTTCTTTTCTTTTTGGGGGCCACACCGTGCAGCTTGCGGAATCTTAGTTCCCTGACCAGAGATCAAACCCGGCCCCCTGCAGTGGAAGCGCAGAGTCCTAACCACCGGACCACCAGGGAATTCCCTGGTCTTTTCCCTAGATGAGTCACCAGGTAAGGGAGATTCCCTGTTAGAGGGGGAGCAGGGAGCTCATCAGAGTGGAGCACAGGAGGCTGGTCTCAGCAGCTCTGCATGGCAGGCACTGTGTGCCATCCTATTCTGGGACCATTGGGAGGGAATCAAGGGCCCAGAGTGGGTGGTCAGAGGTTAGAAGGAAGGGACTGATCACTAGGAGAGGGGTGGATAACACCGTGTCAGAATGTGCAAGGATGTTCCTCTGCCTCCCTAGAAATTTTGTTTAAAATCCACATAAAATGTCTTTCTAGCTCTAGGATCCTTGGTGTTCTGTTGTAATTGAATTGTGAGGTTGTGACTCTTGCTAGAAATGAGACAAGGGGACTTGGTGCTGGAACAGGGCCCAGCCCCCTGCCATGAAGGGGCCAGTGAAAGATGCTCTGGACTGTGTAGGGAAGCGGGGGAGGGGTAAGTCTTAGCATTCCTTGTACACTCTCTTCCTCTCCTACCTCTTGGACCTTAGAGATGGCCTGGGATTCAGGGAAGTTTAGGTTATGGATGACAAGTGTCAAGGCTCAAATAACCCCATTGTCCACTCAGCTTGCATGGCAAATGTTACGGATTGATAGTGGCATTCGTTCTTGTCCAGACAGAGCCCCAGATGTTTTCCCACTGCACAAGGCACCAGGCAGCTGCTATCTTTTGGTCAGAGTTGCATCATGAGACAAAACCTACTTACTGGTCCTCAGGGCAGAGACAATTTAAGATGAGAAGAGGTGGAGAGAGGAGAAGGGCAGTTGTGCCCAGATGGTCCAAGGGTTCAGCTTGTCTCTTCTAGAGGACATTGCCGAGGCAGAGCTGAACCAAGAGGAAAGAAGTAGAGGGGATGGTTTGCTGAGCAGAACTGGTTATAACCTGGTCTACAAAACCATGTGTCTGAAATTGGCATGGGCTATTTTATAGAATGCTCTCTTTTAATATCAACTGTTGTGCGAGGAGTTTATTGGTAGTTACATTTGCCTTGCTTTTTTTTTTTTTTTAATAAATTTATTTTTTTATTTTTAGCTGTGTTGGGTCTTCGTTTCTGTGCGAGGGCTTTCTCTAGTTGCTGCGAGCGGGGGCCACTCTTCATTGCGGTGCACGGGCCTCTCACTATCGTGGCCTCTCTTGTTGCAGAGCACAGGCTCCGGATGCGCAGGCTCAGCAGCCATGGCTCGCGGGCCCAGCCGCTCCGTGGCATGTGGGATCTTCCCAGACCAGGGCTCGAACCCGTGTCCCCTGCAATGGCAGGCAGATTCTCAACCACTGCGCCACCAGGGAAGCCCAGCCTTGCCTTTTTTTTTTTAACCAAAATGTATTTTTATTTTACCTATAATTTTCTTTTAAACTGTAAAGGAATACATTCGCTCTTGTAACACCTGACATGGTGTACATTTTAAAAATATCAATAGATAGCAGAAGGGACAGAGAGATGCAGGTTTAAACAAATCCAGGTTTTTGCCATTATGTATGTTATATCATTTGAGACTAGTATAGAAAACAGAAACGATTCCAGATATTTTAAGTAGGAAGGGGTTTATTACATGGAATTTGATGCTTTCAAAATCATTAGGGCTTAGTTTCCATGTAATGGTAGGTTACTTGAATAAGACCCCGTGCTGAGAATAATGAAAGATGCTAAGTTACAAACCAGCAAACTCAAGGCCAGTTTCTGGATGAACACCTGTAACTAGAGAACACCTGTAACTAATTAAGGGTAATATCTGAGTACCTAAGAGCATTTGCTGTGTCCACACTGAGCTCTGCTCCAGCTTTATAATTACACAGGGCCAGAGAGGTTAGGGTCCAAAGCTTACGGGATGTGGGGTCTGGTGGGAACCCTCTCACATTCAGGTGGGGTGCCAGTTGGTTATACCCTCTAGTTAAGGGCAGTGTCTTTGGTTTTGGAATGTGGTAAGCTCTGGAAATTTTCAAGGCTTGGTACCTGAGTTTCCCAGGAGATTCTTTAGGGAAGGAGCCAGAATGCAGGGTTGTGAATAACCTGCCTAGGGCCACCCGTGGGGGCTGTTCCTCCCCTTCCTGTCTTGTGGACTCTCTGGGTGTTTTGATGGTGCTGGTGGTAGTGTATGCATGAGTGTCTCCAGACACACATTCAGAACCACCTTCCTCTCTGCAAGCATATCCTGTCTCATGGTCCCTTTGCCTTCAGGCTTGCTCTTTCTTGGATGGTACCGGGTTGGGTCCGTTCATCTAATACCCTTCCTCTCAGTGGGGGGGCCTGCACAGAATTGGACTCAGTGCGTGACTGGGTGGCTTCCTGGTAGAGGGGCAGGGTTGGGGTGCGGCTGCTAGAGGAGCAGCTTGTACACAGTAGCTGGTGTCATGAAGGACTGTGGCTTTACGCAGGCCCGTCAGACCAGGAAGTAAAATCCCCAGCATCAAATATTAGCCCTCGTTTCAGACCTAAATGTCAGTTGGTGTTTCTCCTGAAATGTCTCGCAGGGACCGTTTTGTAACCACGACCTCAGAGATCCCCTCTGTTGTGGAGGCTGTTGATTTCTTATCTGGGGCAGGTTCTGACAGAGACAAGATTGCCAGCCTTGCGAGCTGCGGCTTACGTGTTAGATGTTAAGAGGAAACTGTCCGATGAGATTCCAGTAGCTCCTTGGGGGGTCTGAGGCAGGGGACGGGGCAGTGGTGACTGGCCCTTTGACCTGAGAGGCTTGACGGCAGAGCTTACCTTCCTGCAGCCCCCGAGAGCCATCTCAGCCCTGAGGCTGAGGAGCTTGTCTCTACTCTCCTCTTTGTCACTTCCTACCAGAGCTCTGTGGGCCTGGAGACATTCAATTGATGGAACTTAAATTAAAAATGTTCAGGCAATTCCCTGGTGGTCCAGTGGTTAGGACTTGGCACTTTCACTGCCAGGGCCCTAGTTGGATCCCTGGTTGGGGAACTAAGATCCCGCAAGCCTTGTGGCACAGCCAAAAAAAAAAAAGTTCAGGTCCCATAATCATTGGCAACATTTGTTAAAAGTGTCTATGGGCTTGCCAGTCCATAAAATCCACCTTCTCTCTAAGGAGAAATGGATGAAAAGTAAAAAGAGTTAGTTCTGTGTTCTTCACTTTTGTCATCTGCTGTGTGCTTATGGTGAGGGACTTCTTTCTTCTGGCCCTGACCTGAGGTCAGGATACTCCGATGCTTTCCACTGAGCTCTGCCAAGCCCTACTTGTCTTGTCCGGAAAAGCCAGATGAGGCTAATGCTGGCCTGCAGGGCCATAGGGGTGTTTTTGGTGACACTGTGTGTGTGTGTGTGTGTGTGTGTGTGTGTGTGTGTATGGTAAAATAAATATAAAACGTACCATTTTAGCCATTTATAAAAAATAAATTTATTTATTTTTGGCTGCGTTGGATCTCTGTTGCTGTGTGCGGGCTTTCTCTAGTTGTGGTGAGCGGGGGCTACTCTTCGTTGCGGTGCGCAGGCTTCTAATTGCGGTGGCTTCTCTTGCTGCGGAGCACGGGCTCTAGGCGCGAGGGCTTCAGTAGTTGTGGCACGTGGGCTTAGTTGCTCTGTGGCACGTGGGATCTTCCTGGACCAGGGATTGAACCCGTGTCCCCTGCACTGGCAGGCAGATTCTTAACCACTGCGCCGCCAGGGAAGGTGACCATCTTTTCAGTTCTTTTGAGTGTACACTTAAAAATTGCTTGATTAGCATTCCATGGCGGTCCAGTGGTTGGGGCTCTGTGCTTCCACTGCAGGGGGCCCGGGTTAGATCCCTGTTCAGGGAACTAGGATCCAGAAGCCCCGTGGTATGACCAAAAAAAAAAAGAATTGCTTGATTGTTCCACGTTTAACTTTTTGAGGAATCACCAAACGATTTTCCAAAGCAGCTATACAATTTTATATCCCCACCAGCAATGTGTGACGTTTCTAATTTCTCTACATCCTCACCAACAACTTATTTCCTTTTTTCTTCCTCCCTCCCTTCCTCATCCTAGGTGTGAATTAGTATCTCATTTTGGTTTTGGTTTGCAGTTCCTAATGACTAGTAACGTTGAGCATCTTTTCATGTATTTATTGGCCATTTTTATATCTTCTTTGGCGATACAAATGTCTATTCAAGTCCTTTGGCTATTTTATAATTGAGTTGTTTGTCTTTTTTTTGTTGACTTGTAGGAATTCTATATATATTTTGAATAGTAGATCCTTATAGGATATATGAATTGGAAATATGTTCTCCCATTCTCTAGGTTGTCTTTTCACTTTTTTTTTTTTTTTTTTTTGCCTCGCTGGGCAGCTTGTGGATTCTCAGTTCCCTGACCAGGGATCAAACCCGTGCCCCCTGCGGTGGGACTGTGGAGTCCTAACCACTGTACCACCAGGGAATTCCCTCTTTTCACTTTCTTGATAATGACCTTTGATGCATAAAAGTTTTAATTTTGATGAAGTCCAGCTCATCTATTTTTTTCTTTTGGTGCTCATGCTTTTGGTATCATATCTAGGAATCCATGGCCTAAACCAAGGTCATGAATCTTTTCCCCTATGTTATCTTCTAAGAGTTTTATGGTTTTAGCTCTTGTATTATGATCATTGATCCGTTTTGAGTTAATTTTTATATAAGGTATGAAGTAGAAATCCAGTTGTCCCAGCACCAATTGTTGAAGAGACTATTCTTTCCCCATTGAATGGACTTAGCATCCTTGTTGAAAGTAATTCAGCTGTATAAATTTATTTCTGGACTTTTACTTCTATTCTAATAGTCTATATGTCTACCTATGCCAGTACCACACTGTTTTGATTACTGTAGTTTTATAGTAAGTTTTGAAATTGGGAAGTATGAATCCTTTAACTTTGTTCTTTCTTCAAGATTGTTTTAGCTACTTGGGATCCCTTGCAAGTCCATATGGATTTTGAGGACTGACTTTTCCATTTCTACAAAAAAGACTGTTGGAATTTTTGTAGGGATTGTGTTGAATCTGTAAATCAATTTAGAGTATATTAACAATACTCTCCATCTTAATAATATTAAGCTTTCCAGTCCATGAACATGGGATGTCTTTCCATTTATTTTTGTCTTCTTTAATTTCTTTTAGCAATGTTTTATAATTTTTTGTATACAAACCTTTTATCTTCTTGGTTAAATTTATTCCTAAGGGTTTTTCTTGTTTGTTTCTTTGTTTGTTTTGATGCTGTTGTAAATGGAATTGTTTTCTTAATTTTCTCCTTCGATTGTTCAGTGTTAGTATATTGAAACTGCTTCTTGTGTGTTGATTTTGCATCCTGCGACTTTGCTATTTATTAGGTCTAGTAAGCTTTCTGTGTATTGTTTGGGACTTTCTATATATAGGATTATCTAGATATAGGATCATGTCATCTGCAAATAGAGATAGTTTTACTTATTCCTTTCCAATTTTTATGCTTTTTATTTCTTTTTCTTGTCTAATCGGTCTGAGTAGAACTTCCAGTACAGTGTTGAATAGCAGTGGTGAAAGGTGGACATCCTTGTATTGTTCCTCATCTTAGGGTAAAAGCTTTCAGTCTTTCACCATTGGGTATGTTGGCTGTGAGTTTTTCGTAAATGCCCTTTATCATGTTGAGGAAGTTCCCTTTTGTTCCTAGTTTTCTGAGTGTTTTTATCATGAAGGGATGCTGGATTTTTCAAAAGCTTTTTCTGTCAATTGAGATGATCGTGTGGTTTTCTTTTTCCTTCTTTCTGTTAATGTGGTTTATTATATTGATTGATTTTATTTTTTTCCTTTGGCTGCATTGGGTCTTCATTGCTGTGTGTGGGCTTTCTCTAGTTGCGGTGAGCGGGGGCTACTCTTCGTTGCGGTACGTGGGCTTCTCATTACAGTGGCTTCTCTTGTCGCGTAGCACGGGCTGTAGGCACGCAGGCTTCAGTAGTTGCAGCACGTGGGCTCAGTAGTTGTGGCACGCGGGCCCTAGAGCACACTGGCTTCAGTAGTTGTGACGCATGGGCTCAGTAGTTGCGATGCGTGGGCTCTAGGGCACGCGGGCTTCAATAGTTGTGGCTTGCGGCCCCTAGAGCACAGGCTCAGTAGTTGTGGCGCATGGGCTTAAGTTGTTCCGCAGCACGTGGGATCTTCTTGGACCAGGGCTCGAACCCACGTCCCCTGCATTGGCAGGCGGATTCTTTTTTTTTTTTTTTTTGCAGTACGCGGGCCTCTCACCAATGTGGCCTCTCCCGCCACGGAGCACAGGCTCCGGACGCGCAGGCTCAGTGGCCATGGCTCACGGGCCCAGCCGCTCCGCGGCATGTGGGATCTTCCCAGACCGGGGCACGAACCTGTGTCCCCTGCATCGGCAGGCGGACTCTCAACCACTGCGCCACCAGGGAAGCCCCAGGCGGATTCTTAACCACTGAGCCACCAGGGAAGTGCCTTGATTGATTTTCTTATGTTAAATTGCCCTTGATTTCCTGGCATAAATCTCACTTGGTCATGATATTAATCCTTTTAATGACGTTGAATTTGGTTTGCTATAGTTTTGTTGAGGATTTGTGCATCTCTCTTCAGAAGGTATACTGATCTATAATTTCCTTTTCTTTTGATGTCTTCTTGATGGCTTTTTGATTGCTTTTCCAGGGTCTGCCCCATCTTGGTCTTGGAACTGGGTACAACACATTTGCAACAGTACCCAGACATTATTCTGCCAAGAACCGAAGTCTCTAGGCCAGAGCTGGGAAGGTGCTTAGGAGCCCATTTAGTCCAGCCTCTCTTCTTCTGATAGGGAACCTGAGATGTGGGGTGAAATCAAAGACCCACAGTCCTGAGTTAGGCTGCAGTGTCTGAGACCAGGCTTCAGAGTCTGGGATGTTGTCTCTGGAGCCTTGCCGCAAAGTGTCCCTGTCACTTTAAAACTCTTCAGGGGCTTCTCTTCAGGAGGCAGGAAGGGAATGTCAGACTTGTTGCCAAAGAGGGTCCTTGCGTGGAGCACTCCAAGTTATCTCTGAGGACCAGGTGGGGGATTACAGCAAAGGGGTGGTCTCCTCCCTCCAGGCCTTGCTGTACATCTTCGAAGGGTGTGAGAGTCCAGAGGCCTGCTTTCTAAGGTCCTGTCCTCTGTCTACCCCCAGGCCTGCCTGGGTCATGGAAGACTCTCCAGTCAGTTAGAGCTGTGCTGAGGCTGTGTCACTTCAGCGGGGTCTCCTGAGGGTCTCCTCTGGGTTATGCTTGGGATGCACCAGGAGCCCCACCTCCTCTACTGAGCATGGATTTTGACCATTTCTTGCTGTTTCTGAAGGTGTGCTCTTCTGATGCAGATTCAGCCCTCCTGTCAAGGCTCAGGGAAGTGAGTATACTGAGGAGCTGACCATGAAGCCCAGGTCCCTCATTGCGTCTCTCTGGCATTGAAATGTTGCCCTGGGACAATCCAGGGAGAGTCTGATGGGTGAGAGCCAGCAACCTCTTCAGTATGCAGCCATCAGCTGGCTCTTGAAAATGATTTTTCTATGATTATCAAAGTAATTTATGTTAATTGTAGAAGATCTGGAAAACTAAAGAGAAAAAGGAAGAATCTAAGCTGACTGGAACATGCTCGCAACTCTCTGCATGACTGCAGTGGTTTCAGCGGACTGTTGCTTTTGTGGGAGAGTCAGCAGAGGCGGATGGAGGGCAGCACGGACCCCAGAAACGACCAGTCCATTCTCAAGGCTGGTCATTTTCCAGGGCCCTGGTTTGGACCTGCTGCCTCAGGGTGGACCTGGCTGTGTGGTCAGCTGAGGGCCACTGCTGCTGCTGCTGCTCTTCTCTCCTGCTCTCTGGGAGATCCTGACCCAGCCCTCTTCTCTCTGGAGCCTGACAGAGAGGCGGAGTCACTCTTCTAGCCCATGTTGTGGTTTTTGCGGTGAAGAGTAGAGACTGAGAAGGTAGAGGCCGACTCATGGCCTCTCTGCCATGAGAGCTCGTCTGTTGTCCCTCTACACTTACTGGCTGTTTCACCTCTCTGACAAACGCTATTTTCTATTTTGCTACCATGTTAGAAGAAAGGAGTAAATCAGATGGGTTTACCTTACTTTCAGTCATTTTATGGGGTAAATAACTGTTCCCCCAAGCTTCTCAGATACATCCTGCTACTTGAAAAGAAAGCCCTAGTGGAGATGTGAAGTGTGGGGAACTAAGCTCTGTCTGTGCCTGTCACCAGCTTGGGGAGTGAGAGCCCTTGTTGCGTCCCTCCCAGGAGACCGTGGCAGCCTGTGTCTATTAGTGTTCCTAGCATTGCCTGACCCATTACCAAGAAGGAAGCAAATGCTCACCTTCTTTCTCCTTGGCAGTCCCATGTAAACAGGCATTTGTTTTTAGATGTCCCAAGATCCAGGCCTTCAAGGATGGCCTACTTTCCTTTACCAGATTCCAATACTAGAAGAGCCACCAGTGCATGAACTAGAAGACAGTGGGGTTGTCCACTCCTTTCAGTGGCTGCCCTGAGGGCTCTCTGGATTCATGGCGATAGCTGAGGAAGCAGACTCTGACAGGCCAAGTGATGTGCCCTTGGGCACATGGTGAAGAGGTGATTTGAATCTGGGTTTGTCCGATATATTTGCTCTGATACAGGTATGTTTCCTGTTCAGCTGTTTGTGCACAGTGTAAAGGCTTGGAGCAGAGCTGGAGCAAGGCTGCTACTGACAGGCACTTAGGCTCCAAACTTTCCAAGTACGTCTCAGAATTGCCCTTTCTTTGGTGACTGGTTGTGTTGGGATGTGTCCTGGGCAGCTCCTCCCCCACCCAGTAAGTTCACCGTATTCTAAAGAACACTTGGCTCTCTCCACATCTTGCCATCCCACTATTTCTTTCCTTGTCCAGCCTTGTCATCTTCCACTGGGATGATTTTGGTAGCCTCTAGTTTTGCTTCTTCAATCCATTTTTCAAATATCAGATGTTTGATCAGTTGCGCCCTTTCTTAAACCCTTTCTGCAGCTTCCCAATGACCTCCCATGAAGTTCAAACTCCTTAAGCTAGTATGCAGGCTGTGTGTGAATAGCTTGTTTCCGGCTCCAGCTTTGGCTCTTTTTAGGTCTACCCAAGCTGTGACCCAGCCACACTGAACTCTTCTCACTTCCTTGACCACGGGGCTGCTTTCTTGCCTCTACGCCTCAGCACATTCTGTTGCTTCTGCGTGGAGCAAGCTCCTTTTTTTTTCCCCTCATCTCCTTTACTAGGTCTTGGCTCAGCCTTCGCTTCCTCTGGGAACCCCCCACTCATTGCACCCTGATTCTCTGGCCCACCCCTGACTTGGCACTGGAAACTGTTCCAGGGCAGGGAATCCACCCTCGTGTCCCCAGCGCAGTACTAGGCACAGAGGATCTTTGTGGAATGGGTGACTACAGAGGCCTCTATGAAGAGACATTTATCACACCTGTTTTTACAACTTTAGCAAGGACCCAACAGCAGCAAACAACCCATTCATTTTCAAGTGCCACCAGAGATCAACGGAGGGGAGGCAGCATCAGGGTGACTTCTTAACGTCATTCTTCCTGCTTCTTAGATCCAAAGGTGAAGATACTTGGGTTTGGGTTTTTTTTTATTGTTTTGTCTCATTCATGGCAGCCTATCGGAGAGCTGCGACCACATCAGTCCAGGACCTGGCAAGGCACTACACATGTTACTCATTGGTGATTTTTCTTTTTAATAAATTTATTTATTTATGTATTTATTTTTGGCTGTGTTGGGTCTTCATTGCTGTGGGCGGACTTTCTCTAGTTGCGGCGAGTGGGGGCTCTTCTTCATTGCGGTGGCTTCTCTTGCTGTGGAGCACAGGCTCTAGGCACGTGGGCTTCAGTAGTTGTGGCTCACAGACTCCAGAGCGCAGGCTCAGTAGTTGTGGAGCATAGGCTTAGTTGCTCCGCAGCATGTGGGATCTTCCCGGACCAGGGCTCAAACCCATGTCCTCTGCATTGGCAGGCGGATTCTTAACCACTGCGCCACCAGGAAAGTCCCCTCATTGGTGATTGAGAGGAAACCTCAGGTCTTACCTAGATTTTTTGTGAGTGGATGGAGAAGTGAACTTCCCTTGTGCCTGTTATGTCACTAGGTCTGTTGTTGTAAGTCATTTAATTTCACAGTGCTGAAGTCCAATGTCAGCAAGAGGGGAGAATAGTACTGGGGATGTTGTGGCTGAGTTCAGAGCTCACTTACCTGTCATATAGCTCTGTCATGACCTCATACCACCTAGAAGCTGAGGTTCCCATTGAAATGTGGCTGGGAGAGAGCCTGTGACTTTGGTGATAAAATTCTTTGCCAACCTGTGAATGGATGAACCCTAGGCGTTTGTTGAATGTCCATTATTTGCCCAGCACTGCACTTGAGTCTTGCTTTTCCTCTGAGGGCTGGAGGCTCCAGCCCATAGCCCCGGCATCCTGAGGTGGGCAGCAGACGCAGCATCTGTTCTCCCCACTGTGGCACGAGACGTAGGGTTGGAGCCTGCAGACTTAGGCTCCATCTATTGTGCTTGTTTGTTTGGGTTGAGGGATTGATGTTTGGGAGATATCAGAACCAAATAAACTCATATTCACATGCTGGGTTTTTGGCCAGAGATGACACCTTGGAAAAGGCAGGTAAAGGTATTATCTCCCTGGACCCTAAATGACCAAGCTTGAAGAGAGGAAAAGACTTTATGTAATAACAAATGTTATAATTGGTGGTAGTGGGCTTGAACCTTTTTTTTTTTAAACAGTTGTTCTGATATGTGTTCATTTATTTTATTGTGGTAAAATATAAATACATAACATAAAATTTACCATTTTAATAATTCTTAAGTGTACAGTTCAGTGGCCTTAAGTACATTAACATTGTTGTACAACCATCACCATCATCTGTTTCCAGAACTTTTTCCATCTTGCCAAACTGAAACTCTGTACCCATTAAACAATAACTCCCTATTCTCCCCTCCCCCTAGACCCTGGCAACCACCATTCTTTGTTTTTATGAATTTTATTTCATTTAGCATAGTGTCCTCAAGGTTCATCCCTGTTGTAGCATTTGTCCGAATTTTTTTCCTTTTTACGGCTGTATAATATTCCATTGTGTGTATATACCATATTCTGTTTATCCACTCATCAATAGAAACTTTCTACCCGTTAAAAAACAAAAATTCAACTGGTGAATTTGAAGATTTAATTGGCTTTATTCAACGGTTCATGAATTGGGCAACATCACATTTAGCAAGTAGAGAGATACTCCTTCCAAGGGGTTGTACAAAATGAAAGGTTTTTATCTGGCAGAAGGAGGGTGGGGCAAGAAAGTTATTAGCAAAAGAAAAGAAAGGATTGTTTTAGGCAGGATATCTTTTGCAGGAAGGGAATGGTGGGGTTTTATCATGCAGATTACCTCAGTAGTGCTAATCAGGAAATTTCAGATTGATTGTTTAAAGGTCACATTCCTGAGAGAGGTTCAAAGTGCAATTAATTTTTTTTAAAATTAATTAATCTATTTATTTTTGGCTGTGTTGGGTCATCGTTGCTGTGTGCGGGCTTTCTCTAGTTGCAGTGAGTGGGGGCTGCTCTTTGTTGCAGTGCATGGGCTTCTCATTGTCCTGGCTTCTCTTGTTGCGGAGCACGGGCTCTAGGTGCACAGGCTTCAGTAGTTGTGGCTCACAGGCTTAGTTGCTACGCGGCATGTGGGAATCTTCCCAGACCAGGGCTCCAACCCATGTCCCCTGCGTTGGCAGGCAGATTCTTAACCACTGCGCCACCAGGGAAACCCTAATTTTTTTTTTAAATTGGGGTATAGTTGATGTGCAGTGAAGTCTTGGTTTGCTGTCCTAGGGGCAGATAACTCCATTTTGGTCTTGTTATTTCATTTTAATACACCTTTGGCTGATTGTGAATAAAGCCACTATGAATCTGGGTGTACAGATACCTGTTAGAATTCTGCTTTCAATTCTTTTGGGTATATGCCCAGAAGTGGAATTGTTGGATCTTATGGTAATTCTGTGTTTGAATTGCCATATAATTAACTGCCATACTGTTTTCCACAGTGGCTGCACCATTAATACACATGGGTTTCAGTTTCTCTACATCCTCACTAATACTTGTTATTTTCTGGTTTTTTGATAATAACCATACTAAAGGGTGTGAAATGGTATCTCATTGTGGTTTTGATGTGTATTTCCTAACAATTAGTGATGCTGAGCATCTTTTCATGTGCTGATTGGCCATGTGTATCTCTTGTTTATTCAAGTCCGTTGCCCATTTTAATAGAGTTGCTTGTTTTTTTGTTGTTGATTGTAAGAGTTCTTTGTATATCCTGGATATTAAACCCTTATCAGGTATATGATTTGCAAATATTTTTCCCATTTCTTTGGTTGCTTTTCACTGTGTTGACAGTCCTTTGATGCACAAAAGTTAGATGTAGTCCAATTTATTTTTTCTTTTGTTTCCTGTGCTTTGGGTGTCCAAAGAATCCAGGAAATCATTGCCAATTCCAATGTCATAAAGCTTTTCTCCTCTGTTTTCTTCAAAGAGTTTTATAGTTTTAGGTTTTACATTTAGGTCTTTGATCCATTCTGAGTTAATTTTGCATATGGTGTATGGTAAGGGTCTCCAACTTCCTTCTATTTTTGTTGTTTTTTTTAATAAATTTATTTTATTTATTTTTGGTTGCGTTGGGTCTTCGTTGCTGTGCGAGGGCTTTCTCTAGTTGTGGCGAACAGGGGCTACTCTTCGTTGCGGTGCACGGGCTTCTCATTGTGGTGGTTTCTCTTGTTGTGGAGCATGGGCTCTAGGTGCACAGGGTTCAGTAGTTGTGGCCCGTGGGCTCTAGAGCGCAGGGTTAGTAGTTGTGGTGCATGGGCTTAGTTGCTGTGTGGCATGTGGGATCTTCCCGGACTAGGGATCGAACCTGTGTCCCCTGCATTGGCAGGAGGATTCTTAACCACTGCGCCACCAGGGAAGCCCCAACGTCATTCTTTTTTTTTTTTTTTTTTTTATGGTATGCGGGCCTCTCACTATTGCGGCCTCTCCCGCTGCGGAGCACAAGCTCCGGACGCGCAGGCTCAGCGGCCATGGCTCGCGGGCCCAGCCGCTCCGCGACATGCGGGATCATTCCAGACCGGGGCACGAACCCGTGTCCCCTGCATCGGCAGGCGGACTGTCAACCACTGCGCCACCAGGGAAGCTCCCAACTTCATTCTTTTGCATGTGGATATCCAGTTGTCCCAGCACCAGTTGTATATCTATTTGGATATCCACATGTCCCATTTGTTGAAAAGACTATCACTTTCCCATCGAATCGTCTTGGCATCTTTATTGAAATCAGTTGACCACATATAGGAGAGTTTATTTCTGGGTTCTTAATTTAATTTTATTTATTTATTTATTTTGGCTGCATTAGGTCTTCGTTGCTGTGCGCGGGCTTTCTCTAGTTGGGGCATTCAGGGCCTACTCTTCATTTTGGTGCACAGGCTTCTCATTATGGTGGCTTCTCTTGTTGCAGAACATAGGCTCTAGGCGCCCGGGCTTCAGTAGTTGTGATGCGTGGGCTCAGTAGTTGTGGAGTATGGGCTTAGTTGCTTGCGGCATGTGGGATCTTCCTGGACCAGGGATCGAACCTGTGTCCCCTGAATTGGCAGGCGATTCTTAACTACTACACCACCAGGGAAGTCCCCAACTTTTCTTTTCCCAAATGGATGGCATTGATTTTGTATATTGCTTTGGGTAGTATTGACATCTTAACAATATTGTCTTCCAGTCCGTGAACACAGATGTCTTTCCATTTATTTGTTTCTTTTTACTTATTTATTTAAATATTTTATTTATTTATTTGGCTGTGCTGGGTCTTATTTGCAGCATGTGGGATCTAGTTTCCTGACCAAGGACCGAACCCGGGCCCCCTGCATTGGGAGTGTGGAGTCTTAGCCACTGGACCAACAGGGAAGTCCCTGTGTCTTTTTTAAAATTTATTTATTTATAAAATTTAATTTATTTATTTATTGGCTGTGCTGCATGGCTTGCTGGTTCTTAGTTCCCTGACCAGGGATCAAACCCCGGGCCCCAACAGTGAAAGCCCTGAGTCCTAACCACTGGATTGCCAGGGAATTTCCTATTTCTGTCTTCTAAAATTTCAGCAACATTTTAGTTTTTAGTGTACAAGCTTTTTGCCTTCTTGGTAAAGTTAATTCCTAAGTATTTTATTTTTTTTGATACTATTGTAAACGGAATTATTTTCTTGATTTCTTTTTTCCTTTGTTCAGTGTTTATGTTGAAACACAACTGCTTTTTGTGTGTTGATTTTGTATCCTGTGACTTTGCTGAATTTGTTTGTTAGTACTAACAGTTTTTTGTGGAATATAGGATTCCTACATATAGGATCATGTCATCTGTGAACAGAGATAGTTTTACCTATTCCTTTCCAATTTGGATACCTTTTATTTATTTTTCTTGTCTACTTGCTTTGGCTAGAACTTCTAATACTCTGTTGAATAGAAGTGGTGAAAGCAGGCATCTTTGTCCTGTTCCTGATCTTAGAGGAAAAGTTCTCATTCTTTCACCATTGGATATGATGTTAGCTGTGGGTTTCTCATATAAGGCCTTCCTTTTATTATGTTGAGATAGTTTCCTTTTATGCCTAGTTTGTTGAGTGTTTTTGAGAAGTAATTTAATATACCGTACAATTCACTCACAGTGTACAATTCACTGTTTTTTTAGTATATTCACAGTGTCCTTATAGTTTTTTTTTCTGCTCTTTGCTGATCTTAGACTGGTTGGTTAAGTTTTTAAGTGTATGAAGACTTGCTGGAAGGCTGCATCTTTTTGTAATTTTAGAACATTATACTTTTGGAAAAGACTTAATATCATCCAATGTTTGAAAAATTGGGACTCATTCCCTTTGAACACTGACTTAGCTTGACCTCATATGAACATGCAACTTAGGCTTCTGTGGGGCTGCTCCCTGTGTCATTGACACTCACGGGGGCATGACATCCAAGTGTGGGTATTGGTCTCCTCTGTGTGCGCTACCCTTAGCTTATCTACTCAGATTCTCAAGTTGACCCTGGGGTTTGAACAGAGGCTCCCAGGCCATCCACTGGTAAACACTGTCCCACCTGTGGGGCAGAGTCTGCAGGGAGGTGTTGAGGGCTAACTGCTGGAGGTGGAAGAGGCTTCCCCTATACAGAGACATAAGCAACTTGTGTTTGAGTGCATGTGCCTTAGTAGTTCCCTGTTCCCATGGGAAGTTGTGGAACCAGAGCTCTGTTGCTGGTGGCCAAGCATACTCTTCCTGGATGACCCTTGACCTCCCCTATTTGCAGTAGCCTTAAGCAGTTGGGGGTCACCCAGGAAGCACATGTGCTTCAAACATAAGCCCTCATCTTAGTGTCAGGAAACCTGTATGCCAGGGATGGGATCACATGTGATGTTGGGCAGAGGCCAGGCCCCTCTAAACAGGGCAGGATAAGTGGCCTGGCATCCAAGTCAGGAAAACTCCTGGCTATGTTGCATTTGCATATGTTGATTGATGACTGCAGGGGCAGTTGGGGTAATTTGCTGCTTGGTCAGCTGTGGTGCAAAGGGAATGGAGACCAACTTTTGGCAGCATCTTCCACGTAAAGTAAGGAAGCTGATTATTTGGGCTGCTGTTTTTCTGGGCAAATGTGCAGGTTTTAGTCTAATGGGAATCCTGCCAGCAGGCTTACACAGCTTCTGCTCCTGATGGTCCTTGAAGGTCCCCTCCTGGCAGGAGGTAGCAGGCAGTTTGAGAGTCTTTTGAACCATGGGAGTCATTCTTTGAAGTGCTGTTCCTTTCCCTTTTCTCCTTTCCCTTCCCTCCCCTTTCCCCTAACCCCTGCAGGCCAGTTATTCAGCTGCTGCCCTGTGTTGATGCTGTCGTTTCCTGGGTCCTGCCCAGCAAGATGGGGGGTAGCTGGTTTCAGGGGAAAATGGGTAGGTCAGAGCCTTCCTCCCTGCTCTCCAACACCCAGTGGTGCAGCTGGCCAGAGAAGGGCAAAGGGGCATTTGCTGCAGGTGGAAGTCTCGCAGCTTCAGGAGCACCACGTTGTGGGGACTCTGGTAGTGTTAGGAAACAGGTACATAAGGTGCATGGAACATGCCAGGAGAGAAAAAGAATGGCCCAAGGTGGGGAAATGTATGTAAAATGATTTCTTGCAGAATTACAACAGGGAACAATTAGAATGTAAATGTAAGCTACTTGGAAATGGTCAAAATAAGGCAACCCCGTGTAATTGCTTTTTTAAAAATACATTTTTTATTGTGGTAAAATATACATCACATAAATTTTATCACTTTAACTATTTTTAAGTGAACAGTTCAGTGGCATTAAGCTCATTCACATTGTTTTTATTTACTTATTTATTGTTGGCTGCATTGGGTCTTCGTTGCTGCACATGGGCTTCCTCTAGTTGCGGCGAGCAGGGGCTACTCTTCTTTGCCGTTGCACGGGCTTCTCGTTGCGGTGGCTTCTCTTGTTGCGAAGCACAGGCTCTAGGCACATGGGCTTCAATAGTTGCAGCACGCAGGCTCAGTAGTTGTGGCACACAGCCCTAGAACGCGCGGGCTTCAGTAGTTGCAGCGTGTGGGCTCTAGAGCGCAGGCTCAATAGTTGTGGCACATGGGCTTAGATGCTCCGCGGCATATGGGATTTTCCCGGACCAGGGCTCGAACCCGTGTCCCCTGCATTGGCAGGCAGATTCTTAACCACTGCGCCACGAGGGAAGTCCTTATTCACATTGTTAATGCAACCGTAAAGTTACCCCTTAGCCGTCTTGGTTGGGGTAACCGTAAAGTTACCCCAAGCCGTCTTGGTGTTTTCAATATTGTGAGCTTCTCAACTACCTCTTGATGCTCATATGCAGTTAATTCAGGCATCATGTGTGGGTTTCTACTATTTTACACTTAGATAGTGTTGACTTGTTTCTCTTATTTCTAAGTTCTTGGGGAAATACCTCACTGTTTCTTTGTACACTACAAATATTTAGACTAAAAAACCCTGTTCATTTCCTTTTCTGACCTGCCCTCTCATGAGTGCCACTGAGATATCTTTGACAGAGTTGCCCAGCATGGGTCCCACCTGGCTGTAGCTGCCTAAATTGTTTAGGTACCTGGGTGGGAAGAGTACGGGGTGGGTCTCTGGGGCCTCACACACCACCACCTTCAGCTTTGGATGACTGAGGAGACCAGTGGTGAATGTATAGGGCAAGGGTAATGAATTTGGAGACCCCAGAGAAGAAGCCCTGTGTGAGGGGTCTTTATGATCCTATATGGATCCAGCTGGCTTTAAATTCTTCCATGTTTTGGTCTTTGCTGAAGAGTGACTTTGTCCCTTTGGGCTTGATCTTGCATTATTCTGCCAAGCACTACCTAGGATTGAACTAGTTACTTTAGGCACTTCTTGGGAATAGATTCCGCCACCTTAGCTGGAGCCAGAAACCAAGGGACTGGAAGCAGTGACTCCAGGAAACTTTCCTCTGAAACTGAAGCCGGTGGTTCCTGGTTACAGACACTACCTCCTGTTTCTCCAGCTGCTTAAGGCATTGAGAGATTTCCATTAGAAAATCAAAATGTAAAGGTTCTCCAAGAACCACTAGTTTGTTAAAAGTGTCTCTACATTCATTGCTTTTCCTGTTTTTCTGTCTTTTACCAAGAAATATTTGAGAAGGGAGATGCATAATCATTTGCTAACCAGAATTTTTGTATGTATGCTTTTTCAAAGGTACATGGGAATAGGACTCTCAGCTCAAGGCGTCAACATGAACAGACTTCCTGGTGAGTCATTGGCTAAGAGAACATTTTTCTGCTCTCTTGATCCATTCTGTGATGAGAGTCATGGTGGCAGCCAACAAGCTGGAGAGGACTTTGTTTGCTGGCTGCCTACTTGCTAAGCCAAGCCATTGGGTGGAGGATCCTGAAAGGTGGCCATTGGGCCGGGCTGGTGTGGGCTTCCATTCCAAAAATTAATTGGCAAGTGATTGTCCTTCATGGAATTTGAACTGTTTACAGTCAAAACCAAGTGACCTGAGCTTGCTCCCAGTGGGAATACACCTGATTAGCCCTCACTGCTTTTGGCCTTTGCTTACCAGCATGGGACTCTGGCATATATGGAGAGGAAGACTGCCACCAACATTGGTTCCTTTTTTATCTTACTATGTTAATGACCAGAGTCTTTAAGTGACCTCCATGTGGAAGACAGTTGAGGCAGTTTCTTAATAAATAGGAGGATGTGCGTGAGACTTAGATTTACAGTCAGCAAACCACAGATTTGTGGAAGGCTCTGGACCCTGCAGGTGGGCCTCCTCTACCACCCAGGCACCCTTTCAGCTGTTTTCTGCCCAGCAGTTCATGCCCAGTCCTGGGCTAGGCGCAGTTGAGGGGACAAAAGCCTCTACCAGAAGCTGGTGGGTTCTAGAATATGGTCCTCAGTCCATTTGTCCCTTGAGTGGTGTAAGTGGCATGGTGCAAGCTGTCCTGACACTGTCACGGAGGCAGGAAAAGTCCTTGTGTTTTTGCCCGGGCCCTCTCTACTTTTTGGCCTCTGACACAGAGAAGGCAGCTGGCTTTTTCCAAAGAGTGAGTAGCACTTAAACCGTATGTCTTTTCCAATCTATGTTTAATATCAATCAGGTTTTTTCGTCATTGACTAATTTCAAGTACTTGAAATCTAGACCTGCTCAGGATTCAACTAATTGTCAGGAACCTGACTTTTTAAAAAAAATTGGCTTTGATCTGAGCAAAAACTGTCCTTTAGTTATTAATCAGAATGTGTGTGGCATGTTTGGCCTCTTTGTGTAGCGTGCAGCTGTGATCTTTTGTTATTCAAGCCTTGGCCTTAGCTGACTAGATGTATCTACAGTGTTCATAGCTCTGTCTCTTTGTGAACAGGGAGCTTAGAAAAATAATTTCCCATCAAAGGTAAACTGATTCTTAAATCTTTTTCTTGCACTAAATGTGCTCTTTGAACTTTTGCATGGCTTTGGTGGCAGAGAAGGTTCGTTTTACAAAAGTAACTACTATAATCTGTTATTGGGTGGCACTTTAAGCAACTCGGAACATTGGTTAAATGAATTTTTGTTAATCTGTAAAAGAATACTATGCAGCCATGAAAAAAATGAGGAGGCTCTTCAAGTACTGTTTTGGAGTAATCTCTGGGATGTATCACTAAGTGAAAAATACAATGTATATTATGCTACCAAATGTAAAAAAAAATGAGGGAAAATGAATATATCTGTGTCTGCTTGTACACGCATAGAATATCTTTGGAAAGCTAAGAAAAACTTGTAATATTGGCTGTCCCTTGGGACAGGGTGGCTGGGGATAGGACTGGGAAGGAAATTTTTCACTTTTGAAGCTTTCACATTTTCTTTCTTGTGAATATATTACCTGTTTTAAATGCCCCTACATCAAGAAGGCCTCATGCCTGTCTTTTAGCTGGTCTTGGAATGCAGTCTTTTACCATGTGCATGATATTCTGAGTTCCACACACTCATCCTTCTTTAGTAAGAATCGTTTTCGCCTGGCCATTGGGTTTGGGATCCATGGTGTGGAGCAGGTGAGGTAGGAGGAGTTCAAGGTCTGCCTAAATTGACCTGAAACTGTTTGAGATGGAGCCATGTGGAGCTGTCTCAGTCTGTTTGCCTTGTTCATAAGATGGGTCTTTTGACCCCTCTGGGCTGCTTAGAGGTGAGCGGCGGGTCTTGTGCTTTGACATTGTTAATGTAACATTGTTGTGAAGTCGGACCCTGCCTGGCCCTGTAGGGAGAAGGGGCTTGGGGACAGTGGATAAGGTGTTAGTTCATGCACTAACACATCAGGAAAGCTAGCACCTTTTTTACATCCTCACTGGTGCATCTCTCTTTCGGCAAGAGAAAGGAGCCTCAGTGTTCTGTGGATATTGTACCTGTCTTCATTTTCACTCTGCCTGCCAGCTCCTGCGGGTTTTCCTTCCTGCTGTATCTGATCATCTTCCTGATTATTCCTTAAGGTGGAAAGTAGGAATCAGGTTGCATCTAGATAGGGATTCTCCCTAGGAATGATGGATGCCTCTGGCTTTCCCGGATACAGGGCTGGTTGAATGGCTGCGCAGACCTAGCACAGGACAGATGTAGGGATAGCAGCAAGACACTCCTCTCAGGAATGATGGGGGGGGCCTGCCACTGTTCATCCCAGCACTGGGTTTGGAAGATCAGAATCCCCTTTGGTGCTTTCCATTTCCTGGGGTCACTGTGTGCGTGTATGCACGTACACGCATGCATGTGTGTGTGTACGATGAGCGTAACATTCTCCAAAACCAAAAGTATCATCATTCATAAACAGTTATACCTGAAACTACTTGGATGTACTTTGGTAGTGAGGTGAGAGGTAGAGGATGATAACAGCTAAAGCCTTTCTGCCAGTTGCTTCTGATTTCTAAGAGGTCATTGGTTGAGGTGAAAGCTATTTGGACTGTTCTGGATGTATGGTTGGTGGGAGGGGAGTGATGGTAGTGACCTTAGCTGTGTCTAGAATTTGAGACTTTGGTGTTAACTCCAGATGAGATGTTTGAGGGTTGATGTATCTCCTTGATAGATACAGGTGTATTTAGTGGAGAGTAGCTGTAGGGGTGGTTACTGCACCACAGCACTGTGAAGTGGTGTTTCAGCCTGGCATTTAGGGGCAAATAGGAGTTTGCCCGATGGTTTTGGGCAGTGGTACTTTAGGGCCTGAGAGTGGATCCATAAGTTTTCTGCTGTGATGGGATGGCTTCCTGGGAACAGTCAGGATGAACCAGTTGAGGGAAGAGTCTTGTGTACTATGGCAAGGGGCCTGGACTTCTGTATATATAAGCAGTGGGAGCTGCAGGAGCCTTTTTTTTTTTAAATTTTTGTTGAAGTATAGTTGATTTACAATGTGGTGTTAGTTTCAGGTGTACAGCAAAGTGAATCAGTTATACATGTACATATATCCTCTCTTTTTTTTTTAAGATTCTTTTCCCATATAGACTATTACAGACTATTGAGTAGAGTTCCCTGTGCTATACAGCAGGTTCTTATTAGTTATCTATTTTATATATAGTAGTGTGTATATGTCAGTTCCAATCTTCCAATTTATCCCTCCCCCGCCATATCCCCTGGTAACCATAAGTTTGTTTTCTACATCTGTGACTCTACTTCCATTTTGTAAATAAGTTCATTTGTATCCTTTTTTTTAGATTCCACATATAAGTGATATCATTTATTTGTCTTTCTGTGTCTGACTTACTTCACTCAGTATGACAGTCTCTAGGTTCACTCATGTTGCTGCAAATGGCATTATTTTGTTCTTTTTTATGGCTGAGTTTCAGGAGTGTTTTCAGCAGAGGCAAGATGTGATCATATTTGCTAGTTCAGGAGTGAACTAGTTTAGAAGAGGCCTTCTAGAAGGGGTCAAGGCTGGGCTGGGGCTCCTGGGCAGTAGAACTGTGAGAGCTCAGGCATGTCAGGGAACTTCAGGAGGTGGTAGATTAATTTATCAGTGAATCCATCAGGGACAGTTGGTCTTTTAGGGAGGACATGTTTTGGTGTTCTCTTCCTCTTTTGTTAGCTTGTTCAAGTAGCAGCTTTTTCTTGTGGCATTGCTTTTAGTATATTCTGCTTTGGCTATCTGGTTCTCTTAATGTATAGGAAAATGACTATGATTAATATTACTGAAACCTAAAAATGTCTTTGTGACTGATCTTTTAGATTAATTGAATCCGTTTTGTTAATTATTAAATAAAGAACAATCACTGTTATCAATCTGTTGCTTTCTTTTTTTTTTAATATTTATTTATTTATTTATTTTGGGTGCGCTGGTTGTTAGTTGCGGCACATGGGATCTTCGATGTGGCATGCGGGCTTCTTAGTTGCAGCATGCGGACCCTTAGTTGCGGCATGCATGCAGGATCTAGTTCCCCGACCAGGGATCGAACCCGGGCCCCCTGCATTGGGAGCGTGGAGTCTTACCCACTGGACCACTAGGGAAGTAAGTCTGTTTCGTACATATTTTTAAATTGAGATATAATTAACATACCATAAAATTCACTCCTTTAAAGTGTACAATTCTGTGGTTTTAATATAGTTACAAAGTTGTGCTACCATCACTGCAGTCTAATTCCAGATTATTTTCATCATCCCAGAGAAAAACCCCATACCCATTGATAGTCATTCCTGGACTTTCCCTCCTTCTAGCCCCTGGAACCACTAATCTACTTTCTGTCTCCATGGATTTTCCTATTCTGGAGATTTCATATCAATAGAATCATATAATATGTTGCCCTTTGTGACTGGCTTCTTTCAGTTAGCGTGTTTTCGAGGTTCGCCTATGCTGTAGCATGTTTCAGAGCTTCATTCCTTCTTGTGGCAGAATATTATTCTGTTGTATGGATATATCACATTTTGCTTATCCATGCATCTGTTGATGGTCATTTGGATTGTTTCCACCTTTTGGCTGTTATGATTGATGCTGCTATAAACATTTGTGTACAAGTTTTTTTGTAGACATGTGTTTTCATTTCTCTTGACTGTATACCTAGGAGTAGAAATGCTCGGTCATATGGTAACACTGTTTAGTCATTTGAGGAACTGCCAGACTGTTTTCCATAGTGGCTGCCCCATTTTACATTCCCACTAGCAGTGTATGAGGGTTGATTTCTCCATATCTTTGCCAACACTTGTTATTATCTGACTTTTTGATTATAGTCATCCTAGTGGGTACGAAGTGGTATTTCATTGTGGTTTTCATTTCATTTCCCTGATGACTAATAATATCAAGCCTCTTTTCATGTGCTTATTGACCATTTGTCTGTCTTCCTTGGAGAAATGTCTATTAATATCTTTTACTTTTTTTTTTTTTTGGCCACGCTGCGTGGCTTGCCTATTTTTAAATTGGGTTATTTATCTTCTTATTATTGAATTGTAAGAGTTCTTTATATGTTCAGGATACAAGTTTCTTGTCAGTTATATGATTTGAAAATCTTTTCCCCTATTCTTTTATTTTTAATTTTTAAATTAAAAAAATTTTTTATACAGCAGGTTATTAGTCATCAATTTTATACACATCAGTGTATACATGTCAATCCCAATCGCCCAATTCATCACACCACCATCCCCTATTCTTTAGGTTGACTTTTTTTTTCATATCTTTTCTGTTATGGTTTATTTTAAGCTATTAATATAGTTCCCTGTGCTATACAGTAGGACCTTGTTGTTTATCTATTTTATATATAGTAGTTTGTATCTGCTAATCCCAAAGTCCTAATTTATCCCTCCTCTTACCCCCCCTTTCCTCTTTGGTAACCGTAAGTTTGTTCTTTATGTCTGTGACTCTGTTTCTGTTTTGTAAATAAATTCATTTGTATCATATTTTAGATTTCACATGTACATGGTATCATATGGTATTTGTCTTTTTCTGACTTCACTTAGTATGATAATCTCTAGGTCCATCCATGTTGCTGCAAATGGCATTATTTCGTTGTTTTTTTATGGCTGAGTAGTGTTCCATTGTGTGTGTGTGTGTGTGTGTGTGTGTGTGTGTGTGTATTAGGTTGTCTTTTCTTTATTCTTTTTTTTTTTTTTCGGCCACACTGAGGCATGTGGGATCTTAGTTCCCCGACCAGGGATCGAACCCGTGCCCCCTGCAGTGGGAGCACAGATTCTTAACCACTGGACTGCCAGGGAAGTCCCAGGTTGTCTTTTCTTGATATCTTTTGAAGTACAACAGTTTTTAATTTTGATGAAGTCCAATTTATCTATTTCTTTCTTTTGTTGCTTATGCTTTTGGTATCATATCTAAGAATCCTTTGCCAAATCCAAGGTCGAGAATATTAAATATGTTTTCTTCTAAGAGGTTCATAATTTTACTCTTTTTTTTTGGCCACACCACATGGCATGTGGGATCTTAGTTCCCTGATCAGGAATTGAACCTGTTCCCCGTGCAGTGGAAGTGGGGAGTCCTAACCACTGGACTGCCAGGGAATTCCCATTTTACTCTTCTGTTTAGGTTTTTGATCCATTTTGAGTTAATTAAAAAAAATAATTATTTATTGGGCTGAGCCAGGTCTTAGTTGCGGCGCGCGAGATCTTCGTTGCCATGTGTGGGATCTTTGTTGTGGCGTGTGGGATCTTTAGTTGTGGCATGCAAGCTTTCTCTAGTTGCAGCAAGTGGGGGCTACTCTTCGTTGTGGTGCGCAGGCTTCTCATCGCAGTGGCTTCTCTTGTTGCGGAGCACGGGCTGTCGGTGCGCGGGCTTCAGTAGTTGCAGCATGTGGGTTCAGTAGTTGTGGCTTGATTAGAACTTAAAGTAGCTGGGTGAAGTGGGTATGGAGGTAGTGGAGGCAGTTCTCACCTTCCTTGAGGAACCCAGCAGACTCTCTGTTGCCTATGAATGGTTGATTGTGCTTTGCCAGGCCCTGAAAGTGCAGTTAAGGGGCAGCCAAAGAGCCCTCCAGGCAAGAGCACAGGACTTACTCCTCTGTCTCCACTCTGTCTTTGAGCAGATCATGGCTCCAGAAACCCCAGTGTTTTGCTTAAGGTCCAGTAGACAGTGAACCCGCTTGCCCCAAAATGAGGTTACCTTCCTGCAGAAACCAGATCCTATACAGACTGCCAACAGACACATGAAAGAATGCTCAACATCATTAATCATTAGAGAAATGCAGATCAAAACTACAATGAGATATCATCTCACACCAGTCAGAATGGCCATCATCAAAAAATCTAGAAACAAATGCTGGAGAGGGTGTGGAGAAAAGGGAACCCTCTTGCACTGCTGGTGGGAATGTGAATTGGTACAGCCACTATGGAGAACAGTATGGAGGTTCCTTAAAAAACTACAAATAGAACTACCATATGACCCAGCAATCCCACTACTGGGCATATACCCTGAGAAAACCATAATTCAAAAAGAGTCATGTACCAAAATGTTCATTGCAGCTCTATTTACAATAGCCCGGACATGGAAACAACCTAAGTGCCCATCTTCGGATGAATGGATAAAGAAGATGTGGCACATATATACAATGGAATATTACTCAGCCATAAAAAGAAACGAAATTGAGCTATTTGTAATGAGGTGGATAGACCTAGAGTCTGTCATACAGAGTGAAGTAAGTCAGAAAGAGAAAGACAAATACCGTATGGTAACACATATATATGGAATTTAAGAAAAAAAATGTCATGAAGAACCTAGGGGTAAGACAGGAATAAAGCCACAGACCTACTAGAGAATGGACTTGAGGATATGGGGAGGGGGAAGGGTAAGCTGTGACAAAGCGAGAGAGAGAGGCATGGACATATATACACTACCAAACGTAAGGTAGATAGCTAGTGGGAAGCAGCCGCATAGCACAGGGAGATCAGCTTGGTGCTTTGTGACCGCCTTGAGGGGTGGGATAGGGAGGGTGGGAGGGAGGGAGACGCAAGAGGGAAGACATATGGGAACATATGTATATGTATAACTGATTCATTTTGTTATAAAGCAGAAACTAACACACCATTTTAAAGCAATTATACCCCAATAAAGATGTTAAAAACAAAACAAAACAAAACAAAAAAACCAGATCCTCATGTGTTCCCTGTCTCTGTTGACAGTCACTGTCCACCTTGGCCCATAAGTGGGAGGAGACCTCAGAGTAATTGTGTCTCATCCCATGGTTCTGCTACTTCCCAAGCATCTCTTTAATTTGGCCCCCTTCTCTATCCCTACTCCATTGGGCTATTTCCATGGCCTCCTGATTAATCTCTTTACCTCAGGCCTCTGCTCTCCATTCCCTTTGTACACTCTGCCCCTTGCCTGCTTTGGACCTCTGACCCCTCTGCCCACAGGACACAGGTGCTGTGGGCCCTGCTCAGCCTTTTCTGCCACCTCTGCCCTCCACACACGCTGCACACCAGTATGTCTGTGTGGGACCCCAAACATCCTGCAGACATTTCCTGCTGTGCCCCTTGGCAGATGTCCTTCTTGCCCTGGAGGTGTCCTTCTTGCTTGTGACACCTCGTGCAGTCTTGCCTGACCCCTTCAGCCATGATCATGTCTCTGATGACACTTGCCACCCTGTCGCATGTGATCCTTCCACATTTATGCAACTGTATCCTTGCTGGGTTGTGAACTCCTTGGGACTGGACCACATCTTTTTATAGCAGCTCTCCCAGAGGGAGCACAGATGCCCTTGGGCTATGGGAGCAGGCCATTCCTGCATTTCCCTGTGCTTTGCCTCAGTGAAGTAGCTTCAGTAAGCCAAATGTGTTTTGGAACCAGTGCCGAGTCAGGTCCCCCTGGCCTGCAACCTGCCTTGGGCTAGAAGCCTTCATCTGGAGCTCAGCCTCCCATCACCGCCCTATTGTGGCACTGATAGTGCATGGGGGCTCTGCCACTACCTTCATTCTGTAGGAGGAGTCACTGTCTCCCCTTTTCTGTATGTCGGGGCTCAGTGTTGTTGAACCAACTACTGGCTCACTTTTGCTCATGTGAGGAAAGACACCTAGGGCTGTGGTTGGCTTCCCGAGCAGTGTAGCTCAGTGGCCAAGAACATAGACTCTGGAGCCACACTGCATTTGCATCCTGGCAGCTGTGTTACCTAGAGCAAGTTACTTAACTGCTCTGGGTCTCAGTTTCCCCATGTGTAAAATGGATGCGATACTAGTACCTAACTCATATATGGGATGGGTATGGGGATTGAGTGCTTAAAGTGCTTAGAATAGTGCCTGATACAAAAGAGGGGTACACAAATTTTAGCTTCTATTGTTATTGAGAAGGTTTTTTTTTTTAATGTATGTATATATTTATTTATTTTTGGCTGCGTCGGGTCTTCATTGCTGTGCGTGGGCTTTCTGTAGTTGTGATGAGTGGGGGCTATTTTTCGTTGCTGTGCGCGGGCTTCTCATTGTGGTGGCTTCTCTTGTTGCAGAGCACGGGCTCTAGGCGTGCGGGCTTCAGTAATTGTGGCATGTGGGCTCAGTAGTTGTGGCACGCGGGTTCTAGAGCTCAGGCTCAGTAGTTGTGACACATGGGCTTAGTTGCTCCACGGCATGTGGGATCTTCCTGGACCAGGAATTGAATCCGTGTCCCCTGCATTGGCAGGCGAATTCTTAATCACTGTGCCACCAGAGAAGTCCCCAGAAAGGTTTTTGTTTGTTTGTTTGTTTTTCCTACCTGAGGAAGAAAGTACCTATACATTTAAAGTTCTTTTATGGGTGTTTGTGTATCAGAGTGGAGTTAGGTGTAATCTGAACTACATTTTCTCTCCAGTGCTGTGTTTTCTGTATTTGAGTAGACACGTTTAGTACATTAGCTGGAGGTGAATTACGGAGGACGAAGATGGAATAGCAACCAAAGTCAGGATGTTGATGTTTTGAGTGTTTTCTTATAGGTTTTCCTGTACTGGCTCAGCAAGCCCATCTTTGCCTTTAGGGCTGTCAGGAGTCGAGGGTAGCCACGCTGGGGGTCTCACTTGGCTCTGGGAGCAGGTGGTAACAGGGAGTGCTTTTCGTGTGAGGCTGTGTGCTCAGTTTTTCCTGGGAACATATGGGCATGTCGTAGCTTGCATGGTCAGAGGTTTTCTGTTGGAAGATGTGGAAGTTTTGATGTTTATCTTTTATAAAGTGTTTTTGGCCTCCTTAAGTATGAACCAAGGAACAGGTGTGGCCCAAAATAAGAATGTCAGAACGCTTGACTAAATGGCTTTGCAGCCAGGAAGGATGATCGGCAGGTAGGTGAGTGTACCTGCAGCCCCACCCTTCGGTTGTTGAGCTGGCAGCAAACCGCATGGGCTGGGATCCCTGGATTGGAGAAGCAGGAGGAAAGTCGGGGTGTGGATATAGGGGGATTTGGGCTTCTCCCAAGCTCGGGTGCTTTGAAGGGGGCAAGGATAGAACAGATCTTCCTTCTGTGTCTTGTACGTCAGACAGAGCCAGGGAGACTCAGGCTGTGTTGATAGGTGGCCTCATCCGCATCAGAGCTGGACAGCTGATAGTTTCCTCCTTCCATTTCCTTGGAGGAGACAGCTGTTCTCTTGGGGTAGCATCTATTACCTTAATTACTACAACCCCTCAAAGGAGAACCCAGGCCCATTGAGGCATCCTTTCCTTGAACTGTTGGAAAAGAAGCAGCTGGAAGAACCACAGATGGGGATTGGGGATGGGAGGCATATCTTCTGAAGCAAATGGCACCTGGCAGCTGGGCCTCAGTGGGGGTGAGAGG
Source organism: Aethalodelphis obliquidens (assembly GCF_003676395.1). NCBI lineage: Eukaryota > Metazoa > Chordata > Mammalia > Artiodactyla > Delphinidae > Aethalodelphis > Aethalodelphis obliquidens. The sequence continues at coordinate 18,681,204 of NW_020837964.1, forward strand.
GGAGGGTGTAGTGGTAGGGCAAGGAGGGGTGGCAGGGCGACTGTCTGCTTTCATTCCACATGATGGGTCATGATCAAGTGAGCATCTTTTCCTCTCCCTGGAGCTGACCTTATTAAGACTGTTACCTTACTAACAGAGTGAGCTATTAGGAGCACACCCATGGGAGTGTTTGTGTCCTAATCCCTGTGGCTGGGGCCTGCTTCTACTGGGTGGGACACATTCTGCAAACAGCTGATATTTCATATCTGTGTGTGCCATGGGAAAGGAACAGCAGATAGCAGAGATCAGGGCAGAGCCCTGAGGGTCCATGCCAGGTTCATGAGGGCAGAGGCTAGCTCCTGTCGGTGTGGCAATAAATAACTGAGTGTTGGATATCCTTCCTCTCTATCCTCCTAAGGATATGCAGAATAAGGTGTCTGCTCAGAGCAAATACCAATAGTAGGTGGCTTTGTGCAGCAGATGTCTTAGAGATTACTGACACGTAAGTGGGTTTCCAGTAGTCTGGAAGTGCTGTTAGTCTGTACCCACCAAATGGGGACTGCTTCTGTCCCACTCCATGTGGGCTGAGACCCTTGTTCCCCACAGCTGATGAGCCCCCTTTGTATTCATCGTTGACCACCACCTCTCTTTGGAGCATCTTTCACCTAGGATCTACGTTGCTTCACAGGGGTCTGCCGTGGGGCTGCTCATTCTCTCCGTGAGGGAGGTCGTGCTTCTCTCCAGCTGAGTGGGTTGAATTATCAGGGCACCACTGGGTGTCTGGGTTACCTCCTCCTAATCCCGGCAGTGCGCCTGGGAATAGGCCTCAGCAACCCTGGCTTGATTGTAGGCGCTGTACAAGCCTCCCAAGTGAGTACTGCCTGAGGCTGGTGAAGGGAAGAAGCTGACTCGTGATGGTCCTGAGTTCACGCCTGTAAGGTACCTTGAGGCAGCCCTCCCTGGAAAAGGGGGGCAGCCAGGAGATTCCCTGAAGCCACTGGAACAGCTGCCCAGGACCTGCCCAGCTGTGGGAAGATAGGTTGGGGTTTATGTGCTTGGTGCTGCCCAACCCTTGTTGCCTTTCTCATTCTGTTCTTTCTTTGAAATGTCCTTAGGAAATGACTGGGTGAGAGTGGAGGGATAGAAACCCAGAGGCCTTGTAGCTCTGGCAGCAGGTTCTACTGGGCAGTCCAGGCAGAGGGTGGTTTGGTAGTTGGGCCCAAGGGCCAGGTAGCTGGTCCAAACTCCTGGTGGTTCACATGGGGGTTAATGGTTTGTGCCACAGGACCCTCCCCAGTCCCTACTATGGAGCTTGTTTCATGTAAGAGGCCCTCTGTTTCCCTGCTGCTCCTCTCTGGGCCAGCAGTGCCCTTGGCCCTGTGGCCAGTTAAGCCCGTGGTCCTTTTCCATGGGCCTTTCTTACCTCACCCACAGGGAGAGCTGTATTACCACAGTGTATCAGGGCTCCTTGGCAGCCTTTTGAAATGAGGCAGCTAAGATAACAAATAAGTTATTATTCCTGGACCTGGGGATTTCTTGTCTACAGTATCCTGTTTTCTTCTTCCAGATACCAGCTCCTACCTCTCTGTAGCACAGAGGTAAAATTTTTGGATTTAAGGCTATGTTTTTCAGGGCAAGTTAAGTCCTTTGAGATAAGAGGTTTCATCGACAGCAGAAGAGCCAGTTCTGAAACCTGAGTTTGTCAGTCTCTGAAAACAGAGATTATCAAGTGTCGTCTGGTGTGGCTGGAGGCTGGGGCCACATGAGGGTGGAGCTGAGTGGGGACCAGTTACTGCTCAACCTCTTGTTGCCTCCTTGAGGGAGTCCGTATCTAGGGGTCCTGGAAATACTGGACTACCACACTGGGCCTTCTTTTGGGAAGGGTTTTATGCATGCCCATTTCTCAGGATCTGGCAGTATGTGCGGAAAGTCACAGGCGCCTACATTACCAGGGGTCATCTGTCCACTAACTTTCCCCAGAACTTTGAAAGGACCTTAGTGGAAATAAGGACAAGCCAAACCCAATCCCAGAGGAGAGATACCAAGGCCTGGGAGCTGAGGTTGTACCTCAGTTTAGTGGGACAGTTCACCCCTTTCCTTAGCCTGATTGAGCATGGATGACAGACCCAGCCTGTTCTCTGGGAGCCTGAGGCATTGGCAGGTAGCCCTGCCAAATGTGCCAGGTGCCACTTGAGCCATGTCTTAGCCAGACCCAGCAAGACCCACCCTGGATGTCCCTGGGCCTCTCCTGGCAATCAGGTATCTATTTCTGTCAGGGTTGGGGAGGAATATGACCTGTAGAAGGCCCCTTTATATGCAGGTGCTGGCTGTACAGTCCCTCACCCTGCCTGCCCATGGCTTCAGGCTGACATCTATCTCAGTGTAGGGCCTGGGTACCCCTATGAGGGCAGGCTCTACCTGGTGTCACAGCTATCTGCAGAGATAGCCTTTTTCTCCTGCCCTCTTTGCCTTGGCTTTCATGTTGAACTACCATAAAGAGAAGACCCTCCAGGGCACCCCTGGCCCCTTTGGCCTGGAGCTGCCAGAGCATCACCTTAGGCTTGTGTTGGTCCTGTTCCTTGGTCCCAAGGTTCCTAGAACTTGGGGTAACAGTCTTGTGAGTACTATGACGGGACTTCCTGATGCCACCACACGGAGTTTGCTGAATGAGAGAATCTCTTTTGCTTTCCCATTATCCATTGTCGAGCTGCTCCAGGCAGTGGGTCCTATCAGATTTTTTAAGATATTTGAGGTTATGGGGAAAACATTTGTCTGATGGATTTCCAGGGAGTGGTGACTCTGAGTGAGTGACCATCCTTGAGAAGCAGCCCTGCCATGAGGTCTCCTATGACATATGTGCTCTCTCCACAGCGACCCCAGGTTTAGGAAGCACCCTGGCTAAGCCAGCCCAGCGCCTTCCCTCCATAGCCAGCCCCATGAATGACATGGCTGTTGAACTCTGCCGACTGCTCCGAGGGCCAGGTGACCTCCCCAGGAAACTGGGGACAAGTAAGAGTGGAACAGGCCTAGGGCTGCCGTTGGCGGGCTGTTAGTTAGGAAAGCCAGCTCCACCCCTCTCGCTCCCTCAGGAAAGAAAGGAGCAGGAAGTCCGAAGTGCCCGGCTTGACCATGGAGCTGATGCTAGAGACAGAGAGGGCAGGGAAACTTGCCAGGGAGTGCCTCCTGTAGGCTGGTGTTCCATGTCCATCCTCGTTTAATCTTCCACCAACCCTGAAAGAGTTCAGCCAAGGGAACTCAGAGGGCTAAGAAGAGACAGAATTGGGATTCAAACCCAAGTCTTTCTGATCCCAAAGTCCAGTGATGATCAGGATCCATTTCTTGGGGAGAGATGGCTGATTTGGTGGCATGGGGATCAGTGCTTAGACTAGTTTGTGATGCCTGAGCTGGACCCTGTGTGCTGGTCATTTGCGGGCTAGGACTAGAACCTAGTGGACAGGCGCAGCACCAGTCCCCGTCCAGGTTTCTGTGCTAATGTGCTGATGATGTGGAAATCTTTCTACTCAGAAGTAGGAGTCCTCTCCATTCCTAGTTCCCCTGGGACTGAGGCCCTTGACGTGTTCTGCCAGGTGAGAGTGGCATGGGGCAGCTCTTGGAGCAATCATGCTGGAGTCCCTGGCACCCCTATAGGGAGTCTCCCACTTTGAGGACACTGTAACCAGGGATGGCATCTGGGAGTGCCAAGATGGTGAGCCATTTCCTCAGCCACCCCCATACTTCTGTGATTGGGAGTTCCCCTCTGAGTGATGATGGAGGGGGAAGTGGGTGGTGCCAGAGCATCTGAACTGGGCACTTGGGGCCTCCTGCCTCCTGGCCTGAAGCCTCCTGGCGTGGCTTCTCCTTGCACCACTGGCATCTGATAGGTGTCTGACGTGGCAGGGATAGGCTTTTCAATGTGGGCACCAGGCTGGCTATCCCTCCATTCTCTCTGGGAGTGACAGGGCTTATTCTCTTTGGAGAGGGAAGAATGGTTAGTTGGGTGGCACTCTCTGTCACAGTGTTGTCCCTATCGTGCAGCACCAGCTATCCTTTGACCCAGAGCCACCTGGACCTGTCTCCCTACAGGGCCTGATAGCTGTGCAGGGCAGCTGAGCCCCCTCGTTTTCTTCTGGCCCTCACATCCCACTGTCCTCTGAGACAGCTGGCTCTGGCCCTGTGGTGAGGGTGACAACTCTAATTCCTGGGCACATCACCCCGGCTTCACACCAGGCCCATCCAGGGATGGGTGACTGCTTATCCTGCCAGGACTCACGCTTAGGAAGTTGTTGACTTTGACTCCAGGGCAGGAATAGGGGGTTGGAGGAGGTCCTGTCCTGAAGCTGAGGGTGGTGGGGCTGGAGGGGAGACTTACCCAGGCAGAGGTATGGGAAAGACCATAGTTGCTAGACTCTCTTAATGAGGAGGACTAAGAACCATGGATTCTTCTAGAGCTGGCAGGGATATTTGCATCACCTGCCCTGTTTCATAGATGAGGAAACTGAGACCAGAGAAGTTAAATGACTTTCCCAGGGAGAGAGCCAGGTCTGCAGCCTCTTTCAAAGGTTTGGAAGTGGCTTCGCTATTAGTCTGTGTAAAAGGGGGCATGATATAGCCAGATTGCTCTAACTCCTTTGCTTTGCTTGAAAAGAAAAATCACGATAACAAAACTCACAGTCAAGCCCAGGATTGCCCATGGTGGTATGTCAGCATGGTCTGACCCCAGTGTCTTGTACTCCAGGCTTCCTGCCAGCCCTTGACCCATTTCCCTTTTCATTTCAACATACATTTCTTGAGCACCTACTGTGGGCCACGTGTTATGCAAGGTAAAGAAAAAGATGCTTGGATGTGGCCCCTTTAGTCAGAGAACTTTGGTTGCTTCAAGGTAGAGAATCCCGTCTCTAACCAACTTGGTCAGCCATACCTCAGGGCAAGCAGAGGAGCGAAGTCTTAGGGACTCAAATGGTGTCTGGGACTTTTCTTTCTGTCTCTGTCCCTGTCTTAAAAGTCCCTGCTTTCTGTTTATTAGCTTTAGTCTGTCAAACTGGCTTTCTACATGAAGTTGGAACAATGACAGCACAGAGCTTTGAGACCCGCTCTCCTCCCAGCTCCCTTGTACAAAAATTCCGGGAAGATCTCTTACTGGTCCAGCTTGGGTCAGGGAGGAGGCTAACTAGGATTGGCAGTCCCCACCGAAGCCACAGGGTTGGCACAGGGAAGGAGCTACTTCTTAGGAAAAGGAGTGCTATCGCCCAGTGAAGGGGAGCTGGCAGACAAATCCTGGCACTCCTTGTTCCCCTTTCCTGCTGTTTGTTCTTGCAGCCCTGGGGCACTTGTGCTCAGTCCCTTCTCAAAAGTTGATGGAACCCAGCCAGTTACCCACAGGGAGTAGTACTGGTCAGGTGACCAAGCCTAGGGTCCAGAAACCTTGTAGGGGTTACCTGAAGTTTGTTCTGATGGAGCCCAGTCTTCAGGAGCTCATGCTGTTCTACCTTTAAAGCATCTTCCTCTTCCCTACAGTTGGTTGGGGCCACCCCAGGAAGGAGGAGGTTTTGTCTTCACCCTCATGGGTACCTGCTTGGAGCTTACTTGAATGTTCCTCAGAAGATAGGAGACCCGGCGGCTTCCCTGGCGGTCCAGTGGTTAAGACTCTGCGCTTCCACTGCAGGGCATGCGGGTTTGATCCCTGTTTGGGAAACTAAATTCCCACAAGCCGCATGGCTTGGCCAAAAAAAAAAAAAAAAAAGGAGACCCAAGCTTCTGAGAGTGTAATCTGCAGGACCACAGGCCTTTGTGGAGCCTCTCAGTGCCTCAGCTTTCTCAGCCCTCAGATGGGGATTACCATACTTACTGATTGGTTTGGAGTCTTGGAATGTTTCTTACAAGTAGACACCTAGGGCCCTTTGACAATGATGTCTAATTGCTCCCCTTTCATTTTGTAGAGAAGGGAACAAAGGTCTGAGGAGGTGAGTGACTGCCCAGAGCCTACCATCTTGGAGGGACAGTGCTATGTCCAGGACCAGGCTGCAGGGGCCCTTCAGGCCACACTGGCTACCCTGGCACACAGGACGACAGTGTTTCTTTCTAACAGAGGCCAAACCCCCCTCCTTAGCCCGAGACTGACAACAAAAAACAGACTCACTGCAGAATGTGCAACAGCAGTTAGGCCTTGGCCTTGTAGTTTTTCTTCTGTCTGCCCGATTCCTCAAGAATGGCCGTGCTGTTACTAGCTTCTGTCTGCTATACAGCTTCTCAAGCTCTGGGGAGAAGGTTCATTGAGGGCGGGGTAACTGAATCCATTTAGAGTAACTTTGTGCCCTTTAACATGTCCTCATCTATTTTGGGCTTCTGGTGCCTTTCTCTTGTGTTTGTTCTGCCCTTTCTAGTCCTTGACTAGCCTGAATTTTTCTTCCAGAGGAAAAACAGAAAGCCATTGTGTGAGGACAACACATAGGAAAATCCTCCAATGACTTCATTTTAAGTTTTCTGTCCACACCACTGTTTGTTTAGTGAGTGTTCCCATGGCAGCCCTGCCACATCTGGGATGAGCCACAGTCATCTCACCTGCCTCGTATTGCCACCCAACTGCTTAGATGTCTAATAAGACATCTCAAACTTAATGTGTCCTAAAGATCTCTTCCTTCTGCCCATCTTCCCTGTCTCTTAGTAAATGGTACCACCATCCACCCATTTGCCTGGACAAAAACCTGGGAGTCATCCTTACTTCCCCTCATACTATCAGTGCCCACATCCAGCAAACCTTGTCACCTCTGCTCCCAGTCTTTCCTAAGTCTCACTCAGATCCAGCCCCACTGGCTCTGTTTCTCAGACATGCTGAGCTCATTCCCATGACCCCAAAAGTTCTTCCTTCTGATTCTCTCATCAAGCAGACCTCTCTGCTCAGGGGTCAGCCCTCAGCGAGGACTAACTTGACTACTCCATCTTGGTCAGTCCTCATCCCCAGTCCCACTTCCAGCCTATCATCTGGCTTTGTTTTCTTCAGAGCACATTTCCTCTACCAGGTGTTTTCTTGTTTGCTTATTGATTTACTTATATATTAATGTCTTCTCTGCTCCTTTCACACCACCCACCACCCTCACTTTGTCATCTCCATGGAGTAGGCCTTTATTAACTAATTGATGACAGTTGGATGATGCATGTTCTTTCCAGAGGATGGGAAAATAGCACAGAGGTCTTTTTTTAAAAAATTTATTCATTTTATTTACTTACTTTTGTCTGCACTGGGTCTTCGTTGCTACGGGCGGGCTTCTCATTGTGGTAGTGCACAGGCTTAGCTGTTCCACGGCATGTGGGATCTTCCTGGACCAGGGCTCGAACCCATGTCCCCTGCATTGGCAGGCGGATTCTTAACCACTGTGCCACCAGGGAAGTCCAACACAGAGGTCTTAAACCAGGCTGCTGCTGCTGCTGCAGCCACTGTTACTAAATGAGCTGTATAATAACATTCTGTTTTTAACACAAGCTACCTTTCAAACACATACATATATACCTTATACACACACACAGGCTCTTAACTGTGTTTGGAAAAAATATTGGCTATGAAATGATAGCTTCAATTGAAGATACATTACAGCTCTGTGATTTGCTTTGAAAAGCTTTTATCTTCATAGCACTTTGACGAACAAGAGACAAGTAGCTGAGGTGTTGCGTCTCTGCACTGATCATTCCAGATGCTCAGAAACTTCTTCTACAGCCATAGTGGACTGTATTAGTTTCCTATTGCTGCTGTAACAATAGTAGTGACTTAAAATAATCATTTTACAGTTCTGGAGGACAGAAGTCCTAAAATCAAGGTGTCAGCAGGGTAGTAGTCTTTCTGGAGGCTCTTGGGGAGAATCCATTTCCTTGCCCTTTTTAGCTTCTAGAGTCCACCTACATTCCTTGATTTATGGCCCCCATCGTCCATCTTCAAAGCCAGCAGTGTAATAGCATCTTTCATTCTTTCTGTGCTTCCACCGTCACATCACCTTTTCTGACTTGACTCTTCTGCCTCTCCCTTACAAGTACCCCTATAATTGCATTATCCTACCCTCCCTGCCCCCAGATAATCCAGGATAATCTCCTCATTTCAAGAGCGTTGACTTAATCACTTCTGCAAAATTTTTATTACCATGCAAGTTAGCATATTTCACAGGTTCTAGAGATTAGGACCTAGGACATCTTTCGGAGGCCTTATTCAGTGTGTCACACGGACTATGAATTTTCTTCCTCTGGGCAAATCTATATAATTGACAAATCATTTGGAAATTGAAGAAAAACAAAACAAAACAGGAAAATGTGTCTATTTTTCAGCCAAACTGAGGTGATGGTGAATCCTGAATTGACTCTAAATAAATATTTTGTTTTTTTATTGAGTTCTTTGGTTTTTAAAAATTTAAAATCCATATTTATAGCTTGAGTAGCTTGAGTTAAAAATTCTATGGTAGGTTTGTCAAAATAATTATATAGTTTATTTTTGAAGAAAAGTATTCAAAAATACTTTAATTTTTATTTTAGGTCTTTGAAAATGTAAGCATCTGTTGTTTTGGTGATCATTATTGAGCAGCTCCCTTACACTGAGACAAAAATAGCTCCCAGATATCCTTGAGTCACTGACCAAGTTGGAAACAGTTCTTCCAGATGATTTCTCTAGCTTTAATAAATCAGATGGCCACATTTGTATTAGTTTTTTAAGAGTTACCTACTGCTTCAAAAAAAAAAGTACCTACTGCTTCAATTGGAGAAAGCTTAAAAAAAAAAAAAAAGAAAAAAAGAAAACCTTCCAGTGTGTGTCTTTTACCTTCTAGACAGTAAAATCTGCATAAATGATCTGTCACACAGGATCATCCTTGTGTGAGAAAGAAGTGGGCTGGAACTAGTCACTACACACAGACACACATACATGTATATGCACACACCTGTGTCACCGACTCCTGATGGTGGGGGTTGGGGGAAGGGTTAGGAAGCGGTGAGTGAGACAGGGACAGTCCCAGGAACAGTGACTGGTGATTGGAGAGGCTCAGCAGGAACCAGAATTGATCAAGGATGTGAGCAGTATGCTAGGGGAGGAACAAAGAATGTTACGGAAATCTTCAAGGGGCAAGCATTGGCAAACCCTGACGCACTGGCCAAAGGGAGGAGCCAGTGAGCATCTGTCAGCAGCGGTGGGCATAGTTCTGAGAGGAACCATAGGAACAGCAAGCAGTCTGTCTACAAGGACTCTTTGGGGACGGCTAGAATGGGCAGTGGCTTTGTTGGACAGTCTTCCCCCACAGCCACATGGCCTCAGGAGGTGGTAAGCAGTGGGCTTGGCTTAAGGGAAGGCTGTGCTGGTCAAGCAGCATAGAGAGAGCCCCACCACCATCCCTGGCATCCCAGGCCACTGGAGCAGAAGTTTGGGTTTCTAGCAGCTGCAGGGCACTGTAGCAGAATAGCCCATCTTGGGAGACTCCATGCCGAGAACTCAGGCCTCTAGCCTGAATTCTGGTGCTCCTGGCTTTCTCTGAATTACACATATGTTCTTTGTATGTGGGAAGTGGGGCTTCTTGCTTAGGAACCCTTTCCCAGTGGGCACTGTAATCTTCACAAAAGCTACCAGAACTAATTGGTGAGTTTGACAAGGATGCAGGATACCAGATGAATATACAAAAAATCAAATACATGTGTGTTTAATAGCTTTATTGAGATAAAATTTACATACCATAAAATCTACTCTTTTAAAGTGTACAGTTCAGTGGTTTTTAACATGTTTACAGAGTTGTGCAACCATTATCATAATCTAATTTTATTTTATTTTATTTATTTTTAAAAATAGAACATATTCTTTGACCCTCAAGGATGCCCCACTTTCTGTACTCTTTTTTAAAAAATAAATTTATTTTTTAAATTTATTTATTTAGGCTGCTTTTGTTTTCCGTTGCTGTGCACGGCCCTCCCGAGTTGCAGCAAGTGGGGGCCACTCCTCATTGTGGTGCATGGGCTTCTCACTGCAGTGGCTTCTCTTGTTGCAGACCACAGGCTCCAGTCACGTGCGGGCTTCAGTAGTAGTGGCACTCAGGCTCAGTGGTTGTGGCTCTCCACAACTAGCTGCACACAGCAACAAAGACCCAACACATCCAAAAATAAATAAAATAAATAAAATTTTAAAAATTCAATGTTGTTATTAAAAAATATATATAATATCGAAAGTGAAATACTTAGAAATAAATTTGTTAAAAATCTGTTGAGAGAAATTAAAGAAGACCTAAATAAATGGAGAGGTATACCATGTTCATGGATTTGAATAATCAATATTATTAAGCTATCTATTCTCTCCAAATTGATCTGTAGATTCAACACAATCCCAATCAAAATCCCAGCAGGAAGTCAACTCTACACCAATTTAAAAAAAAAAAAAAGTGGTAAAGAAAAAAAATCCCAGCAGGCCTTTGAGAGATACTGTTAAGAAAATGAAAAAGACAAGCTACAGACTGGGAGAGAATATTTGCGAAACACATTTTGTATCTAAAATATATCTATAACCTTATAGCTCAGTAAGATATACAACCTGATTTTCTTAAAAAATGGGTTAAAAATTTGAATAGACAATTCAATAATTTTCTAATAAACTGATGGTAAATGAGTATATGAAAAGATGCTCAACATCCTTGGACATTGGGGAAATGCAAATTAAAGCCCCTACATACCTACTAAAATGTCTAAGAGAAGAAGAAAAAAACAAAACAACCGACAGTAACAAGTGCTGGTGAGATTGTGAACTCATACATTGCTGGTGGGAAAGCAAAACAGTACTGCTACTTTGGAAAACAGTTTGGCAGTTTGTTATCAAGTAAAAGATATACTTATCTTGTGATGTGGCAGTACCACTTCTTAGTATTTACTTAAGAGAAATGAAAACATATGTCTGCACAAAGACCTGTATACAAATATTTATTGGCTTTATTCATAATAGCGAAAAATTAGAAACAACTATATGTCATCAACTAGTGAATGGACAAACTGTGGTATGTCCATACAGTGGAGTACTACTCAGCAATAAAAGAAACAAAATACTGGTATACCTAACAATGTGGATGAATCTCAAATGCATTATGCTAAGTGAAAGATGCCAGACACAAGAAACTCCAAATTCTGTGATTCCATTTATATGACATTCTGTAAAAGGCAAAACCATAGGAACAAATCAGATCAGTGCTGCCGGAGACTTGGGGGTGCGTGGAGTGGAATTGACTGCCAAGAGGCATGAGGAAAAACTCTTTGGAGTGATGGAAATGTTCTATACCTTGATCGTGGTGGTGGTAACATTTGTTAAAACTTGTTCAACTATCAATTAAAGAGGAAGACTCTTATTACATGTAAATTATACTTAAGTTAAAAAAAACATTAAAAAAACAACAACCATGGGACTTCCCTGGTGGCGCAGTGATTAGGAATCCGCCTGCCAATGCAGGGGACACGGGTTCGAGCCCTGGTCTGGGAAGATCCCACATGCTGTGGAGCAGCTAAGCCCATGTGCTACAACTACTGAGCCCGTGTGCCACAACTACTGAAGCCCGCACACCTAGAGCCCGTGCTCCACAACAAAGAGAAGCCATCAGGGGCTTCCCTGGTGGTGCAGTGGTTAAGAATCCGCCTGCCAATGCAGGGGACACGGGTTCGATCCCTGGTCCGGGAAGATCCCACATACCACGGAGCAGCTAAGCCCCTGCACCACCACTACTGAGCCTGCGCGCTAGAGCCCGTGAGCCACAACTGCTGAATCTGCACGCCACAACTACTGAAGCCCGTGCGCCGAGAGCCCATTGCTCCTCAACAAGAGAAGCCACTGCAATGAGAAGCCTGCGCACCTCAATGAAGAGTAGCCCCCACTCGCTGCAACTAGAGAAAGCCCGCACGCAGCAACGAAGACCCAGTGCAGCCAGAAATAAATAAATAAGATAAATAAATTAAAAAAAAGAAAAACAACAACCATGATACACCTCAGAGTTCAGTTCAAGCCTCTTCTCCTTCATGAGGCTTTCCCCAACCACCTCCTTGTTTCATGGCCCTCTGGTAAGTCTCTTCCAGGGCACTCATGGTTTTGGTTCCTGTCAACCACAGCTTGGGCTCCTTCTTCAGTAGGGCTGCCTCAACTCCTCAGGGCAGTGACTTGCTGAACTCACTGCTCATTTTGCATAGCCAGACCCTGCCCACAGCTGGCTCTGTGAGAGGGCAGGAATGCTGGTGAGGTGGTAGCAGGCTGGGGAGAGGAGCTCAGACCTGGGTGGGCTTCTGTGACTGTCTTGTTTTTCTCTCAAGTACCTCACCTCAGCTCTTGCTCTCTTTTCCCCCACAGGTTGGGATAAACATTCCTATGGTTACCATGGTGATGATGGGCATTCCTTCTGCTCCTCTGGGACTGGCCAGCCCTATGGTCCCACATTCACTACAGGAGACGTGATTGGCTGCTGCGTCAACCTCATCAATGGCACTTGCTTCTACACCAAGAATGGCCACAGCCTTGGTGGGTACATAGGGGACCTTGGAGGGTCTGCCCTGTGGAGCCACTTTGGTTGGTGAGAGGCTTTGAAGCCAAAGCAGTGTTGTAGATCCTCTGCTGAGCTCAAGGCAACTGCAGTCATTTCCTAGCATCGGAGCCCTGCAAGGGTAACGGAGGGTATAGAAGTGGTCCCTTTGTTAATCCATCCATTCAGCAGCATTTATCGAGCCTGGGTCAGTGCTGAGAGAGCAGCAATGTCGTGGTCGTGCTCCTGGCCTGTGTGACACTCGTTGGAGCTAGGTTTAGGGTCAGTGAGAAGTTTGAGGGGCCCTAGTACATACTTGACAGTGGTAGTGATTTGCATGCCTGTCGCCTGGGCCCAGACTTTCTCTGGCCCTTCTGCAGGGCACTGGTTGCTATGGAGCAACAGTGAGGGCTGCTCTAGTACAGGAGGTAAACAGGCCGGAGTCAGATGGGGTCAGATCTCTTCTGGCCTGTTTGTGGTTAATAGACAGCAACCTGGACAGAGTTATATTGAAAAAGCCCCTTTGGTTAAACTGAGAAGGAGGGACTGATTGGAGTAAGGGCTGAGGAAGAGGCAGGTGGCATGAGCCGTGGCCATGGTGATGGGTGCAGGCAGTGGAGAACAGGCCTGCAAAGGACTAGGGGTGCCGCAGCGGGGCTTAGTGATAGATGGGGTGCACTGGAAAGAAGGGAACATGGTAAAGTGGCTAGATTAGTGGTGCTGTCAACTAGGATCAGAAACCCAGGAGAAGCAGCAGTCCTTGGGAGGTCTTGAGAACTCTGGAAGATACCTTGAAGAGTAGTCCTGTACACATATAGGAATTTAGGATTAGAAACTAAGACAGAGAGGAACTTTGGCTATTCTGACACCTTGCCCTAGTAGGGCTGACTGCTATTTGGCCCTCGAGTGAGTGGAACCCATGGCCAAAGTGGCCCTGAGGTGGTACCTAACTGCTGGGCCTGCCTGCCTGGGTTTGCAGAGGTCTCTAATCTGGCAGAACCCTACCAGCCAGGTTGACCACAGACCTTGCCAGGAAAGGGAGTTGGGCATTTTACTTTGAACCCAACTTGTAGGAGGCTCACTTGCCCTGGTTTGCGGGACAGTCAAAAGGTGGCTGCCACTCCCCACATCCCTCTGTAGCTTCTCCAGGAGATGAGCCCGGGCAAGACCAGGGGACCTGGGTGGAAATGGGGTCTACTTGTGGCTGGGGCTGAGCGAGCAGGAGCCAGCATTCCTCAACAGGGCCGTCAGATGCCACAGCCTAGAATGGGCAGCCAAGAGCATAGCACAGATGATGCAGAGCTGACCCAGGTGCACATCCGGAAAGACTCTCCCCTGAAATCCATAGCCACCTAGCTGCAGTTGCTGATATCCAGCCTGTGAGGAGCTAGCTGCTGGAGGGCAAGGCCAAGGTCTCAAGATGACTTCTCATTCCCCACTCTGTTCTCTGACTCCAGCTATTTCCTGCCTCTTGACTTTTCTGCTGTCAGAGTCCCAGGGGCCACTGTTATGGGCTATCAGTCCTTACCCAAGCCCTGTTTCACTTGCCTCTCCGAGCCAGGCCCAGTTCTGCCTGTCTGCTCTGAATACCTGCCCTCCTTACATCTCTTCAGCTTGTCCACACTTTGCTCAGAGCATGGAACCTGTTGTGGGACATAAGATTTGGGGCATATCTGCTGTCCCTTCTGTACCTGCACCTCCCTCCTCTGGGCCCTAAGCTCTTTGTCAGTCAGATCCCTAGGTCCCTAAGGAGCTCATGGCCACCTTAATGTCAGCCTGGACCCTCACACTGTTTTTATTTTATTTATTTGTTTATTTATTTAGGCTGGTTTGGGTCTTTGTTGCTGCACGCAGGCTTTCTCTAGTTGTGGCGAGCGGAGGCTACTCTTTCTTGTGGTGCACAGGCTTCTCATTGCGGTGGCTGCTCTTGCTGCAGAGCATGGGCTCTAGGTGCATGGGCTTCAGTAGTTGTGGCACGTGGGCTCAGTAGTTGTGGGACGTGGGCTCAGTAGTTGTAGCTCGTGGGCTGTAGAGCTCAGGCTCAGTAGTTGTGGTGCACGGGCTTAGTTGCTCTGTGGCATGTGGGATATTCCCGGACCAGGGCTTGAACCCATGTCCCCTGCATTGGCAGGCAGATTCTTAACCATTGTGCTACCAGAGAAGCCCCCTCACACTGTTTTTAAAAACTCATCTCCCAGGACTTCCCGGGCAGTCCAGTGGTTAAGACTCCACACTTTCCACTGCAGGGGGCATGGGTTTGATACCTGGTTGGGGAACTAAGATCCCACATGCCATGTGGCATGACCAAAAAAAATAGAAAAGTAAAAAAAACTCTCTCTAGTATATGTTTTTTTTGTTTTGGTTTGGTTTTTTAAATTAATTAATTTATGTATTTATGGCTGCGTTGGGTCTTTGTTGCTGTGAGCGGGCTTTCTCTAGTTGCAGTGAGCGGGGGCTACTCTTCATTGTGGTGCGCGGGCTTCTTATTGCGGTGGCTTCTCTTATTGCGGAGCACGGGCTCTAGGCACGCAGGCTCAGTAGTTGTGGTGCACGGGCTTAGTTGCTCTGCATGTGGGATCTTCCCGGACCAGGGCTCAAACGCATGTCCCCTGCATTGACAGGCAGATTCTTAACCACTGCACCACCTGGGAAGTCCCCCCTAGTACATGTTTATATAGACCCCATGGAAGTCCTCACACATCTTGTAATAAAACTTCCTTTAGGCCTATATTATCTATTTTTCAAGCCTGTCACGATCTTCTTTGGTCTTGCTTTTTCTATCTCGAGTATTTGGTATCCTTTTCAGCATTGTATTAACGTAACTTTTGATAAACATGTTTATTTGTGTTTTCATCAAGATATTGATAAAAATATTGGAAGAGGACAAGGCTGGATTTGAGCCCTTCAGCCTACAGCTTGTCCAGGTAGACACCAGCCATTTAAGAATCACTTCATTATGTTAATTGAATCTTGTGTTTTTCTGTCTTTTCCACAAGGATACTACTGAGACCTTACTAAAAAATGGATATGACCCGTCCTCTGCATTTTCTAGATCACGAAATTTGATGGAAAGTCAATGAAAGTGATAGACCACTTGGTGAATCTTCTAATGACCTTGTTTCCTTTTCACAAGCCAGCTTATCAATATAATGCACTTCAGAATTTCACGCAGGATCAGTGAGCCAATCATTGCTCTCTAACCTCAGAACATTTCTCCCTTTAGAGAAGCAGAGTGATGTTTCCTGCCTCTGGCCGCCACGCTCCTTTTATTTGCTCCGTTGTCCTCTGTCACAGCACTCACCCTATGTGTCATTGGTCAGTTGTCTGTGTAATTATTAGTTGCACACCATCTCTCTTGCTGGAGTTTGCAGCACTTTTAGGGCCAGGCTTACAGCTGGCTCCCTATTGTCTGTCATAGGGCCTAGCTCCTGGGAGGTCTCAGCAAATAGTTGATGGGAGAACAAATGAACACTGAGTGAATGGAGACTGGAGACTGACGTCTCACCCACAAGTGGTCCATGAGCTTTCAGAGTAATTTTTTTTTTGCCTGCATTGCACAGCATGTGGGATCTTGGCTTTCCCACCAGGGATCGAACCCACACCCCCTGCAGTGGAAGCGCGGATTCTTTTTCTTTTTTTAAATAAATTTATTTATTTATTTTTGGCTGCGTTGGGTCCTCTTTGCTGCGCGCGGGACCTCTCTAGCTGTGGCGAGCAGGGGCCACTCTTCGCTGCGGTGCATGGGCCTCTCATTGTGGTGGCCTCCCCCGTTGCAGAGCACGGGCTTTAGGGCGCCTGGGCTTAGTTGCTCCGCGGCACGTGGAATCCTCCCAGACCAGGGCTCGAACCTGTGTCTCCTGAATTGGCAGGCAGACTCTTAACCACTGTGCCACCAGGGAAGCCCTGAAGCGTGGATTCTTAACCACTGAACCCCCAGGGAAGTCCCCAGAGTAATTTTTATACAGGCTCTTTATACCCTCAGCCTCAGTGACCCCTGAGCTGTGTCTTTTTGGCTAAGGGTACTTCTTAGCAGCAGGTTTGAATGTCCTATTTGCATCCTGGATCTTTGCCTGGCCCTTCTCAGATCTTCCCGTGGGCCATCTCAGATCTTGCCATCACAATGTCTTTGTGGAGGCTCCCAGAGACCTACAGGGAGCGGTGTTGCCCTTGTTCAGTGCAATAGGGGGTGGAGTAGCCTCTTTCCTCATCCTCCTGGAAGCACCTCAAGGCCTTGTCCTTCCTGAGTGCCATTGTGAGTAGAGGTAGGCAAGCCCGAGTAGGTCATCCCCTGGGTAGAAATGTGGCAGTTGTCTCGCCCTGTGGCGCAACTCTAGCCAACTTGTACATAGACCTCACAGTTTATGAAGCAGCTTTCATAGAGAATCTGTTTCTCCTTTCTTCTTGAGGTGTTGGGTATATTGTTACCCCCTTTTTTCAGATGGGCTCAGGGAGGTTGGGTAGCTTGCCAAAGGTCACACTGCAGATAATTGATGGAGACTGGACTCCACTTTCTTCCAGGGTTCTGTGGGCTTCTTCGCGAGCCTGGGAGTACAGCAGCAGTAGCCTGGCCACACTGAGATTCATGGGGGCAGCTCCCATGCAGACCTGGTGGGTGGACACGGAAGGGCTTCCAGATTCCATCCTGCTAGTTCTGTGACTGCTGACTCTGCATGTGGGGCTCAGGAGTGGCCTCAGGCAGGAAGGTCATGGGTTTATGAACTTCTTTCACTGAGGAGCAAAATAGCCCAGTAAAGAATGTAAACAGTCTCTTTGTGCCTTGGTTTTTTCATATGTAAACTAGTGTCAGAGGCATTATACACCTTCCAGGGTTGTTTTGAGGATTAAATGCTTCCTTGTAAGACATGATTCCAGTGCCCAGCACAGAGGAAGAACATGGGATGCTCACTTGGCTGCTGTCAGGATTCTGGCCCCAGGTTTACTGGGAGACCTATCATCAGACCCTCACCTGTTCTTCAGTCTTGCTGGGTTTCACTTTCTTTTTGGGGTGGAGTTGAGGGAGCAGACAGAGACCTCCAAATAGTCAGTGGTTTGAAAACCTCTCAGGCCGAAAGCTTAGGAGCTTCTAGAAGATATAAGAATTTTAAAAAATGGGAAGGCTATGAGCCCTTGGGAGAGTGTCCTTGGGCCTTGAGTCATTTCTCAATCTGCAGAATATGAATGCTCTGGTAGATATGCTGAGGCCCCTCTCCTGCTCAGGGCTGTTCCTATATTTAGGGTCCCTATCCCCTCTACCCTCACTTCTGATTTAGGACTAAGGTCCCTAGAAACATAGCCTCTTCTCTTGGCAGGAGGGTTCAGAGGGTACACAGGCCATTGTTAACTTGGGCTTTGTCAACTCGGAATCTCTCGGGACTCTGGGCAAGTATGGGCTGAAGATGGGCAGCTGCTGCCCTCTCTGTCTCCACTGCTCTGTCAGCTTAGAGATGATGTTGGAGCATCAGACTAGAAATGAGTCCAGTCCCACTAGCTTCTGCTGGTTTTATGACTGCTGGCAAATCATTTAACCTCTGAGGCTTACTTTCCACATCTGTAAAATGGGGATAAGAAAGCCTGCTACCCATAGTTGGTATGAGGATCAGATGAGATAATGGATGGAAAAGGTCCTGGCATACACAGGAGGTCTCCCTAAATACATGTTGGATCAAGAGAACAATCAGGCCTAGAGAGGCCTCAGGGTAGATCATTTGGGTTTAGTCCTTCCTAGCAGGTTTTCCCTGAGAGGGTAGAAATGCTGTGGACAAATACCCAAATATCTGACTTCACTTCTGGCCAAGCGACTCAGCAAAGGGAAGGCCAGGGTGTAAACCTACCAGGCGGGACTTCCCTGGTAATGCAGTGGTTAAGAATCTGCTGGCCAATGCAGGGGACATGGGTTTGAGCCCTGATCCGGGAAGATCCCACATGGTAGTTCAATTAAGCCTGTGTGCCACAACTACTGAAGGCTGTGTGCCTAGAGCTCGCGCTCCACAACAAGAGAAGCCACCACTATGAGAAGCCCATGCACTGCAACAAAGAGTAGCCCCCGCTCGTCGCAACTAGAGAAAGCCCACGCGCACAGCAACGAAGACCCGAAACAGCCAAAAATAAATAAATAAATAAATTTATTAAAAATATAAGTAAAATAAAAAATAAACCTACCAAGCCCTGGCTAGTGCTTGTCCTTCACCATAGGGGAGGTGTGATGACCAGCCCCTCCCCCAGCCATTGTGACGGACCCTTGCGGGGCCCACAGGGGCATGGGAAACCAGGTGGCCTGATGACTGTTCCTTTCCCTCCACAGGTATAGCCTTCACAGACCTCCCGGTAAGTACTACTATTGGGTCTCCTGCTCTGGCCCCGGGGGCCGACTGGGAAAGGGCATGGTGTTACCTGCAAGTGCAGGGTGTGGAGTCCTGCCCTTTCCCCAGCCAGGGATGTGTGCTGTGTCGTCAGCTTGAAGGTACCAGTAGGCGGTACCTGCCAGCGTTCTTCTCTCTCCAGCAGCAAGGCCTGGTCTTCCTCCATGACTCTTAGCAGGTGACAGAGATTTGTGGCATTTCCAAAGGCAGCTAGGAGGTAGGGGACGGTGTGGGCAGAGATGAGGTAGCTCCATGGTTCAGCTGGTCTGAACCAGTTCTGTGTGGCTTATAGCTAGTGGACCTGTGTGCAGAGTATAGAAAACTGTTCGTATAGAAACTTGTTCCTGAGCTGTTAGGGAGCCAGGTCCCTGTGCATACCCATCAGAGATCCCTGAGGAAAGCCAGTGCCCTAGAGGACTGAACCTGCTACTGTGCAGGGTACTCCTGGGCCAGAGAGGTGAGATTTATGGGTTTTTCTCCTCTTAGAAAAGGGTGAGGTTTCCTGCTGGCTTCGTTCAGGGCTCATCCCACCTCCTGCACTCTAGTCCTTCTTTGTCATGAGTCATCACAGGCCTTGTCACATGCAGGGCCTCCACCCAGAATGCTGGGAGCCTGGCCTGGCTCTGTGTGCCCTGGCTGGGGTCTGGAAGGAGAAAAGGTTTGCTGACTCTGGGGGCTGCTTAGGGATCCTGGGCTCCCCTGTGATGCTCTAGGAATAGGAAATGCCCCTGTGATCTGAGGGGCCTTCTGAAGCCCAGACTGCAACACGCAGGATCCTGTTAGAACCTCTGTCTATGTATCAAAATCCTTCCCTCCAACCTGGAGTCCCCAGAGAGGGGCTGTGGTCCTAAGCAAAGAAAGGGAACAGACACAGGAGGAGAATTCTGACCCTGAGTGGGGAAGAGTCTAGTGGTGGAGGTATGACATGAAACACCCAGACATGGATGTGATGGCACTCTGTGCCAAGTGCTAGAAAGGCTGAACCCAGTGTGCAGTACCGGCACGTGGTAGTCAGGAATGATACGTGGTCTAAGGATGGAAGGTGGAAGAGAAGACTGGGGACCTGGGGCCAATGAGGAGGAGGCTGGTGAGGCATTGGGCTGTAGCAGTGGGAGCCATAGAAGGCATGGAGTGAGGGAGCGACCTGGCAAAAGCTGGTCAAGGCAGGGGATAGATGGGAAGCAGGGAGCCCCACACCCAGAGGGACATGCCCAAACCTCACTGGCCAGAAGATCCTCCTCTTAGTGAGCCTCAGACAGGAAGGGCAGCAGCCTTTCTTTACCCTTTTCTAGTGTCACCTAACTCCCCTCCTTTCCTCTCTCCCCGCATCCCTTCCTGCCCCCTTATATACCCCCCTTTTTTGTGGCAAAAGGATCCGTGGTCCTGGATCTTTCTGAGAGGAGCCATCATCCACCCCTGCAGCAGATCTTCACGGGCACACCTGCAGGGCTGTGGAGCCCAGCCTGCCTCTCTGTGCCCTGGCTGAGTCCCGAAGGGGGGCCTTGGGCTTTGGGAACACTACAGCCTCTGATGCCGGGCAAGAGACTCCATGTTGAGCCTGCCTTGCTTTTCTTTTGCCATTTCCCCTCAAACTTTGGGGAATAGTGTCTCTGCTAGGGAGGTGGGCAGAATGTGGCTTAGCCCTGCCTCCCCCAGCCATGCTGCAATTCTCTCAAAGCCAAAGCAACGGCCTGCGGGAGCCAGCGCCTTCCCCTCTGTGCCGGAGGTGAGATGAGGCGAGGCCCTGCTGCCCCATTGCCCTCAGGGCCCAACTGACATTTCATTCTCCTCCTCAGGCC
Organism: Aethalodelphis obliquidens; assembly: GCF_003676395.1. Taxonomy (NCBI): domain Eukaryota; kingdom Metazoa; phylum Chordata; class Mammalia; order Artiodactyla; family Delphinidae; genus Aethalodelphis; species Aethalodelphis obliquidens. The sequence continues at coordinate 18,701,838 of NW_020837964.1, forward strand.
AACCTCTACCCCACCGTAGGCCTGCAGACACCTGGGGAGATTGTGGACGCCAACTTTGGGCAGCAACCCTTCCTGTTTGACATTGAGGACTACATGCGGGAGTGGCGTGCCAAGGTCCAGGGTACTGTCCACTGCTTCCCCATCAGTGCCCGGCTTGGCGAGTGGCAGGCGGTGCTGCAGAAGTGAGTGCCCTGCTCCCGCCCTTACCCAGCCCTGCCCCGTCCCAGGGGCCTCACTCTCCTGTAGGCCCCTGTACTGCTACAAGCTGCTCTTGTGAACTTCAGTGGGTAGCGTTCCTTCTGGAAAGCACTCCCAGGATGACTCTGCCTGCTGCTCTCCTCCTCTCTTAGTTCAGTTCTCCAGAGCTGCTCCTAGTTAAACCTTTGCCCCCTCAACTGGATCGGAAGGCCCTGTATGTAATAGCACCAGCAGGGCGGTTTTCCTTCCCCAGGTCATTTTGCAGAGGATGTGCTAGTACGCCCTGTGGTATCTTCCTCTGTGCACTTTTCTTTTCCATCATAGGGAGTGTCTGTCATACCATGACTCTGGCCTAAGGTCACCTCTCAGGGTCAGATCCAGCTAAGTCCCTTGCATCTGTGGCAGTGGTGGTGTGAAGAGGGTCCTCCCTAGGACCTAGCTGGCTCTTGGCTGATTAATTCCCAGCCTCTCCTGGGAAACAGTCTTGATGAGAATCCCAAGGGAGGCCAGATATGGTTCTCTCTTCCACTTGACAGCTGCAGGCCTGAGTGAGGCAATGACCTGTACCCACTCTGCCAGGAGGTGGGTTAGTTTGTTAGCTTGGCTCCCAGGGGTGGGCCGAGAAGGGCTGGGCTTCTACTAGCTCTGGTCATTGCCTTGCAGACACCGGGGTACCAGAGGCCAGCGGGTGGGGGTGGGGTGCACACTGGGTTCTTTGTGTAGCCTTCCTTTCTTTAGGGATTGATATTGAGGCAGGCCCCATGGGAGGGCTGAGGCAGGGGCTAGGTGGCCAGACCCTTCTCAGGAATAGCAGCACTACTACATCTTGCCCCAGCCCCCAGAACTTATAAGAAGCCCTTCCTTGGAGGGCCAGCATGGTGCCAGTCCCCATAGCAGGCTTGCTGGGACAGACAAGGGGAGAGGTGGGGCTGCCCCAGCTGTGTTGGGGAGGGACTAATACTCTCAGCTGACAGGGCCTGGGCTCAGCACGTGGGTGTATTTGTTTACATGTATGTATCTGTGTGCCTGTGTGTTCATATGTAGTATTTGCTGAGACCTGCATATAACTCATATCTGTGATTTCATATAACTTCGCTTTATGGACATTGTTAATGGCTGTATTATCTCGCAGACACATTTGCCACAAGCCCCTTGGCTGGCTTCCCTTGGTGGTAGGTTCAGGTTATTTCTTCTCTCTTGCTTGTGTAGGTCACCCTTTTGTACATAAAGAGTTTTCCATATTTAAGATTATTTTCTGGGTGTCCTTTCAAGAAGTGGAGTTACTGAGTCAAAGGGACTGTACATTTTAGTGGCCTCTGACGTGCATATGGGCGCATCTGAACCGTGTTTTGTCAAGAATTTTTAACCTTGTGTTTATAATAATATAAGTATTATAATTCTTATTCATAATTAATGTTATAAATACGTAATTTCATAATAAGAGGTTGTATATATTGACTTCTTGCTTTGCTAGGCACTTTATATGGATCATCTCATTTACCCCTTAAAACATGAGGGAACACAGCTGAACTTCTGTGCCTTCTGCATGACAGCTCTTCAGACATTTGTGTTGGCAGTTATATTAATGACACTGACATATGCACACACCAAGGTATTCACTTTTGTACACATCAGATACGAGGACTCTACGTGTGCTGCTGCTTAGCCAGCTTCCAGTGGGATTAAATGGTTTCTGGGCATCAGGCTTCTCAGGGCCATCTCCCAAAGATTGTGTTCCTGTTGGCCACGTTACTGCCTGAAACCTTGGCTTCTTGGGCCCTTAATTTGTTGTGTATCGTGGAGTAACTTGGGTCGTGGGTTAGCTCCCCATCACCGTCTAGAGCCAACACTCCTGAGGGCCAGGTTCACCTGAGCTGGAATGCTTCTGCCGGGCGCGTGGGGCACCTGCAGAGGAGCTCCTGTGTCTGTAGAAGGTACGCACGTGGCATGCATCACCACTGGGCAGCTGCCAGACTGCTTGGCTGGCTGCCCTTCCAGGAAGCCCTCATAGAGACTCTCGGCAGTCTCTGGGTTTGCTTCAGGTCACAGGAGGCAGCCGCTTCTATAAGGAGATGGTATGTGCCTCTGTATGTACTTCTGTTATCATACTTGCCCACCTGTGGGCAGCATATCCCAGAGAAACTGCAGCCACTCCTCCAAGCTGTGAGGACAGATGTGGTGACCTGCCCCTCTTCTGCCTGACTGCATGAGCACTGGGGGATTTTTCATTTGTTTCAGCCCCTTTATTATTCTGTGGAGGTTGCACCTGTAAGATATGTTTAAGGAAGACCTAACAGGGAGATAGTCTGTCCCATCAGGGGGTTGGTGAGAAATGCAGTTCTTAAGTGTCACCTTGAGCATTTCCTTTTTTCTAGCATGGTCTCATCTTACCTGGTGCATCATGGGTATTGTGCCACGGCCACAGCTTTTGCCCGAATGACTGAAACCCCGATTCAGGAAGAACAAGCGTCCATAAAGAACAGACAAAGTAAGGTTGATTCTCCTCTCCCCTCTCCCTCCCTCTCTCACCTGTCCCTAATTCTGCTCTCTGGCTCATGACAGCCGTGGGTAACCTGTCAGGAATCTGTTCAGCTCAGGTCCTCACCAGAAGACCAGCCCACAGCCCAGCCCCAGGCCCTTCTTCTGTCCCTCTTTCAAGACCACACTGTCCAGAAGGACAGTCCAGCAGCATGGGAATGTCTCGGTGCAGCCTCCCTAATGCATACTCTGATGGCCTGGCACAGGCTGGGGCCTGGTATGGCTGGATCTTCCTCCATGCTTGTTTCCTTCCTCCTGCATCCTGGATTCCACTCAGCCTCCTGTTCACGGTCTTCGAGAAAGAGTGTGTTTGCATCTTACCAGTTCAGTGCTCTGCCTTTGCCACCATTTACTCAACCTTGGTAGTTCTGCCTGCCCCTGGGCAGAGAGGAGACTGAAGCAGTCAGACGGGGAAGGCTGATGCTCCGTGGCCACTGTGGTAGACCTTTCTCTGCTTCCCACCTCTGGTCCTGGGCTTTGCAGACCAACAAAGAAGGAGCCAAAGGAAGCTTTCCTGGTGTTCATACTAGCCTGCATACTGCGTGTTTGGGGCTCTTTTGTGGAAGGAGGGTGCTGGGAAAGAGGAAACAGCCCAGAAAGGAGATAGGAAGGAGAGGAGAGTGAGGGAGAGTAGGTGTGTGTGGACACGTGTGTCTGTGTGTGCCTGCTTGCGTCACTCTGAGCCTGTCGTCTCTGTGTATGTGCATGTGTCTGTGTCTCCCAGAGAAGCCACGCCCAGCCAGACAGTCGGAAAGGGATCCCAGACTTGGGATCTACCCAGAAGTGGCTCCCAGCAAGACGCACCAGGCCCCAGGGCAAGAGCACGATGCCGACGGCCTGAGAGATGTCAGCGTCAGAGCTGCCAGTGTGAGGAGGGTGACCTCCTCTCTCAGCAGGGGGCGCGCCGCAGCCCCTGAAGACTGCCAAGACATGGGCCCTGACCCAGAATCCATGAGCTCCTATTGGCAACCCCCTGTGAAGCCTGAGGAGAGAAGTCTGTCTGAAGAGGAGCCTCTCAGGCCACGAAGCTGCCCGGGTGCCCATCCTTAGATTATGCTCCCACAGCCAGGACCTCTTCCCCCGCCCAGGTCCCTGGCAACCTGTACTGCATAGGAGCAGGCCTCCAAATTCAACCTGCTGCCTCTGGGCTAAGAGCACCCCCCTCCATTTTCCCCTCTTATTCTTTGAGGACTACCTGACACTTGACAGAAACCAGGATCTGTTGTGGGGCTGGTTGGCCAGGTTGTTTCTTCAGCCTCTTCTGTGAGCATCTCAGCGGGCTTGCCACTCTGAGCCAGCCCACCTGACTCTCAGCTGGTCCGTGCTTGGGGCTGGCAGTGTGTAGACGTGTGGCTGTGAGGAAGGTCTGCGGCCCCTCACTCACTGCCGCATTCTTGCTCTCTGCAGAGATCCAGAAGCTGGTGCTGGAGGGCCGTGTGGGTGAGGCCATTGAGACCACACAGCGCTTCTACCCAGGGCTGCTGGAGCACAACCCCAACCTGCTCTTCATGCTCAAGTAAGTTTGGGGCACCGTCAGGTCCCCCACAGCCCAGCTGGTGGTGGGCATACACAACCCAGACCAAGCCCAGAGCGTTGCTGCTCTGCTCCTTCTGCAGGTGCCGACAGTTTGTGGAGATGGTGAATGGGACTGACAGTGAGGTCCGCAGCTTGAGCTCCCGAAGCCCCAAGTCCCAGGACAGCTACCCTGGCTCCCCAAGCCTCAGCCCCCGACACGGCCCCACTAGTTCCCACATGCACAACACAGGTCAGCCACTCTCCAGAGGGCTCTGGGAAGAACTGGTGTGGAGAAGCAAGGCCACCCATACACCCTTCCCTGGGATGGGCTCAAGGCTTGCTGCTGGATTGGGGGAAGGGAAGTGGGACCACTGTAGGTATTCCTGGGGCCCTGCTTGATGGCAAGCTGCCCCTCCTCTTCTGACTGTCCCCCGGCTTTTAGGAGCAGATAGTCCCAGCTGCAGCAATGGTGTCGCTTCCACCAAGAGCAAACAGAACCACAGTAAATACCCTCCGCCCAGCTCCTCCTCTTCCTCGTCGTCGTCCTCGTCCTCCTCATCTCCATCCTCAGTCAATTACTCCGAGTCCAACTCAACAGATTCCACCAAGTCCCAGCCCCACAGCAGTACCAGTAACCAGGAGACCAGGTGCCTGTTCTGCTCTGCTCTGCTTCTTCCTCCTGCCTTCTGCTCCTTCCTCCTGCCTTCTGCTCTGCGCCCACTGCAGCCTGTCCTTTGAGCGCCACCCTGCCCTTTACCCCCACCTCCATCCCAGGTCTGTGCCTGGAATAGTAGCCGCTGACCCACCAGGCCTGGCATTGGCTCCAGCTTCTGGTCCAACTCTTGATTCAGCTGCCACTTTCCTTGGCCCTGTCTTTCTCCAGAGGCGCTGACGCTGAGAATGTGGTTGCCTCCAAGAATACCAGGCCTCTCAGAACCCCCAGAGTCTATACTAAAGGAGCTTTTACTGGGCTTAGCTTGTGGTCAGCCAGGTTGGGCAGGCAGGGTTTTTAGGTTGCAGACTGTAGGTGGCTTTCAGTAGCCTTCCAGCATGCTACAGGGCTGACCTAGGTTTGGCTTCCAGAGATGCCTATCAGGACTTACCTGCCCTGGTCATTGGGGGTCAGGGGGTGTGTAGAAGGGGTGTATCAACTCAGAGGAGGGCCAGGGTGGGGATGGTCACAGAGGCAGCATGGGGACCAGAGTGGGAGTGAGATAACAAGCCTCTGGGATGGCTGGTGTCACAGTAGGGCCCAAGTATTAGAGCCTGGGAAGCCTGGGAGCTGTCCTTTCATGCCCTTTGGGGGCCTCAGTTTACCCACTGCCAACTGCGGCTAAAGCCTAAATGGAGGCCCAACCAGGCTGCTCCAGTCACATCCCCTTTGCTAACTCCCACCTCAACCCTTCTCCACAGCGACAGTGAGATGGAGATGGAGGCGGAACATTACCCCAATGGTGTGCTGGAGAGCATGTCCACACGCATTGTCAATGGTGCCTACAAGCATGAAGACCTGCAGACGGATGAGTCCAGCATGGGTAAGGCCATGCCCCTGCATGGTGTTCCACAGGCGGCATTGCTCAGTCCCGTTGTCCTCTCCCCTCTGTGGCGGTTGGGATGGGCAGGCTTTGGTGGCTGGAGAAGCTCTATCCAGATCTGGTCCACTGCCTCCTTAGCCAATCATGAATCGGTGCTTGAGGTGGGAGGGCCTCAGCCTGCTGCCCAGAACAAGTTCCCAGCGTTTGTAGCTGGAGGGAGCTGGTGAGAGCAGACACCTTATGAACACCCTTGCATCTTGCAGAGGGTGGGAAGAGGGCAAACTTGAGTCCCGTCTGACTCGTAGACCATGGGCTATAGGTGGACGTAAGAGGAGCTCAGCTCCGGATGGTCCACCTGCTCCTCTCAGCCCTCACTTGCCTCTAGCAGAAGCTGCACCACCCCACCCTACCCCCAGCCAAGGTCCTTCTTGTCGTGTTCTCTTTGGGGACCCCACCCTAGTCCTCCCTTTCTCTCTTTATCCTCCTGATGTGTTCTTTGCTGGGCTCTGGGTGCAGATGATGGGCATCCTCGGCGGCAGCTCTGCGGGGGCAATCAGGCGGCCACAGAAAGGATTATCCTGTTTGGCCGTGAGTTGCAGGCACTGAGTGAGCAGCTGGGCCGGGAATACGGCAAGAATTTGGCCCACACAGAGATGCTGCAGGTACAGGACAAGCCAGGCCCTCATACAGAATGGGCCCCCATTTGGTGGTGGGGCAGTGTGACTGTGGGAGGGCACTGGGGGCAGGCAGCAGCAACGGGACAGAGCGGGCTCTAGTCAAGTCTGCAGTGGGGAACAGGACATCCAGGGTACACCCACCCTCTCTACGTTCTGGGGAGGACACAGCCCTACCTGACCCTTCGGTCAGGGTATGTTGTGCTCTCCGTGGGCACCACGCAGGGCCCTGTATCCCCCTGGAGCCATGGAGGAGGGGGTGCGTGGTGTGTGCCATAGTCCTTTCAAGAATGCCCTGTCCTTTAGGATGCCTTTAGCCTGCTTGCGTACTCAGACCCCTGGAGCTGCCCAGTTGGCCAGCAGCTTGACCCCATCCAGAGGGAGCCTGTATGCGCTGCCCTCAACAGCGCCATTTTAGGTAAGTGGATCTAACAAAAACAGAAGCTGGCCTATGAGTACCTAGGTTGGCCCCTTCACCCCTCCCTAGAAATTGCTGATGTTTATCCAAATCTGGGCAGTGAGCTCTGCCCAGAGGCTCTCTGGTGACCCATAGGACTGTTGGGCTCCCATGGCTGAACCTAAACCCTCACCTCCCTCTGCCCAGCTGAGTTGGCTGGCTAGATCATGATGGGCCCTAGACTATGACCCTGGGCCTTGGCTAGCTCATTGCTCTAAAGAAAGCTGAGATTCACAGGCAGGGCCATGGCCTGGTGACACAGAGACACATGAACGCTCTGTTCCAAGAGATTCTGTCCACTCCCCCTACCTTCTGCTCCCAAGGGAACTTTGACCTGGGCTTAGCCCTGAGCAGGGCAGTGACCAGGCCTTGTCTCTTCTCCACAGAGTCTCAGAACCTGCCAAAGCAGCCCCCTCTGATGCTCGCCTTGGGCCAGGCATCTGAATGTCTACGGCTCATGGCCCGAGCGGGCCTGGGATCTTGCTCCTTTGCCAGAGTCGACGACTACTTGCACTAGCTGACCACACTGTCTGGCCCCACCTGGCCCTCCCTCGGCCCCAGGGCTGGAGCAGCCCTGCCCTCCATCGGCACCTGGTGCAGGGACCTGGAAGCCATGGGCAGAGTCCACTCCTCCTGCCTGGCCTCCCCCGTTCCTCTCCTTCCTTCCCTTCCTTCCTTTCTTTTTCTCCCACCCTCAGTCTCTCTCTCTCCCCCCTTCATGTGCAGCGGCCTATGACACAGTATTGTCTGGTTACTTCTATTTTGAAAGAAGGGGTTTGTTTTGAGGAGAGGTTGGGGTTTTTTAATCCCCCCCCCCCCCCCCGACTGAGCCACCAGTATTTATCTCTGGAGAGTTTGTGCTGAGCTGGTTTCTGCTAATTTAGTGGTAAAGCCTATCCAAGTTGGTGATAGCTTATTATTTTCATAAGTAAAAAAAATGAGATTATATATATATATAAATATATATATTAAAAAAAGACACAGTATTTATCGTAGTGTTAGTGGTCCAGCACCTCTTGGGTGAAGCTGTCCAGACACCATACGTTTTTGAGTCCAACTCATTTAAAAAGAATCATCTCTGTCACCTCAGCCAAGTGATTCGTTTATTTCAGGCTTCCCCTTTGTTGAGCCACAGGCCCAGCTGCAGCCTAGGGAAGCCCAGTAGGCTTTGGGGGCCACATAGTGGGCAGGTCAGGCTAAGCTGGTTTGCAGCATCTGAGAGGTGTGGGTCCCTAGGCCCCCGAGAGCTGAACTGAGCAGAGAACTGCAGGGCCCAGGGCCAAAGAAGAGATGAATTGGCCCAGGGCTACACAGCAGAGCAAGGGAGTTAGAGGGTCCTTGGCTAGCACGCTATCTACCGTTCTACCCTGCCTCTCACTGCCTGCCTTGCCTCTCTCTCTCTTCCCTTTTCAACATCCTGCCTGCCTTTGTTGTTAAGATGGCCAAATAATTCATTTACTCTAAATTGATTGCCTGAGAGCTGCTGAGTGTCAGGCTGCGGGGAGGAAGTCTCCATACCCAGGACAGAGGCCCTTGAGTACAGGGGCTGCCTTTTTCCTGCCTGGATCTTCACCGTCTCTGCACAGCTTTGATGGAATTGATGCTTTCTGTTGGAAAGCCAAGCCTTGTGGAGACAGATTTTTGGGCTGCCAGTCGCTGGATTGGATGGAACCCTTGACCCCCTAGGCCAGGCCTCACTGTAGCTGTGCCAGGCAGCTCCTTTGCAGTTTGGCCCCGGCCACTCTTAGGAAAGACTGTTAAGAATATTTGCTGGCCAGAGGAAAGGACCTCATGGGCTTTACAAATGTCCCACCGTCCATGTCAGACGGATCCTCACAGCTCGTGGGTCAGAAACAGTCCCGGTACTGCCATCAGGGAATCAGGAGAGGAAGGGTTACGATGCTGCCAGGACTTAGGCCGGCCATCTGTGGAGAGGACAGACTGCCCAGGAGGAAGAAAGGGAAGAGGCCTCCCAGAGGAGCACCAGGATGGGCTGGGATTTCCCCATCGGCCTCACAGTGGGAGGGAGTACCCAAGCAGCCCCTGCAAAGGGGCAAGGTCAGAAGTCGAGCTTCCAGTCCCTGCCTGGATCTGGGCTGGCCAAGCTTCTGCTTTCCATCAGTGGATTCAGGAATGGTTGGTGTGGCCTGAGATATTCAGTGCCCACCAGGACTCGCTGGGCCTACAGCTGGACAACAAGAGAAATGATTGAGTTGGACTAACTGCTGGTGATGGGCCCAGTGGCCCTGTGCTCTCCCAGAATTCTGCCCTGGGACATGATCCTGTAGGCTGCTGCTTTTTTCTTGGTCCCTACTAGGGCCCCAGCTGGCATCCCAGAGACTGCAACACATCAGGGGAGTGTTGTCCTGTCTGTAAAGGAAATTCATCCTGTGCAAACTTGGGGATGCCTAGCTTCCAAACCAAGAAGTTGGAAACATCAGGCTCTTAAAATGGTCAGAAGCAAGCAGGATTGGGAATTAAAACCAGAGGCTTTTGCAACTGGAACGAAGTTCAGAGAACATCTACTCCAACAGTCCTCTCCTTTTATAGATAAGGAAACAGGCCCAGGAGATTAAGTGACTTGGCCAAAGTCACACAAGAAATTAGGGCAGAACTGGGACTAACCTCATTCCTGAGGATTGGACAACACTGTTTAGTCCTAAAGCTGAATGGCGGGTGAGGGGTTAGGCTGGCGAGGCCTCCAGCAGTGTCTGCGCAGCTGGTACCTTCAGGGGTGTGTCAGGGATGGGGATGGGTGCCTGGGCTTGGGTTGTAGAGCAGCTGAGCAGCCCAGGAGGGCTCAGGACAGCTGTGTGCTGCTTGGGGTTGGGTGTCCGCCTGCCTCATACTCAGTACCCATGGCCACCTCCCCATTTTCTGTGCCTTATCTCACTGTTTCAGCTGAGTCCAAGTTGTTTACTCTGTTCCTCTCCAGAGGGGCTTTCTGTCCCAGTTGGACAGCATACCTTTGGGACATAAGCCTTTGCCCCACAAGCCGTGGAGAGGTCCAAACTCAAGCTGCTTGAGCCCACTGTCTTGCTGACAGTCCAGGCCTGCCTGCCAGCCCGAGGAGCCCCTTATGCACACCCAGTCCTGCCAGCCTGCTTCCGGGAGCCGAGAGTGGGGAAGGCACCTGGGAGGAGTCCCGGTGAAGAGCTGAACTTGAACCAAGGAGGCAGGAAGAAGACCTGGCTCTGTTGGGTTGTTCAGCCCTCGGGGAGCAGCCTTCCCTACTTACCTTTTCCTCTTGCTTCACCAAATGGTCGCTCCTTCCAGAGCAGAAACTGGCGGACATGCAAAGAAAGCCAGAACCCCTATTCCTCACCTACATGGGTCTGTGGCTGGGTGTCGGCCGGCAGAACAGGGACACCAAGAGATGGAGAAGCGGGGACTGCCCAGCCTCCCAGCACCTTCCTACCCCTTAAGCAAGCACAAAGAAGATGAGGCAGAGACCTGTCAGAGCTGAAAGTTCCTTTGGTCGCTCACAACTCAGGTATGCACACTGTGTGGCAGCTGGGCAGGAGAGCCCTACTTGACCACCAGCCCCGTGCACACGGACCTGTGGCCAGATTGTGGACTCTGGCTGCCTCAGGCGCCGCCTCTTTGCATTGGGTTTTCCTCCATTAGTAACTACAGCTGACACAGACGTCCTCCACATCGTGCACACTGGTTCTGCCTTTGTCCTCGCAAGTTGATACTTGGCATTAGCATGAAACTTGTGGGTGTGGGAGGGTTTAGAGAGAATTCTAACACAAAACGTCCTATTAAATTGTACTTGAGAGATGAAAAAACTCCTGTTGTATTTTGACAGAATTATTTTTATTAAAATACACATCCATGAGTAGTCACGAGTGTCTGGTCTCTGTTGTGAGTCTTACCGGGATTGGCACCCTTGATGTGGCACAGCCGTCCTGGAGGGCTTGGCCCCTTCCCAGTCTACTTGTCGAGTGCCTAGGCCCCTGGTGTCTCAAGGATTCTCAAGACTTTTTGCAAGACCCCAAAGAGCATAGATACTTAAAGCTTTGATTCTCTCCCGCGAAACAGCTTTCATCTGAGACAAAGAAAAAGTAGCAAATACAAAAAGGTGGGCCATAGGACCTCTTCTCCTCAAATTAAGATTTTAATGCATTCTAAATACGCTCGCTCCAAACACTGGTCACAGCTCTTCTGAGGGGTATTAAGGTTAGCTTCCTTTCAGTCTGAGGAAAAGAGCTCATGCTCAAAATCCCAGTTTGGGTGACCCCAGAAAATTAACCTTTCTCAGCTTCATTTTCCCCATTCTTAACATGTTAATCCTGCTTCCCCATGTGACAGAGGATTACAGCATGCACAGGGCAGGGCTTGGCACCTAGGGACACAGTACATATGACCACCCTGCCTCCATGAGGATGCTCCCTAGTGTGACTGGCCTGCTCCTGCCTCAAGCTGCCTCCTCTGCTCCCAAGGCACCAGGGTTTTAAGCAGAGGAGGCATAAAATAGATTATGCTGCTGTCCACCTGGAGACAAGACTAGAAGCAAAGAAACCATCTAGAAGGACAAGGCCAAACACAAGAAGGCAGGTTTGAGAAATATTTAGGGGATGTTAGCACCACAGGATGAGTGACCGGATGTGAGGGAGATCGGGGTAGCAAGAGACAAGGTAACTGCAGGCTTTTTGTTGGGGTGTAAGGATGGATAATATAGGGATATATTATCCACAAGATAATACAGGGAACAGAAGGGAATGGGTGGTGGCTAAAAGTCACTGGAGTGAGGAGGTTTGCTGGAGAGCATATAAATCTATCTCAGAGAGACAGGTTTCCTGGAACTGGAAAAGGGTTCTGTGACCCAGTAAATAATGAAAACTGTCATGGATGCTCTCAGTGAACATCACCCACTAATTGAAAGCTCTAAAAATCCTGTGTTAAGATGTGTAGCTTAACCCAGCATTTTCCAAACTTACATTACTATAGAATGCTTCCCTCAGGGGCATTTTACAGGACTCTCAGGGAAAAGCTAGTGTAGAGGGAAAAGTGGAGTATTAGATTAAGCACAAATGTCTGGTTCCATAAGTAGAGCCACAGTAAATTCATTTCCCTCCAGACACATTTCCAACATAGCCTGTTTTACACTAAGGCTTACCGGTTTATTTCGCTGCTCTAGCGGACAGTTGGTGAAACAAAGGGTACTCTCGTTACAAAGTGGTGTTTATTTGGGGGGAACTAGGTTCCAGTAAAGAGATCAGGAGGACTGAGGTCACAGTCTTGAAAAGCACTGACTTGTAAGGAACAACCAAAGAACATCCAGAAGAGTACCCCAGACAGGCACGAAAAAGCGAGTCATTAGTCAGAAAGCCGCGAAGTCCGGCGAATTCGAGAGAACTGTCGTTCCGCAAAGATACATCGTTATCCAGCAGCAGACCTTCCTTCTTTCTGGGACAACCAATGCCCACCACACTACTCAGACCCTCCTCGCTCTTGCTGCCGGGCGACAGACCGGAAAGAAGCCTAGGCTGGGAAACCTCTCCGTCTGCCGCCTCCACCGCCGGAAACGAATGACCAGGGCTTCCAGCCAGACTGCTTAACCTCCGCCCCCAACCAGCGAGCATGCGCAGCTCTCGGCCACGGCCCCTCCCTGCGGTGGTCCACCCCCGTCAGGGAGCATGCGCGGACCTCCCGCCGTCCCGCCCCTCCCTTTCCAGACCCCGGTTCCTTAGAAACCAGGCGGCGCGTTCCCGGTGGCTGCGCGCTAGATTCTGGGGCCCGTGCGTCCCCGCCAGCCTTCCTCAAGGAGGGCTGGTGGCCGCCGAGACCCGTCCAGACCCTTGGTCTCCGGTGCGGCGCAGGGCGGGGCATGCCAGTTTGCCAGGTGAGAGGCGGCCGGCGACGGCGGGTGAGGATGAAGAAGGGCATGGCGCGGCGGCGAGCGGGCGCCTGCCGGGCCTCCTCCGCGGCTCGGCGCCCGGGGTCGGAGGCGGGGATACGCAGAGCTGGGGCTGGAGGGGGCCGTTCTAACAGCCAGCGCGGGCTCGGAGTTCGGGGGTCGCTCCAGAGTTCGTCCTCCCGCCTCAGAAATAGGACCTGCAAGTTTGGTCGTAGGATTTTAGAATTTTGGCTCCTGGAAGGACCTCGGCCATAACCCATCCCTTTACCGGACGCGAAAACCTAGGCTCCCCCGCCCTGTGCCGAGCAGAACCCCCTACCTGTGTGAGGACCGACGCTTTGTGGATAAGAATGTGAGGTATGGGAACCTCAGACAAAGGGCTCGTGGGGTAGCTGGTCCATCGTCTTTCAGAATGAGATGGTACTTTTGGGGGATAAATCTTTAAGAAAAGAGCGTTCAGGTGGCAGGTGGGAGAAGGGACACTCCAGAAGGTGCGGTGGCTCTGCCAGTCCCGGAGTGTCCACTGGCCAGATCTCCCTGGGCCTGGTCTACCTTTGAAGCTCAAGAAGGAAGCAGATGGACTTGCGAAGACAAAAGGTGAGGTGAAGTATTCTCAAGGCATTATCAGATGAATGGTGAGGGAGGAAGAGGGGGCCGGGAGATCAGGACTTGCGAATGGTGGTGTGAAGAGTTTACAGAGCATGTAAAGAACAAGACAGGAGTAGAAAAGTTTAAAGCTGCCTTGGATAGATACCAAGGAAGGTTATAAACCTTATTTTTGTTCATTGTTCCCACAGTGTCATGCTGAGGGCAAGACACACGAGGAAGGAAGTAGGTGGCTTTTAGTATCCAGAAACTGGTCGCACAGGGCAGAGGACCTTTGTAAGCTATGGGGCACAGAGGTCTCAGAAGGAAGAGCCCCGAGTCTGTGATCTTCAGGTGAACGGAACAACTGTTTAAATTAGAAAAGACACTTAATGCATTATTGTGATGTGGAGAGATATGGAGAAGATGGTAGTCAGGAAATCTAGATACATTCTTATTTATTTATTTTTGGCTGCCGTTGGGTCTTCGTTGCTGGGCACGGGCTTTCTCTAGTTGCAGAGAGCAGGGGCTCCTCTTCGTTGTGGTAGGCGGGCTTCTCATTGCGGTGGCTTCTCTTGTTGCGGAGCACGGGCTCTAGGTGCACAGGCTTCAATAGTTGTGGCACGTGGGCTCAGTAGTTGTGGCTCATGGGCTCTAGAGCGCAGGCTCAGTAGTTGTGGCGCACGGGCTCAGTTGCTCCGCGGCATGTGGGATCTTCCGGGACCAGGGATCAAACCCTTGTCCCCTGCATTGGCAGGCGGATTCTCAACCACTGCGCCACCAGGGAAGCCCCTAGATACATTCTTGATAAGGAAACTCATTTCCTTCTGAAAAGCTACACCAGGGAACAAGAGTTTTAAGGCCATCCATTTTACAGAAAATGTGAAAAAGTTATTGCTTTTGGACTAGGAGTTTAGAGAATTTATCTGTACCAAGAGCTGAAAATTTTCAGCAGACAGTACTATTGGTAGACACCCACCCCACCCCCACCATTTTACAGCTAAAGATTCTATTGTGAGAGGCTTTCTCTTACCACCTGGTTGTTCTATACCTTTCCTATGGAATGATTGGTCTGGATCTGATCTGTTATTTTTATTTGTTGGGAAAATGCAAATATGTGATTTCTATAGTAATACTAGAACCCGTTCGTAGTAGGATTAGCAATGAAAAAATAAGTACTCCCCCAAAAGACATAAATGTTTGTAATATGGGGAAAAGGAGTGTGTGATTTTTAAAAGATGGTCATCGAAGTCAGTTTGTTGTTAGCTTGATAAAACTAATTATCACTGTGTATTTGACTTTGCTGCAGGGTTGTTGTTTTTTTTACCCCTCAGAGTGATAAGAGAAGATGCATTGAAAGTATGATGATGTTAATAGGTAAAATTAGTTTAAGGAAGAAAGCTTTGTTCTTCCTGTGTCCATAACTATGGCAATTGCGGCTTTGCATTTTATTGACTTTTCTTCCATCTCTGGAAATATTTGTATAAATACCTCAAGAAATAATGGGGTATTATCAGAAGGATACGTAATCTGTGGGGGAACGTTGGCACTGTTAACCAAATCCTGTCAGAAAAGCTTTATGAAAATTATTGTATTCTGTGTAGAAACCCTCATTACTTTAGCATTGGCCCAGATAGAAGACAGACAAGTAGGCCAAAATCAAAGTAGATGGAAGGGAGCAATTACCATCTGTGGCGCTGGATAGGGGGTGGGAGGGTACTTTGAATGTCAGTGCAAATACTTCCTTGAATGAGCATTTGGAGAAAATAGTGCTTAAATGTGGTGAGTGTGCCCCATGGATTTGTGTGCATTATTTTTGCCCCTCTAATCAGAAAGACACTTGTTTTCAGAGGAGAAAGATGCGCACACTCTCAAAGTGTTTCTTCATTGCTATGGCAATGAGACCTTTGACAAATAATTACCTAACATCCATTCCATTTTCTGGGACAGCTGAGCGCAGTTATCAAACCTGGCCTGTAGTAAAGTAATCAACAGTATTTAACAGGCCAACTTACCAGATAAACCAGTAATGCTAGCAGGATTTACTTTCACTGAACTGCTTTTCTAGTTATACAATAAGAGGAGAAATAAAATGGGCACACAGCGTGATCTCATGTAGGAAGTTGTAATACAGAGTTGGTGTTCGGAAAACACAGGAATCAGCGACCACTCACTCAGAAGCAGAAGAGCTCTTCTGATGCCTAACAAGTCACTTGTGTGTTTTTATAATAGGAGGTCCAATTCTAGGATAAATCCACTATTAGAATTGGACAGTGTCTAGAAAAAAATTGGTTGTTTTGCTATATTTGAGAATTCGTTTACAGTATAGTAATAGGACATTATTTTTCTTACATACAAATAAAAGCAGCTTTGTATTAGTAAACTTCAGGACAGCCTAAAAGTCCAAATTACTTGAAAATTTAGATGTCAGGTGTTTTTAAGAGTGGGGAATGAAAGATAGCTGAAATAAGTTTGGGCTCATGAAAATCAGAATGATAAAAGATGCTGAGAAAAACATGAACACAGTAAGACTACCCAGCACGCTAACATTCACTTATGAATTAGCCATTAGGTCAGGAATGAGCTCATTAAAGTACCATGTCTTTAAACCCAGACAAAGGAAATGAGAAATGGAGTAAATATTTCTTTTTCGTGATGATGGGAATGAACACTTAGAAAATAGGATTAAACATTAAGAAGGAAGAGGTGAATGTTCCTGCATTACTTAAATACACTCAAACCCTACCCTTAACACGTGTTCTTTAGTTCCTGCTCTTAGAAGGGGAATTGCAAGTAGTGCCTTTGTCCTAAGTACTGTCGGTTTTCAAGGTTGCCAGTGACAAAATGCCACACTCTTTGGGACCCAGGATTGCCAGGAATTGCTGTGGGGATACCTCAGTCTCCCCACCACCTCTCTGAGCCATTCCCAGAAGCTGCTTCTGTAATGGTTCCTATCTGTCTTCTACTATGAAAGATTAGGAACGAAGGCTTTGAGGAATGGGAACTAAGTACTGAGCACAGTCTTCCTTTCTGGCCTGGGATAACTCTGCTCCTCTCAAACTGTCAGCTCTCAATTTCTCATGAGAATAGATAATCCCAAAATACAACCGGAAACGCTTCTACTTGGCTTTGAGATTTACCATATCACTTTACAACCTCAAAATCTTTATTATTTACTTTCACGATTATATTTTGCTTAGAATGATAATGTTAGGCAAATCATGTAATTTCTGGGCCATAATTTCTTAACCTGTATAATGGTTATAATAGAAAATTGGAAAATGACATAGGTGCCTAACACTAGAGAAAGGAAAAGCTGGTTCATGTAGTCAGTAAAATACCACGTAACCCTTAAAAACTGTCTGTGACGACATGAAAAATGCATGTCAAAATAGTAAGTGAAAAAAAATCAGAATACAAAGTTGTGAATACAGTTGGATTACAAGTACATCAAACAGATGTAAAAACTTAGCAAAAAGGAACATAAAAAGAACACATAGTAATTTTCTGTAATGAGTAAATATTAAAACAAACAAACCAACAAACCCCTCCTGAAAGTTTCTTGCTTGTGTAAAGAATGATACTGAACTTGTTTTCTCTCTGCGAGCCTTCACCCCTTCTTGCTCTCTGACTGTATTAAAAGTGGTGGAGGGAGAACGGTGGCAGGGACGGGGCAGCACTGATGTTTCCTAATTAACTCAGGTGTCATGAACCAAACAGTAGTGCCATTACCTAGGATAATGAATTTACATGTACGTATTTGAAAGGTGACTGTACAGATCTTATGCTGCTTTCTAAGACTGCTATTTCTTTTGGTGCTCGTTGATGAATAGTTTTGACTCTTAGGGTCTCTTTTGGTGCTTGTTGATGGATGGTTTTGTATTATAGCATCTCAAAGCACATTTTAGGATGTTCCACGTGGTTAATGGTTTCTGTAGCTTGGTGATGGTTCCTGCTAGGAAATGGTTATCATCTCAGAGGGGCCTCTCTGGGGGTGGCTCTGGGAGCCTGTGAGATGTGTATTTGTCATCCAGGCATCCTCTCATTGTCAGGGAAATGGGGGATGGTAGAGAGATCAGCTGTACTTCCTGTTACTTTTCAGCCTTTTGCACTCATATTCCTGTGCCAGGTGCTAAGGGGACATAGCTTGCTTTTTGAAGCAATGGGGGAAATGATTGAACATAGTATTTCTTATCTGATCTTATTTTCGAAGCTAAATCATTGTGCTTAAACGGCTGTTTTGGTTCCCCCGACCGAAGGCTTGCTCCTGATCGTAGTAGTTATTCTTTTAAAATTTTTGTCTTTGTTTCTCCTTCCTTCACTGCTTAATATTCCTGATATGCTAAGATTGTTGTCCAAAGAACATTTAAATGCCTTCAAGTAATTTCCAAATTATTATAGGAGTGTTACCAAATACCTTGAAGTGTTAAGTTTCAGGGAGCTGTTATCTCCTTAATACAGTCTTGGTCCTGAAAGAGCTTAGAGTCTCAATAGTGAGGTAAGACATTGAGCATCATTTAAACAATACTCAGAAAATTCTAAAATACTAAAATGAATGGCTATTTTCAGGTGGGCATATCCCATATACACCCTGTATTTTATAACCGGCCTCCTTCATTACACATTAACCAAAAGGAAAACAGGAAAAAGGGGGTGTTATGGCAAAGACTGTCCTGAGATTAGATTATTTTACATCTCAGGTTTAACACAGCTGAGCATGATCATGGCCTAGTTGGTAAGCAGTTTTCCGCATACAAGTCGAGATGTTTGTGAAGGGCACCAGGCATGTCCAGTCACTGGAGAACTACTCAACCTTCCTGGTGACCAGAGGCCATATAACAGAGTTAGAGAACACCGGTCAGGGTTGTTGTGTTCTGGGGTGCCCTAAGAACATCCTACATCCAAAATCTGAAGGAAGGCAGACAGGTAATTCTCTAAAGGGTCTCTTGCTGCCATAGAAATAGCCATTTTCACAGCGACAGGATGCTTGTATCCATATAGAGTGTGGAAAACACAAAGGAAACCTTAGTAAATTAGGTTTGCACATTGAAAAATGTTTTATTATTATAATTAAAAACTCATCCTTTTCTTGGGATTACAGGTAAAACCAAAGTATGTAATATACCTCACTCTAGGGTTGGCTACTTCACATGCATCACAGCCAAGTGTGCTTTACCTCAGCAAAGGCAGAGTCTTTGTCACATGCCTGCCACTCATTGTGTTCCTCTGTCAAATTATTCCTTGGTATTCAACAGTGGGTGTAGCAAGAAATGGAAACTAAGCTCCAGGAACCTGACCTGTCTGGATCACTGCTCTGTGCCCCACCTTCTGGCATAATGCCTGACTCATTGTTGCCCTTACAAATATTAGGGAACGAATGAGGAAAGAACTCTGGTGACTGGATATTGTACCATTAAGTGGAGTGAGGGAGCACAGGAGAAGGAGAGGAAAGATGATTTTGGGTTGGGAGAAGCTGGTAGGTCTCTCGGGTGGGATTTCCAGTAGACACTTAGAAGTATAGAGCCAGTTAAGGACGTTTGCGTGGAGGTCAGAGTGAAGTTGAAGGATTAGATAAAATTGCTCTGTGAGAGAGTAGGGCTGAGGATGGAATTTTCAGGTTGATGTCAGTCTAGAACTCATTCTTAAGGCAATCTTTGAAAAAATAATCTTGCTACTGCCAGACTTTCAAAAGCAATAAGGAATTAATACAGCTGGTAGATAAGTACTTTTTCTTACTGTAATCATCAGCTGAAACTAACTTTCAGATCTAATAATTATCCAGATACCTCTGTGGGTGTTAAATTTACTTCTCCTTTATGACCCAATTTAGCTGACCCTTTTGTACATTGTGTAGTTACACCTCATTAGGCAGGTCATTAGGCCTTTCATTAGTGTCCCTCCTAGGACACTGTGTGGAGGGTAGTGCAGAGATGAGGAACTGGCATCTTTGGCTAGGGCTGGGTATGCTCTCCTGCTCTCTGGTGGCTGCCTAACAGTTTACCTCCGTGTCAGCTTGTAGAAATGGGGGAATAGCATTTCTTTCCTTGGTCCTGTTTGTGTTTTTGCTGTCAGTGAGAAGGCAGCGATCTCTGTCATTGAGTCAGTGTAAGACACTTAAAATAAACAAATCATAGAAAAACTAAACCTTGCCACAGAGCCTTTGGATCGTTGAAACCCAGGGACCAAAGTATTTGTCATAACTCATGCGTAAAACTCAATGCCTGTTTGTTTTGTTTGGCTTTTATTTTTCAATGGAAACATACATGTAGGTAAAGAAACACTTTCACATTTATCTGAAAGCAGTCCTTCAGAAAGCAGTGTTACCCTTTCAGACTATAAGTACAAGCTGGTTCATGGGGAGCTCTAACTGAACTGCAGGTAGTCCCTCTGCTGTGAACATGCAGTTCAGAACTCAAGCTGCATACTTCCCCTGGTTCCTGCTCAGGCTCGGGTGATGAGGTGTGGTTGTCTTCCCTCTTGGGTCCAGCACTGCTATCCACCCAGTGGCAGCCTGTCTACCACAGTGTCTCGATTCCAGGTGTTGGGAGACCCAAAGGAGGGCTGGGGGACAGTTGGACATACCTTTCTAATTAGTTCTTGGTACATGACTGATGGTGAAGGCCACATGGAAGGCTACTTATTTCCCTACCAGTTTCCTGGGTTTTGCAAAAGCAGGATTGAGCTTAAAATTGACCTTTACGTTTAATTTTATCTCCTTTACCATGCTCAAGAATTATGCTCTTATGTTATAGATCCCTTTGCAACTGGATGTTACGTCATGGCACCCCCCTCCTATGGTAATGTTCCACGTATCAGTTCTGGAGCATCATTCAGAGAAGCTTATATTCAGGGAATTCGCTGGTGGTCCAGTGGTTAGGACTCGGCGCTTTCACTGCCGGGGCTTGGGTTCAGTCCCTGGGCAGGGAACTAAGATCCTGCAAGCCCTGTGGTGTGGCCAAAAAAAACAACAACAAAGAAGCTTATATTCTTAAAGATTTTAGAACATATTTTATTTACAGTAGGAAGGAGGGACTTCCCTGGTGGCACAGTGGATAAGAATTTGCCTGCCAATGCAGGGGACACGGGTTCGATTCCTGGTCTGGGAAGATCCCACATTACGTGGAGCAACTAAGCCTGCGTGCCACAACTACTGAGCCCGTGCGCTGCAACTACTGAGGCCAGTGCTTCTAGAGCCCGTGCTCCTCAACAAGAGAAGCCACTGCAAGGAGAAGCCTGAGCACCGCAACAAAGAGTAGCCCCAGCTCGCCACAACTAGAGAAAGCCGGCACGTAGCAACAAAGACCCAACACAGCCAAAAATAAATAGAATTAAATCTTAAAAAAAAAATAAAATAGGAAGGAAAAGAAGAACTTGAGCAGGAAAAACTGTTGCCTTCTAGTCAGTGCAGCTACCACAAAGGCTTTGACCTGACTTCTTGATTCATCTGTTCTCGTACTTATTCATTCATATGCTCATTCCTCAATCATTACGCAGCAGCACCTACTCAGCTTCAGACACTGCTCTGTCCTGGTGACAGCAAAGTGTGAGATGGGCAACGTCTTGACATCATGACAGATCCCAGTGAAGTGTGACGGGCACTGTGAAAGCCAAAGCTCAGGCACAGCTTTTCTGAAGAAGTGGTATTTAACTGGAGCCCTAACAGATCTGAGAAGGAGTTATCCTGAGGAAATAAGAAAAAGAAAAGATTCTTTCAGGCAGAGCAAACAGTTTGGACCAGAATCTCAGAGCAGGACTGAAAGAGTTAGATTTGGTAGTTGCTAGCATGCTGAGTGCAGTGTAAAGGAGAAAGTGGTAAGGTGGAGAGATGGGAAAAGGCCCAACCCACACTGGGGAGAGCCCATGAAGGAATTTGGGCTTTATCTTAGGGTCACTTAGAGGCTGGGGAAGAAAATGGTCAGGTCCATTTCCATCGAGACTCACTCGATGTCTGTTCAGGGAACCAGAGCAGTGGATGAATTCAAGGGGCATTAAGATGTCCAATTGATGGGTTGTAGGGATGGACTGGCTGTGGGGGCAGGAAGGCTTCACTGCAGCCAGAGTGGTTCCTTAGGAACCGGTTAGGTTTGAATCACTATCACTTGTTTGAGTCCACTATCACTTACTTTCCCTTCAGGATTGTCTGTTGGCATTTGACTGAACATAGCCCCTAAGTGCTGGATCACTGTGGTCCTGCAAGCCTCGATTGATTATTTACTTACTTACTTATTTATTTATGTATTTATTTATGGCTGCATTGGGTCTTTGTTGCTGCACACGGGCTTTCTCTAGTTGCGGCAAATGGGGGCTACTCTTCGTTGCGGTGCGCGGGCTTCTCATTGCGGTGGCTTCTCTTGTTTCGGAGCATAGGCTCTAGGCATGCGGGCTTCGGTAGTTGTGGCTCACGGACTTAGTTGCTCCACGGCATGTGGGATCTTCCCGGACCGGGGCACGAACCCGTGTCCCCTGCATCGGCAGGCGGACTCTCAACCACTGCGCCACCAGGGAAGCCCGACAGGTGGATTCTTAACCACTGCGCGCCACCGGGGAAGTCCCAAGGCTTGATTTACAGTGTGCTTCTCTGTTAGAGAGAGGAAACTTGACTACAAGGGGTCTGAGCTAACTGATAAGCTTGAGTCATGTCACGTAGAGGAGTGGTGGTAGTTGGAGAGACAGTTCTGGGTGAGGGCCCCTCTTGACAGGTCAAGTTGTAGCTTAAGACTGAGAGCATCAGCTCATTTTCCTAATCCCAATTGGCAGACAGAGCTATTCTGTTATATGATGCTTTCTTTCCTAAACCATTAAACCAGATTCTGCCCCAGACTATTTAATTAACAATGTAAGTACTCTCTTTATTACATTTGTGAACATATCCCAAGATCATACAGAATTATATACAGTTTTGATGAGTTCAGTATATACGTTTTTGTTTATTGATTAACTACGCAGAAGCAAGGTCTGATATCTTTCATTTTTTTCAGCAAATATTTACTGAGCACCCACTACATATCAGACCTTGTTCTAGGAACTTGGGGGTACAGCAGTGAACAAAACTGACAAAAAATTCCCTTTCCTCAAGGAGCATGCTTTCTAGCAGGAGTGGTAGGATGAGACCAACAATGGGAAGATAAACCTGTTTCTGATAAGACAGCATTTGAGTAGAGACCTGAAGGAAGTGAGGGAATGAGTAAGCCAAATTGATATCATCTGTACAGTAGAGGGAACAGCCAGCGCAAAGGCCCTGAGACAGAGACATACCTGGTATGTTTGAGATACATACAGCAGTGAACCACTGTGGCTGGAGCAGAGTGAGCAAGGGGAAGAGAAATTGGGTATAAGGTCAGAAAGAGGATAGGGTGCAGACAGATCACATAGGGCCTTTTGTAGGTCAGGGGAAGAACCTTGGCTTTTATTATAAGAGAGATGGGAAGCTTGTGGCGCCTTCGGGCAGGGAAGTGGCTTGATCTGACTTACATTTTAATTGCGTCACTCACAGTGCTTTGTTGACAATAGATTGGGGAGCATGGGAAGGGGCAGGGTAGAATCTGGGAGACCAGGTGGGCTGTCATAGTAACACTGGAGAGAGGTGATAGTGACTTGAACTAAGGTGGTGGCAATAGAGTAGTATAGGAAGTGCTTGGATACAGGATGCATTTTGAAGGTAGAGAGCCAGCAAAACTTGTTTTTATGGATCAGGTGAGAAGTGTGAGAGAAGAAGGATCAAAGACTACTCCAAGGTTTTGATTTGAACAGTTGGAAAATTTGTGTTATCAGTTCCTGAGATGAAGCCATTGTGGGAAGAGAGAGTTTGGTGGGGAGAAACATCAGGAGTTTAGTTCTGGACACGAAGTCGAAATGTACATCAGATGGGCGGTTGTTTATACTAGCCTGGAGCTCAAGGAAGAGGACCTGGCTGATAACTTTCGGAGTTGTCAGAGAATAGATAGTATTTAAAGCCATGAGACTGAATAGGATCATCAGTCATGAGCCAGGAGCAATGGTTACCACAGTCGTTATCAGGAGAAACTAGCAGAGAAATGGCCAGAGAGGTAGGACGAAACACAGCTAATGTCACAATCTGTTTTAAAAAATTGGGGGACTTCCCTAGTGTCTTAGTGGTTCAGAATCCGCCTACCAATGCAGGAGACATGGGTTCGAGCCCTGGTCTGGGAAGATCCCACATGCCGCGGAGCAGCTAAGCCCGTGTGCCACAACTACCGAGCCTGCGCTCTAGAGCCCACGAACCACAACTACTGAGCCCGCGTGCCGCAACTACTGAAGCCCGCGCGCCTAGAGCCCGTGTTCCGCAACAAGAGAAGCCACCACAATGAGAAGCCCACGCGCTGCAACCAAGAGTAACCCCTGCTCACTACAACTAGAGAAAGCCCACGCGCAGCAACAAAGACCCAACGCAGCCAAAAATAAAAATAAATAAATTAAAAAAAAATAGTTTGGGGAATTCCCTGGCTGTCCAGTGGTTAGGACTCTGTGCTTTCAACACAGAGGGCACGGGTTCAATCCCTGGTTGGAGAACTAAGATCCTGCAAGCGACATGGCACGATAAATAAATAAATACATACATAAATAGGAAGGGAGGGAGGGAGGAAGGAAGGAAGGAAGGGAAGGGAAGGGAAGGGAAGGGAAGGGAAGGGAA
This sequence comes from Aethalodelphis obliquidens, assembly GCF_003676395.1. Taxonomy (NCBI): domain Eukaryota; kingdom Metazoa; phylum Chordata; class Mammalia; order Artiodactyla; family Delphinidae; genus Aethalodelphis; species Aethalodelphis obliquidens. Next base: position 18,725,854 of record NW_020837964.1, read on the forward strand.
GGGAAGGGAAGGAAAGGAAAGGAAGGAAGAAAGATAGGAAGATTGATTGAGGGCCCAACTCAATAACTAGGGTCCTGGCCTCATCACTGGCCACAATGCTTTATTTTAGCGTATTTTATATTAAGATACAATTACTGAAAAAATTCATCCTCAGAAAAATCTAATTCCCAAACAAGCCCCTTGGTACTGGCCCCTTGGAATGTGTCTGAGGGGCCAGAGGCCTGCGGCAAAGTCTGAGGAGGGATGCCCTAAGGGTGCACAGCTCTCAAAGCCTGCTGCTGCTGGGGAGTTCCAGCTGTGGGCTGGTTATGGGGTGTGTGGGGGGGTGGGAGCTGAGCTAGCCACCCTTGTGGTGTGCTAACCTTATTGCCCAACCTGTACAGCTACAACCACAAACTGTTACACATTATTTCTCACTTATAGCCATCATTAACTTCACCTGCCTACGGCGATACCGGAGAAGAACTCCTTTCTGAACCCTCACTTCCTTAGTATGAGTTGTTCGTGAGTGGTGAGGACTTGCCTAACACCCACAGCTCAGCAGCTCATCCAGTGTGATGTTGGCTAGGGAAAAGTGCCCTCTTCAGATCCTCAGCAAGTGCCGAGACTTAGTAGATCATTGGCCTTAGCTTGGCTTCAGCCATTTTCTCCATACAGTCATCCCTCAGTACCTCTGTGTGTGTGTGTGTGTGTGTGTGTGCGCGCGCGGGGGTGGGGGTGTGGTTCCAGGACCCCTATGGATACCTAATACGCGCATGCTCAAGCCCCTTATATAAAATGGCATATAACATACATCCTCTCATATGCTTTATATCATCTCTAGATTACTTAAAATACCTAATACAATGTAAATGCTATGTAAATAGTTGTTAATACAATGTAAAACTATGTAAATAGTCACTGGTGTGCAGCAAATTCTAGTTTTATGTTTTGGAACATTTTGGTATTTTCTTTTTTTTTTTTAATAGATCAATGGTTGGTTGAATCTGAGGATGCTTAGATACAGAGGGCCAACTGTATTGGTACCAAAAGTATTCTTACACGGTTTTTGTTTTGTTTTAAAGGAAAGAGACTTTTAATTCACACATGTCCATTTAATTTGATTATAGATGAAATCCGCAGGGTGCAAGTAGGTTGTTCTATACCCTTAGACACCACTTATGGTGGTTAAAAATTGAGGTATAATTTACATACAATTAAATGAACAGATGCTAAGTATTCAGTTTGATGAGTTGTGACAAATATATCCCCATGTAACCACAATGCAACACAAGATATAGAGTATTTCCACCATCATTCGTTTCCTGGTGCCCCTTTCTGGTCGGTTCCACACCTCTCTCCTCCACACCCCAACCTGCCAACCACCACGCTACCACTTCTGACTACTGTCATTAATAAGTAAGGTTTGCCTGTTCCTGTACCTCAAATAAATGGAATCCTACAGTATGGGGGGTTTTTTGGTGTATGTGCCTAACATCTTTCACTCAACATAATATTTTTAAGATTCACACATGTTGTTGCATATATTAGTAGTTCATTCATTTTTACTGCTTTTCTGTATTCCATTGTATGCCTATACCATAATTTGTTTATCTAATCTCATTCATAAACATTTGGGTTTATTACCAATGTGGGGCTAAGATGAATTAGGACTGCTGAGAACGTTTTTTGTGGACGTATGTTTTCATTTTCTTGGGTAAATATCTACGAGTGGAGTTGCTGTGTCATTGAGTTGATATATGTTTAACTTTAGAAGAAAACGTCAGTTTTCCAAAGAGACTGTACTATTTTACACTGCCACCAACAATGTATGAGAGTTGTATTTGCTCCATATCCTCTCCAAACTTTGGGATTGTCAGTTTTTTTTTTTCTTTGCCATTCTAGCAAGTATTTTGAGTATCTCAGCAGTGGTTTTAGTTTGCATATGCCTGATAACTAATGATACGGAGTACCTTTTCATGTGCTTATTGACTTTTCCTGTATCTTTTGTGTGAAGCAATCAAAGTCCTTTGACATTTAAAAAAAATCAAGTTGTTCATTTTTTCATCATTGATTTGTAGGATTTCTTCTGCATACAAGTCCTTTGTTACGTATGTGTTTGGCAAATATTTTTTGCTAATCTGTGGCTTACCTCTTTATTTTTTTAGTGGAGTCTTTTAATGAGCAGAAATTCTTTAAATTTTTGAAAACCAGTTTATCAATGGGTTAATCCTTTTTGTGTCCTGTCCAAGAAATCTTTACCTATTCCATGGCCTTGAAAATGTTCTCTGATACGTTTTTCTAGAAGCTTTATGGTTCTGGCTTTTACATTTAGGTCTTTGATTCATTTTGAATTGATTTTTGTGTACACAGTGAGAAATGAAGGGTCAGGTTTTTTGTTTGCCATATGGAAATCTAATTGTTCCAACACCATTTTTAAAAAATTAATTAATTAATTTATTTTTGGCTGTGTTGAGTCTTCATTGCTGCGCGTGGGCTTTATTTAGTTGCGGTGAGCGGGGGCTACTCTTTGTTGGTGGTGCGCAGGCTTCTCATTGCAGTGGTGTCTCTTGTTGCGGAGCACGGACTCTAGGCGCATAGGCTTCAGTAGTTGTGGCTCGCAGGCTCCAGAGTGCAGGCTCAGTAGTTGTGGCTCACAGGCTTAGTTGCTTCGCGGCATGTGGGATCTTTCCTGACCAGGGCTCGAACCCATGTCCCCTGCATTGGCAGACTGATTATTAACCACTGCGCCACCAGGGAAGCCCACAACACCATTTTTTTTTTTTTGTGGTACGCGGGCCTCTCACTGTTGTGGCCTCTCCCGTTGCGGAGCACAGGCTCCGGACGCGCAGGCTCAGCGGCCATGGCTCACGGGCCCAGCCGCTCCGCGGCATGTGGGATCTTCCCGGACCGGGGCACGAACCCGTGTCCCCTGCATCGGCAGGCGGACTCTCAACCACTGCGCCACCAGGGAAGCCCAACAACACCATTTTTTAAAAAGAGTTTTCTTTCCCCATTGAATTGATTTAATACTTTGGCTGAAAATCAATTGACTGCATTTGTGTGGCTTGTAGGGTAAATATACTATTACAAGGCAATAAGTTGGTCTGTAGAAATCCCTAATGACTTTTGAAGCCTGGCAGTGAAAAATAGAAAGCATAATTTGTAACTTAAAAATATATGTTACAAGGCAAAGTATTATAGATTTTTTAATAGCTTGGATGGAACTACCCCGGCTCCATCCATCTGTAAGCTTCTGAATAGCTTGATGATTCTAATAGCATCAGGAAGACAAAATTCCAGAACAAGTAATGACATTGAAAAAAAACCCTGAGGGCTTCCCTGGTGGCGCAGTAGTTAAGAATCTGCCTGCCAATGCAGGGTTCAAGCCCTGGTCCAGGAAGATCCCACGTGCCGCGGAGCAACTAAGTCCATCTACCACAACTACTGAGCCTGTGCTCTAGAGCCCGCGAGCCACAACTACTGAGCCTGCGTGCCACAGCTGCTGAAACCCACGCGCCTAGAGCCCATGCTCCGCAACAAGAGAAGCCACCGCAATTAGAGGCCTGCACACTGCAATGAAGAGTAGCCCCTGCTCGCTGCAACTAAAAAGAAAGGTCATGCACAGCAACGAAGACCCAGCGCGGCCATAAATAAATAAATAAATAAATTTATTTATTTAAAAATAAAAACCTGTCATTTGTACACCCATGTTCATAGCAGCATTGTTCACAGTAGCTAAAATGTGGAAGCTACCCAAGTGTCTACTGACAGATGAATGAATAAACAAAATGTGGTATGTGCATGCAGTGGAATATTATCCAGCCTTAAAAGGAAGGAAATTCTGACACATGCTACAACATGGGTGAGCCTTGAGGACGTTGTGCTAAGTGAAATAAGCCAGTCACAAAAGCACAAGTGTAATGTGGTTACACTTATATGAGGTACCTAGGGTAGTCAGACCCATATAGACAGAAAGTAGAACGGTAGTTACCAGGGGCTGGGGGGAGGGGGAATGGGGAGTTATCGTTTAATGGATATAGAGTTTTAGTTCTGCAGGGTGAAAAGAGTTCTATGGATGGGTGGTGGTGAGTGTGCACAATAATGTGAATGTACTGAATGCCACTGAACTGTACATTTTTAAATGGTTAAGATGGTAAATTTGATGTTATGTGTATTTTACCACAATTAAAATTTTTGAAAACCTAACTATACAAGTACAGAATATTAGGACATGTGCAAAATCCTACCATGTGTCAGGATAACATGGCTGTCTAAATTCTAAAATGAATGGAAGCAACAGGAGTGTAATATACAGGGAAGAAGGCCAGAATATGCTCAGGATATGGTGTTCAGTTCTGGGGCTGCATTTCAGGGGCATATTGACAATCTAGACAATGGACAAACCAGAGCAGCCTTAGCCAGCAGGATAGAGAATGTGAGGAAGGTCTGAGGGAATTAAGGGAGTTCGGTCTGTAAAGGAGTGTATCAGTTAGCTTTTGTGGTATAACAAACAACCTCAAAATTCAGTACCTTAAGACAAACATTGATTATTTCTCATGGTTCTTAGGGTGACCTGGGTGGTGGTTCTTGTCCAGGTAAGCTCAGCTAGAACTGGATAGCCTGAAATGATCTCAGTCAACTGGCAGTTGACTCACTGTCAGCTGGAGCAGAGGGAATGACTTGGTCACATGTTTCTTATGATCCATTAGGATGGCCTGGGCTCATTCACATGGTGATGCCTCCAGAGATCCCAGGAGTTGCAACAGAGCAAGCCTTAATGCACAAGTACTTTTCAAACCTCTTGTGTCATGTTGCTAATGTCCCATTGGCCAGAGCAAGTGACATGGCTAAGTACAGAGTCACTGTGCGAAGTGATTGACTACCCAAGGCATGAAACCAAGGAAGGGAATTATTGTGGCCATCTGCAAACAACCTAAGAAACATAGAGGAAACATGAGAGTTTCATTAGGAACATCACAGGTTGTTCCACAGTGTAGAAGTAAGACCAATGGGATGGAAGTTAAATGAGGGTAGACTTCATGTCAATCTGAAGTGGAACTTTCTGGCTAAAGTGGCCCCAGAAGAACAGAAGCGGACCACCAGTAAAAGGAGGGCCTTCCCATTGGATGTGTTGGAGAAGCTCTATGACCAGCCTTTCTGACCAACTCGGACCTGTTACATCATCTCCAGGAAGCCTTTTCTGCTTGCACACCACCTGGGGCCCATGTAGTTAATGGTGCTCTTCTCTGTGCCACACACAGTTTCCTGTTGCTCTATCATACCATATAACAAATGTGTTTACCTGCCTGTCTTGTTGATGAAATGGAGTTCCTTAAGGGCATGGATGACATCTGATTCACCATCTCAGTGCCAGTATCTGCAGGAAATTGTGTTCCATCCTCAGATTGCCTCCTGGTGGTCAGATGTATGTGGCAACTCGAGCCATAGAATCTGCATTTCAGGCAGAATGAAGGGGGAGGTGGGGGGGGAATATGCCCGACAACTGAGATTGCTGTCTTTTTAATTTATTTATTTTGGCTGTGCCAGGTCTTAGTTGCGGCACGCGGGATCTCTTTTGCGGCATGCAGGCTCTTTTTTTATTTATTTATTTTTATAAATTTATTTATTTTATTTTATTTTTGACTGCGTTGGGTCTTTGTGGCTGCGTGCGGGCTTCCTCTAGTTGTGGCGAGCGGGGGCTACTCTTTGTTGCGGTGCATGGGCTTCTTACCGTGGTGGCTTCTCTTGTTGCGGAGCACGGGCTCTAGGCATGTGGGCTTCAGTAGTTGTGGTACACGAGCTCAGTAGTTGTGGCTCATGGGCTCTAGAGCGCAGGCTCAGTAGTTGTGACGCACGGACTTAGTTGCTCTGCGGCATGTGGGATCTTCCTGGACCAGGGCTCAAACCCGTGTCCCCTGCATTGGCAGGCAGGTTCTTAACCACTGCGCCACCAGGGAAGTCCCCCAGGCTCTTTTTTTAGTTGCGGCGTGTGGGTTCTTAGTTGCAACGTGCGGGATCTAGTTCCCTGACCAGGGATCAAACCTGGACCCCCTGCATTGGAGTGTGGAGTTTTAACCACTGGACCACCAGGGAAGTCCCGCCCTATCTTAAAAGAACGTTTCCAGAAACTCTACCAAACTGTACCTTGTATTATTTGTCTTCCTAGACACACCTCTTTGCAAGGGAGGCTGGAAAATATAGGTTTTAGCTCAGCACGCTGAAACCCCCAACATTATAAACAAATTGTTGGTAGAAAAGGATTCATAGGCACCTTCTGCCCAGGGTCTGACCCCTACTTAAGCTGCCTAATGAATGAGTGACCTCTCTGAAGTTATGCACTAACGCCAGAGTTCCCAGAATCTGTGACTCTTCACCCGCACAGTGAGGTAGGGTGTTCTTTTTATCATAATCCTGGCTACCTTCATGACTATACGCTGTCACTTGGAGCTCCTGGCCTTATAACCCCTGGGATAGGGCAGGGATCAGCACCCCTTTTCTGTAAAGGGCCAGATGGTAAATATTTTAGGCTTTGTGGGCCATATGGTCTATGTTGCAGCTACTTTGCTGTCGTAGCACGTAGATAAAGGAATGGGTGAAACTGTGTTCCAGTAAAACTTTTTACAAAAACGGACTTCCCTGGTGGTCCAGCAGTAAAGAATCTGCCTTACAACGCAGGGGATGCAGGTTCAATCCCTGGTCAGGGAAGTAAGATCGCACATGCTGCGGGGCAACTAAGCCCGCGCAGCACAACTACTGAGCTTGCGTGCCTCAACTAGAGCCCATGTGCTGCAAACTACAGAGCCCACGCGCTCTGGAACCCGAGTGCCACAACTACAGAGCCCACACACCCTGGAGCCTGCACGCCACAACTAGAGAGCCCGCACACTGCAACTAAGACCCGATGCAGCCATAAATAAATAAATAATAAATTTTTTAAAAAAACAAAAAACAGGTGTCATATTGGATTTGGCCCACCTCTGTGATGGGGAGTGGGTCTCGTCCTGTGGTTTTGCAGAAGCTGTGGCTCCATGGGCTAGACATACAGAAGGTTAGATGATATTTAGCCAGTCTGGGAAGAACAGAATCCACAAATCCCAGGTTTGGCACGTGTCTCAACCGTCAGGCCTCATGGCTTCCCTGTTTCTCTTAATGATACTACAACTTCCCAGGCTTAGAACTTCAATATCAATTTTTAGGGGGTCACATTTTTTTAAAAATATAATTTACATACCAGTAAAATTGACCATTTTTAGTGTACAGTTCTATGAGTTTTGACAAATGCATATAGTCATATAACCACCACCATAGTCAAGATATAGAACAGTTCCTTCACCATTCCCCACCCCCAAAATTCCCTTGTGGCATTTTGTAGTCTCCTCAGGCCCCTGACCCCAATTCTTGGGAACCACTGATCTATTATTCTGCCCCTATAATTTGCCTTTTTTATTATATGATGTAAATGGAATCACGCAGTATGGAGCCTTTGGAGTCTAGCATCTTTCATCTAGCATATAATACATTTGAAATTCACCCACGTCATGGCGTGTATTAGTTCATCCATGTCGTGGCGTGTATTGGTAGTTCTTTTTTTATTGCCGAGTAGTATTCCATTACAGTAATATACTACCATTTGTTGATCCACTCACCAGTTGAAGGACATTTGTGTTGGTTCCAAGTTTTGGCAGTTACAAATAAAGCCAACATTAGACATTATAAAGTAAGCCTTCACATATGGGTTTTTGTGTGAACATAAGTTTTCATTTCTCTTGGTTAGTAGCTGGAAGTGGGATTGCTAGGTTGTATGCTGTGTATATTTAACTTAAAAGACGACACACTGTTTTCCAAAGTGGCTGTACCATTTTTCATTTTCACTAACCATGAACAGCTGCTTTATATCCTCGCCAGTTTTTGATATCAGATTTTCTGAATTTCACACATTCCAATAGGTGTGTAGTTGTAATAAATAAGTTTTAATTTGCATTTCTAATTAATGCAATTGAATAATCTCATGACTTGATATGTTGAATTATAGTAATTGATTTTAGAATATTGAAACAGCCTTACATTTTCTTGGTCATCATGCATTGTCCTTTTAACACATTGCTGGATTCAGTTTGCTAATACTTCGTTGAGGATTTTGTGCCTATGTTCATGCGGGATGTTGGTCTATAGTTTGGCGTCATTTTTGGCTTTTCCCTCTCCGCTCATAATCCCAGGTCCTATTGATAGCTGTCTGCTCCACTTCATTCCCTCCATCAGACCCTCCTTATCTCTTATTTTATATCTTAACTGGTTCTCTGTGTCTAGTGTCTCCTGAACTCTATTCCACCTACATCAAATTAAAAAAAAAGAAAATTCAGTACTTTGCTTTGTTTACTGTGTTAGTTAGGGTCCAGGCAGGACACAGCCCGCACATTCAGAGGGCTATTGAAAAGCCTTTAATGGAGAGATTATTTACGATGGTGAGTGTGGTAAGGGAAACCTACAAGGGATGGTGGCCCACCGAGGGACTGGCTACAGCTGATACTGTTACCACCTCAGGCACAGTGGGGGAAGGGAGGGGTACAGGACCCCAGCAAAATCTGTGGCTATGGGAGAGGGGTCCACCGTAGACACTGACCTGGGTCAAGGATCACAGCTCCTGCCAGAGCCACATGCTGGTAGGGAGAGAGGCAGAGAATGAATAGTGTAACCTTTCTTCCTGTGCTCTGATCTCCTCCTGAGATTGGCTGGACCCAGATGGAAGCCAGAGGGCCTAAAGCCCACGTGATATAGTTCTTAGAGACTGACCTTCTGATTCGTGGGGGACAGAGCAGAGTAGAGAGGGGATCAGGTGGCGAAGGTGGGACAGAGCAAAAGTACCGAGCACACCCACCAATCAAAGTCCAAACTCCTTAGATTAGCACTTGTGCCACCAGCTCTGGCTCCTACTCCCTTTCTGACTTGTTGCTCCCAAAGTTAAGACTGTGTCTTTTCATCTTTTTATCCGCTACAGTCTCCCTGTTGGGTCCCTCAATGAAGGTGTGATGTATGAACAGAGCATATTGGTTTGAATGGTGGAGCTGAGGCAAGCAGTCGCCAAGCCAGGGAGCAGAATGAACTTTCCTGGCTCATACTCATCGCTAAGGATGAGAGAAGAGTTGTTCCACACGTACAAGCCTCTGTTTTTACAGAGGCTCAGAGAAGCTCAGTAACCTGCTCCAGGTTTCACAACTAGTTGTGGCAGGTGTGTTACACAAAACCAGCTGTGGAACGCTGGAAGAGTTACCTAGCCACTCTAAGCTTCTGCTTTCCTCATCTATAAGACAGGGTTGCGTGGACTTGAAGGGATATACTGCACATTACACTAAACACTGCCTGGCCTATTGCACTCACTGCATATTAGCTTGGAATATTATCTTCATAGTCCTACACAGCTTTCGAAGAGGAGATAGCTAAGGCAGTCATACATAGCTTTAAAAAAAAAAAAAAAAGATCCATGTAGTGACTTACTATGGGCCAGGCCCTGTTTTAAATGCTCATGAATATTAACTCATTTAATCCTTAACTCCTCTATGAAGTACATACAGTTAACCCCATTTTACAGATGAGGAAACAGAGGCACAGAATGATTAAGAAACTTACCTGACGTTACCTAGTTGGTCAGTGGTGGAGCCAGGATCTGAGCCCAGGCAAGGTTGGCTGCAGATTCCATGCTTCTAACCTCTGTGCTGCCTTCCTCATAACCTATAGCCTTGTCAAACTATATATAGTCAGTCCTGTCAAGGCACTTTTCCCCCTCCATTCCTGACCAGCATATGATGATTGGAACGCATGTGAGCTAGGCAGGACTGGGTTTGTGGAGATCTTTGGAGGCACATGAAAGGTATGTACAAGGATGTTGGGGGCAAGCAATAGGACATGTTGGGGTGAGAAAGGGTAATCACTGAAATAAATGAGGAAAACCAGTTCTGTCTACTGGAGCAGGAAATACCTAGTCAAGCTTGCCTAGCTTCATGCCATCTGGCTTCCTCAGAGGCCAGCTCTTGCCCCTTTATTTATGGATGTTAATGAAGCTGCCCTTTGAGCCACTGTCAGTGAAACAGAGGTTATTAAAATCTCTTCTAATCCGTTCTGTTGTTTTAAGCCACCAGTGCAAATATACACCCAAATATAATTAGAGCATGAAGGAATGAGGTGTGAGAGAGGAAGAAGTGTGCCCTGGGCAGGAATTTAGAGAGGACACGGACATCCTTGCTTATGGTGGCTATGTCTCACTCACCTGACCCTTAGAGCTGTTGTAATGAATGACCCACAAAGTTTAAGCAGGATCTTACTGTGTAGTGCTACAAATTTTACACTCTCAAGCTCCCAGACTATCCATGACTTGTAAGTAACCCCCCAAAAACCTGTAAATGCAGGAAGTGACCAAAAAAGCTAAAGGGAGTTCAGGACATGAAAATTATAGAAGATAGTATGTGACTGACCTGTTCTCTAACTAGAAAGGAATCCTGTAAGGGCAAGAGAATTATCAGCAAAGAGGAAAGAGAGGTGGCTGAGAGGCCACGGACATTATTCACCATCAGAAAGAAAGATGGGACTTCCCTGGCAGTCCAGTGGTTAAGACTCTGTGCTTCCAATGCAGGGAGCACGGGTTCGATCCCCGTTTGGGGAACTAAGATCCCACGTAAGCTAGAACCCAATGGTAGAAATGGTAGAGTGCAGGGAACAAGCCAAGCTCCACAGCCCAGAGAGTAGAGACAGGAGGAGGCAGGAAGCTGACAGGGGTCTGGAGTTAGAGGCAGCTCAAGTCATGCTTATGTCCGTGGTTCACAAAGGCACAGGTGTCCTTCAGGTAGGATCAAGCAGTACTGTAGGATGCTGTACTGTGGGCTCTACAGGCAAACCAACCCGTAACAGAGATGTATACTTCGCACAGTACAGTTGTATCTACGGTAGAAGCAAAAGAGAAGCTGGATCTGAAAATGAAATTAAGAAAACAATTCCATTTACTATAGCATCAAATAAAATAAAATACTTAGAAATAAATTTAACATAAAAGTACTAACTTATACTCTAAAAACTACAAAACATTGTTGAAAGAAATTAGACATCCCATGTTCATGAATCAGAAAACTTAATATTGTTAAGGTGACAACAGTCCCCAAACTGATCTACAGATTCAAAGCAATCTCTACCAAAATCCCAGATTGACAAACTGATCCTAAAATTTATAGGAAAATACAAGGGTCCCATAATAGCCAAAATATTTAAAAAGAACAAAGTTAGAAGACTCACACTTACTGATTTCAGAACTTACTATAAGTTCAGGACAGATGTATAGACCAATGGAATAAAATTGAGAGTCCATAAATAAACCCATACATTTATGATCAACTGATTTTCGGTAAAGGTGCCAAGGTCATTCTGGGGGAAAGACTAGTCTCTTCAACAAATGGGGCCGGAACAACTAAATAACCAAATATAGAAGAATAAAGTTAATTAGTATACCGGGGACTTCCAAGTCTGCAGCACAAGCCCAGCTTTCTCTCCAGAGCTTCACACCCATCTATTCTAAGCTCCACAAAACCCACATGACCAAACCTGAACAGAAGCAATAAAGTAAGATGGTGAGAACATCTTACTTTACTGTACCTCCCAATTCCTTCCTTTCCCCCATCCCCTAATTTACCTTCTGTCTCCAAGGATTTGCCTGTTCTGAACATTTTATATAAATGGAATCATATGTGGCCTTCTGTGACTAGCTTCTTTCACTTAGCATAATGTTTTCAAGGTTCATCTGTGTTGTAGCTTGTATCAGTACTTCATTACTTGTTGTGGCTGAATAGTACTACTTTGTATGGCTATACCAGATTTTGTTTACCGATTCAGCCGTTGATGGACATTTGGGTTGTTTCTACTTTTTGGCTATTATGATTAATTCTCCTGTGAACATTCGTGTACAAATTTATATGTTAATATGATCTAAAAGGGGCTCAATAAACAACTATTCCCCACTGTTTAATTCTCCCAGAAAGAAAAAATACACTCATCATCTGTTACTCTGAAGCCATTGTTTTCATCTTGAGTAACTGTCTCCCCAACTTTTAACTGGTTTATAGCTAGTAATTTTACAGAGCGTTCTTCTTACTAGGTTATCTAGGTAAGTGTTTCGAAACTCATCTCTTTTGGAGATAACCCTTGAAAGTGACCCTACCCAAAGCTAGACCTGTCTTGAGACTTCTGGATCTTGCAGGGCCTTGTAAGTCATACTAAAGCATCTGGACTTCATACTGAGTCCAATGGGAAGTCACTGACGTGTTTAAAAAGGAAGGGAGTGATGTGATTCCTTTTGCATTTTAGAAAGATCTCTGCAGTATGAGGAATGGATGAAGGAAGGAAAGAATGGAAGCAAGAGAGATCAAGTAGAAGGTTGTTGCAGTCATCCAGGTGAGTGGTGCTGGGGGCTAGACTAGGGCAATGGCAGAGGGGATATCAAAGAAGGGGTAGATTTAAGACATAATAAAGAGGGAGGATCAACAAGACTTGATGATGAGTTACCTGTACAGGTAAGGGAATAAAGAGATTGTGATGCTGGCCAGCTTTCTGAGTTGAGGAACTGAGTTGATGATGGTGACATACCAAGAGACAGAGAATACAGGAAGAAAATGTGTGAGGAAAGGTTTATGATAATTATTAAATGCTGACTGTATACTAGATACTTCACTGGGCACTTACAACCGGACCTCATTTAATCTTCAAAAAACCCCAGGAGCTAAACAGCATTAGACCTGCTTTTCCCATGAAAAACATTGCATTCAGCTAGGAAGTGGTGAGGCCAGAATTTGAACCCAGATGTCCTGGATGCCTTCACTTTGTGTGTTCTCATCATCTTACTTTACTGCTTCTGTTCAGGTTTGGTCGTGTGGGTTTTGTGGAGCTTAGAATATATGGGTGTGAGGCTCTGGAGAGAAAGCTGGGCTTGTGCTGCAGATTTGGAAGTCACTGGTATACTAATTAAAGCCTGGGACATGAGTAGGAAAAAGAATATGTGGAGCAAGAAGAGAAGAGGACACCTCTGACAGAACCTCGAGAAGTTCAACATTGAAGGAGCTGAGGATAAGAGCAGGGGAGCCTGAAAGTAGTGCTCAGAAATGACCAGAAAGGTGGGGGGATGGCATGGATGGGGAAGGAAGAGATGTCTATGTCGCTAGTGCTCACAGTTGGGGAAGGCGGTAGTTAATTATTATGGATTTACAAAAGGAATGCCATGTCTCCATTAAACTGACAAATAGATTGACTGATCTGTGAGGAGATGCAAGTAAAGCAATGTTACGTGGATAAAAGTAGAACAGCATTTGGATATCCAACATTTGGATACAACTTTTTAAAAATTGTGATTTGCAGAAAGTAGTCAGATTTTTTTAAAAGATAGACTTTTTTTAAAAGTTAGACTAAGGGACTGTAAGGTGTTTATAAAATTATTATTTAAAATGGTACAGGACCTTGGGAGTTCCCTGGCAGTCTAGTGGTTAGGACTTGGCACTTCAACTGCCGTGGGCCCGGGTTCAATCCCTGGTCGCAGAACTAAGATCCCACAAGCTGCGTGGCTTGGCCTAAATAAATTAATTAATTAATTAAAAATAAAGTAACTAAATAAAATGGTACAGGACCTGTGGAAAACAGTATGGCAGTTCCTCATAAAATTAAAAACAGATTTACCATATGATCCAGCAATTCCACCTCTGGGTATATACCCAAAAGAATTGGAAGCAGAGTCTGGAAGAAGTATTTGTACACCCATGTTCATAACAGCATTATTCATAGTAGCTAAGATGTGGAAGCTATCCAGGTGTTCATGTACAGATGAATGCGTAAGCAAAATGTGGTATATACATACAATGGAATATTATTCAACCTCAAAAAGGGAGGAAATTCTGACATAAGCTACACCATGGATGAACCTTGAGGACATGCTAAGTGAAATAAGCCAGTCACAAAAGGATAAATGCTATAGGATTCCACTTATATAAGGTACCTACAGTAGTCAGATTCATAGAGACATGGTGGTTGCCAGGGGCTGGGGGGAGGGGTTGAAATGAGAAGTTATTGTTTAACGGGGACAGAGTTTCAGTTTTGCAATGTGAAAAGAGTTTTGGAAGTAGATGATGGTGATGGTTACACAACGGTATGAATGTACGTAATACCACTGAGCTGTACACTTAAAAATGGTTAAGGTAGTAAATTTTATGTGTATTTTACCACAGTAAAATAAGAACCAAAAAAAAAAGTGATGGTGACATAGCCTCATCCCTACAGTCTGATTCAGTGGGTCTGGGGTCACCAGTGACTCTATACACAGCTAGTGTGAGGACCACTGGTTTAGCTGAGGGAGTGCTGTGTGGAGAAACCTGAACCCTGCACACACCTAAATCTCACTGTGGTTTCCAAGCAGACTTTTGTTTGGTCTCGTTCTTTATTTCATTTTATAAACCCTTGTGATCAGAAGGAAGAACTCCATAATAAGTAAGAAACATTCATTGTAGAAAATTTAGCAAAGTTCAGAAAACAAAAATCATCCACAATCCCATCAATGTGAGTAATAATTATTAAATTCAGGTCCTTCTGTTATGTCCTCTGTATGGAGTATGGTTATTGATAGAGATATCCTTTATAGTCTCATACATATATACACCTTTTGTGCTTTTTCTGGTTTTGTTTTAAACGAAATTGTTATCATCCTTCACATACTGTTTTCTGTCTTTTCAGTGAATACATGGTGATGTCTTTCAGGTCATTGAGGGCCTTCTACTCATGATTTTCAGTGGCTCTGTAGTGTTATCAATCTAACCCACTACTGTTATTGAACATCTGTCTCATTTCCCAATTTTTCACTATCTTAGTCAACGTTAGCATGGATATTTTTATATTAAAAATTTCATTCTGGGCTTCCCTGGTGGCGCAGTGGTTAAGAATCCACCTGCCAATGCAGCGGACATGGGTTTGATCCCTGGTCCAGGAAGATCCCACATGCCGTGGAGCAACTAAGCCTGTGTGCCACAACTACCGAGCCCCACAATGAGAAGCCCGCGCACCGCAATGAAGATCCAATGCAGCCAAAAATAAACAAATTTCATTCTAAATATCCTTGTTATTGCTGCTGCTGCTGCTGCCAGTTTGGTAGTTGACATTTTTTTTGGTATTTTTGGTTTCTATGCTTGCTACCCTTAACTTTTAAATTATAATGTGTATAGCACCTAAGTAGTTCTCTTTCGTCTTTTACTGTAATATAACACTCTTCTTTTTCTTCTGTAATATAATATCATAGAATCATGAACTTGCACAAATTAAGGCCCTGGAGGTTAAATGATTTGACCAGAGTCACACCGAAAATTAAGTAACAGAACAGAAATTTGAACCTAGCTTTACTCATTTTTCATCCTTCCTCCTCCTAGTAGATAGATATTGCTAATATCCTTAAGTCTCCATGGGAGAAGCTTCTGCAGCATTTCAGTTTGGAGCAATATTTCATTTGTCTTTTGTGGCAGAGAACTTGCTGCTTCTGAATCAGCCCAGAAAGTAGCCTCAGCTGAGTGTGCCCTCCACTAACAGTCAGTGTCCTGCTTTCTGTTCCAGGAGCCATGTGTGACCAGGACTGGGGGATGGTCGTACTCATGCTGGAGACTCTTGTGAGGAGATGAGTTGGTGAACAGAGAAGCCAGCATGAAGATGCTTCCCGGAGTGGGCGTGTTTGGGACTGGCAGCTCTGCCCGGGTTCTGGTCCCACTGCTGCGGGCAGAAGGGTTCACGGTGGAGGCCCTGTGGGGGAAGACTGAGGAGGAGGCGAAGCAGCTTGCCGAGGAGATGAACATCACCTTCTACACCAGCCGGACCGATGACGTCTTGCTGCATCAAGACGTGGATCTGGTGTGCATCAACATCCCCCCTCCGCTTACCCGACAGATATCTGTGAAGGCTCTAGGTACGGACAGTCAGGCCATAGCAAGGGCAGAGTGCGCCTCCCTCTCAGTGGTCCTTGAGTGACACTGCTCTCCTCTGGGCCTGGGTGGTCCTTTTTGGGCCTGGGTCTGGGACAGCACTCATCCCTGAAGCAGTGCCGAGGGAGGGCACGTTGGGAGGCCTTATGGCTGGGAGAGGAAATGCTCCAGTGGCTGGGAGACGTGCAGCGTTCCCCACCTCCAATAAGTAAATCCCTGAGCAAAAATTAAGCAAATGTCTTTCGAGTTGGCCTGTCACAGGGGTTAGAGATTATTACATTTCAGGCATTGTAAAGTTTGCCTCTGTGAAGTCAGAGTTCAAAGACCTGGGCACTGGGGAATTGGCTGTGATTGATGCATTTGTTCTTCCATTTCTGTGGCACGCAGCACCACAGAAAGGAGAAGAGGATGTGTATCAAGGCTGCCATTTCTCATATTTTGTCAGTCCTTGACTAGATTGAGCACACACCCTTCCCGCCAAGCTTTGCCATTTTGTATGCCAGAGGGTGGGAAGGCTCTCTGACAGCGCTGGGTTTCCCTGACAGGATCCACAGATCAGCCTGCTCACATCTCTGCTCCCTCCGGAAATAGTTTGCTCGGCCACCTCCTGCCCCTGGCTGGGCATGGCTTGGTGCGCCGTTCTCCTGCAGTTCCTGTTGGGCTTCTCTTTCCTGTCAACTGTAGAAAAATTATTCTCTTTGTCTTATATAGGAATCAGAATCTAATTTAATAGGAAAACAAACCAGTAAACATTCATCCAGCAGTTTTTTTAAAAATGTCTCCTGTGTGCTAGGCACTGTCCTGATGTCGTTCTTGACATTCAGAGCAGTGTTGGATTGGAGCTGTCTCTGCTTTCAGATTTCACAGTCCAGTTGAAGAGACTAGAAGTTACACACATTGCAAGGTAAATGAGAAAAGACTTAAGTAACAATTCAGGTAGCATATAATTAATTGACAGAGTAATTGTTTTATATAAGGTGATGGGAGCCAGGTGTCTCTCTGATGCAGTCAGAGATCTGTGGGTCCAGGAACTGATATGCCGTGAGGCTGACCGCCACTCCTTCTGGCCACTACCGTGGTGGAGGGTCCAAGGCTCTGCTGCTTGTCTCTCCCGTAGTCTGAGGATAAGAGGGTGTCTGTCACCTCTAGCCCAGTGGGTTGGAGAGGATAAGTGTTCATTGAAGTGAGCAGGAATAGCAGTCTGTCTGGTTGTTGATTTAGGGCATGTAAGTTTTGGCCAAAAATTATAGATGGTTTGTCTTTTTCCAGAGACCTCTCTCTGAGGATGTGTGACATTGGAGCTATTCACTGGCCCTAGATTTTTAGGGCAGATAATGCTCCCAGATTGGGTTTAGAAGTAGACTTAAGCCAACACTTTAACAGAGGGCTGGTTCAAGGGAATCAAGCTACCATGGTCACTTGACTTCTCACCATTCCTTATGGCATGAATGCAGGTTGGTGAGGCCGGGTGTGTGCAGAGGCAGAGTGCTAGAGACTCTGGTCGCCTTCTTGAACTTTAGGGTCCCCACAGAGGCCATTTCTGAGCTGTGTAAGAAGAAAGAGGAAACCCCAGAGTTCTTTGGGCCCAAGCCTGCTGTTTTCCTGGTACAGGAAAACATTGGACTTTGGGCCATTTAATATAAACAGGAAGGACAGGGATGACCAGAAGCTTCTGGGGTCTTGTATCCCAGCCCTCAGTGAAGTAAGGCCATCAGCCTTCTCTCCACATCTCTGTTGTCAGGAAGGAGGAGGGTATGAATGAGGGTCTTTGGTCTGTTCTTGCAGGTACATGACCACAGGGCCAATTTGGTTGGGCTGGGAGAGCCCTTGTCAGCTGGACCTGCCCTCAGGCGCTGCCCACTTAGGCCCCAAAGGAGTCACTGAGCCTGTTGTGACCATGAAGTTGACTCCCTGTGTGCTTGCTTTCTTTTTTTTTTTTTTAAGTGAGAATTCTGTTTTAATTTTAACTTATATGGAAGAGGGCATGAGAACTCCTCCAGTTTTCCCAAATGACTTGGTGTGAGTACACGAACTGCTGTAGGTAGAGCACCAAACTGACCTTGACATCAGACCCCACTTCTGACCCTATTTCTGTCCCTCTCAACCTGTGTGGGCCCCTGTGAAATGAGGGTATCATTCAGCCTTTCCAGCATGATATATGACTGCCTCCGAGTACTGACCAAGAAAGACACTGGCATCACGTTACAAGGGAAAGCCAGGCTTTCCTGTTGTCCCACATGGAACAGCAGATTTGTTTAAATTAAATTCACATCAAAAATAAATGGTAGGCATCTCCTCTGGATGTTCGTTAGGTAAGTGTTCACTGAGTTGAATGTAGCTTAGAAATGGAACTAAGCGTTCTGAGTCATCTCAAATGTGAAACACTTTTCTGTAGGTTGGAGGACTATATATGTATATATCTTTATAAATATAAATTTATTTATTTATGGCCGCATTGGGTCTTCGTTGCTGCGCGTGAGCTTTCTCTAGTTGCAGTGCGCGGGCTTCTCATTGTGGTGGCTTCTCTTGTTGTGGAGCACGGGCTCTAGGTGCACGGGCTTCAGTAGTTGCGGCACGCGGGCTCAGTAGTTGTGGCTCGTGGACTCTAGAGCACAGGCTCAGTAGTTGTGGCGCACACGCTTAGTTGCTCTGTGACATGTGGGATCTTCCGGGACCAGGGCTCGAACCCGTGTCTCCTGCATTGGCAGGCAGATTCTTAACCACTTTGCCACCAGGGAAGTCCCTGGAGGACTGTATTTAAATTAATGCCTCAAAAGCATGACCCATTCTTTCCTCCTGTAATGTAAAGCTCTGGAAGGAGCTCCTTCTTGGACCTCCCCCCCACCCCCACCCATCTAGCTCATCACAGAGTACCGAGCTGAGCTCCCTGTGCTATACCACAGGTTCCCACTAGCTATCTGGTTTACACATGGTAGTGTACTTATGTCAAACCTAATCTCCCAATTCATCCCATCCTCTCCTTCCCCCACTGTGTCCACACATCTGTTCTTTATGCATCTCTGTTCCTATGCTGCAAATAGGTTCATCTGTACCATTTTTCTAGATTCCACATGTATGCATTAATATACAATATTTGGTTTTCTCTCTGACTTACTTCACACTGTATGACAGTCTAGGTCCATCCACGTCTCTACAAATGACCATATTCTGTTCTTTATTATGGCTGAGTAATATTCCATTGTATACAATGTACCACATCTTCTCTATCCATTCATCTGTCAATGGACACTTAGGTTGTTTCCAGGTCCTAGCTATTGTAAACAGTGCTGCAATGAACATTGGGGTACATATGTCTTTTTGAATTATGGTTTTATCAGGATCTTATTTTCTACTTTTGTTTGACTTTTCATTTCTTCCACCTCAGATTTCATCCGTGTGGCTTTCCCATGAATTCCTTAAAGGAGATGGAGGGACTCTAATGTTTTATTTCTCAATTTAGAAGTGGTTCAGAAAAATTTTTTTTTTTTTTTTTGCGGTACGTAGGCCTCTCACTGTTGTGGCCTCTCCCATTGCGGAGCACAGGCTCCAGACGCGCAGGCTCAGCGGCCGTGGCTCACGGGCCCAGGCGCTCTGCGGCATGTGGGATCTTCCCAGACCGGGGAACGAACCCGTGTCCCCTGCATCAGCAGGCGGACTCTCAACCACTGCGCCACCAGGGAAGCCCGGTTCAGAAAAATTTTAATGTACAAAGTGCCCCACCATTTTTGCCATAGTTGAATGTTTTCTTAAATCTGTCACTAAAAGGTAAGTTTCTGTGCCCAGTTCTTGGCACTTGTGTGCTTCATTAGAAAAATGCTGGGTTTGCCAATCCTTTCCCCATGGGCTCTTAAGATAACAAGGGATCATTCCTCAAGCAGCCTGACCCAGAAAATATAATCCCAAGAACACCAGTCCCTTGGGATGCCTTCCCTGACCCCCAATCCAGATCAGGTCCCTGCTATATCTTTCATATTAACATTAATATCATCTTCATTGCATTTATCACAAGTGCAATTCTACTTGTATTCATAGGATAATTTGATTAATGGCTTTCTCTCCCACTAAACTGTAAGTTGTCTGAAAGTAGAGATCATGCCTGATGTTGTATCCTCTGAGCTTAGCACAGGGCCTGGCACACTGGTTGAATGGAAGTGTTCACAAATTCTACCTGTGCAAGCCCAGTCTGCTGGTGTGACTCAGGGAGCTGACAGGGGCTTGTGACCCAGGAGAGACTGGGCTGTGGGCAGCAGTGATTCTGTCTGGTGGCTATCAAACTTTCTTTTCTAAGTAGCAGAACATTCTTTGTTAAAAAAAAAAAAAAGGCAGAATCCATGGATTTTGTAAAACATAAAAGTGTTGATTTTTCTGGGGCTGCTTCTCTTCCCTGCTGTTTGAAATCATTTGTCTAGTCCCGCACCTCTAAAGAGGGAAACAACGGTGTTGTCCCAGAGCTGTGAACCTGTGGTGCGTTACTAAGGAACAAAGAGGTGGTTTGGGGCAGCTTCTCAGGGCACTTTACTCCTAGGTCGTCTGGGGAGTACTCCTAGGTCGTCTGCGGAGCATGAGCTGGAGAGAGGCTTGCAGTCTGGAACTTGTTCAGCCTCCAGAAGGTCTGAGCTAATGGCACTTGGCATCCATGCTTTCCCCATTCCCTGGAGACAAAAGTGGTTTTCAGCTTCTCTAATATCTTGTTGATTTCCTAACAGGAAAGCTAGATAAACTTAAATAAACATGTCTTTCAAGGCAACGCCACTCTTCATAAAGGTACAGGACCTGTGCAGCTGGCTTGCAGGAGCCTGGTTTAACTCAAGATGGCCTTTAGCTCCCACACTAGTAATACTACTGGGTCCCAAGTTCAAAAGCTCTCTTACTGTTCAGGCTCAAGAAGGAAGGCCTCTTCCCCTTCCCTGACCTCGCGTGGCATGAAGTAAATATTACTTACTCTAGTTTTATCACCACCAAACTCTCAACAGCCACAGGAGTCCTTTTCCTCCCAGCCCACCTCCTCTCCTCCCCACATTGCAGTGTCCACCCCAACCCCTGCTGTGCATAGTTGTAGCAGGAAACCTCTGGGTTGGCCAGAGCTGCAGCCAAGTGGCCAAATTCTCACCCAGTACTGTGATTCTCCTGTCCCTAATCCTAAAATCCCACAAGTGTGGGGAAGCATTGGAGACCCTCCAAGAGCAGATAGTGGTAACAGTTAGGTGCTACTCTCCTTGTAGGGCCCCGCTCCAGCTCTGGACCCCTGTGCAAGGACCTCTCCCCTTGCCTTGTCCCCCTGCCCTTTCCACACTGCTCCCCGCCTTGGGCATGTAACGCTTGCCTAGCCGTTCTCCTGTTGTCCTGCCAGTACCTGTTGTAAAGCTTTCATTACTGTTTAGAGAAGAGCAGGAGATTTCAAGAGTTTTGTAAAGTGAAGAGATTGAATTGGGTCATAGGCTACACATGTGTTCCTTCTTGCCGCAGCACTGAGCTTCGTAACACTGGGAATTCATGCCCGAGAATCCCATATGTGCAGATGGCAAATGCTCTGTGGGGTTCTTGAGGGTCAGGGTGGCAGGGGAGAGGGTAGAAAGTGAGGGGAGCTTGGAAGGATTGGCCAAAGGCACCAGATTATCTCCTGTGGGCTTTGTCAGGATGTGAGCTTCCGAAGGACTGGTCTGGGCCTAACTCTATGAGAGGCCTGATAAAAAGCACATAGAATAAGAAAACTCATCTATGTTCATGTTGTTGTTTTTTTTTTTTTTTTTTTTTTTTTTTTTGGGGGTAGGGGAGAGAGGGGAGAGGGGAGAGAGGGGAGAACAAGCCTCAGATGCCGAATCCGCCTCCCATGTTGATCTTTAAACTTCTTTTTTTTTTTTTTTTTTTTGTGGTACACAGGCCTCTTACTGTTGTGGCCTCTCCCGTCGCGGAGCACAGGCTCTGGACGCACAGGCTCACGGGCCCAGCCACTCCAAGGCATGTGGGATCTTCCCGGACCGGGGCACGAAATCCCCTGCATTGGCAGGCGGACTCTCAACCACTGCGCCACCAGGGAAGCCCTAAACTTCTTTTTAAAAATTAAATTTTCAAAATATTGAACATTGATATTATTGGCCTGGAAATGTAGCTTCTGTGTGAGTCTTAAAATCTGAGTCACAGTGGACTCTTTTTTTTCCTGTATTTATGACATCTGCCGGGTCTCTCTCATGGTGATGGTTATAAAATGTACCGGTGACAGAGCTGTGCTGGGCTGAGCGCTTTACATATACTGCCTCATTTGACTTACTGTTCTACCCTGCATGGTAGATGTGACTCTCCTTTTACAGTGTAGTAAACCAAAGCCCAGAGAGGTTTAGAAATGTCCCAGGTCATGCAGCAACCAAGCGAGAGAACCAGAATTTGAATCCCAGAGTGGCTCCAAAGCTCGAGTTTGGCACCAATAAATGGCCCTTTCTGAGCAGCCAGCTGTCCTGGGGCCCCATTGTTTCTGTTGCAAGGTGGCCAGACAAGTTCCCCTCCTGAGCCTGTGTGAACAGAATCCATCAGAAGAAGCTACACCCACTGGTGGTCCAGTGGGTGGGACTCTGCGCTCGCATCGTGGGGGGCCCAGGTTCAATCCTTGGTTAGGGAACTAGATCCTGCATGCCGCAACTAAGAGTTCACATGCTGCGACTAAGAATTCTGCATGCTGCAACTAAAAAAAAAGATCCCGCAGGCCACAAGGAGGATCCTGCGTGCGCAACTGGGACCCAGCGCAGCCTAAATTAATAAATAAATATTTTTTTATTTATTAAAATAAAAAAATGTAAAAAAGAAGAAGCCGGACTTCCCTGGTGGTGCAGTGGTAAAGAATCCGCCTACCAGTGCAGGGGACATGGGTTTGAGCCCTGGTCCCGGAGGATCCCACATGCCGCGGAGCAACTAAGCCCGTGTGCCACAACTACTGAGCCTGCGCTCTAGAGCCCGCGAGCCACAACTACTGATGCCTGTGCGCCTAGAGCCCGTGCTCCACAACAAGAGAAGCCACCACAATGAGAAGCCCACGCACCGCAACGAAGAGTAGCCCCTGCTCGCTGCAACTGGAGAAAGCCCATGCGCAGCAACAAGGACCCAACGCAGAAATAAATAAATAAATAAATAAATAAAATGTATTTAAAAAAAAGAAAAAAGACTGAGGGAGACCAGTTAAGTTACCATTGCAATAATCCAGGCAAAAAAGTGTGGTGACTTGGATGAGGAAGGTGGCACTGGTGGTAGTGGGAACTGGTGAGATCCTGGATGTAGTTTGAAAGCTAAGCCAACAGGATTTACTGATGATTGAAAGTGGGATGGATGTGAGTGACATCTGTGATTTTGGCTTGAGAAACGGGGAGAAATGAATCGCCATTGACTGAGATGGAGAAAACTCAGGGAAGGGAGTATCAAGAGCTCAGTTTGGGATTCCAACCCTAAACCTACCCCACCACCTTGAATGTCTTTGTGAGTGAGCTACCAATTATCTATCCAATTTCCTACATTTCTTATTGACCCTGTGTAAACCCTCCAACCTGTTTCCTGGTGTGCACTCAGGACTTTAGGAATCCCAGCCCTTTCCTCAGTGCCTTTGCACATGCAGTTTCCTGCCTGGATGTCCTTTCCCCCTTATGCTCCCTGGAACATTTGCTTCCTTAAAGATCACCCTGGCGGCACTCCCCCATGAAGTCTTCCCTTATTCTGCCATCTGTACCAGACCCTTGAGCTTGTTCCCTCAAGAAGCCCATGACTTCTTGGGTGAATTGAGGTCGTGGAATTTGAGTTGCACCCCAAGGGCAGTGTCTGTGGAATGAGTAATGGAATAACTGGATGTCTTCACCCTTCCCTAGCTTGCTGTACCCCCAAACCTGTGTGTGTCCAGTCCATACGACTTCTTGGGCTTTGTAAGTTTTCTGTTGAAGATACTAGCATAAGACTTTCTTCTGCTTGAACCATCCCAAGCTCACAGGAATACTCCAGGAGTTGGTGTCTTTTGGCTGTTCGTACCCTCATGAGCTTTCATCTCATGATGTGGAGGAGTGTTGATCCCTTCCTTTTCCTCGTGTGGGAGCTGCTCAGTCCTCTTGGTCTCTCTCTTCAGGGCTTTGTCTAGCTTTGTTTTGCTCTCTGGGTGCATTCCAGCTGCGATGTACTCAGAACAGGCATGAGACAGAAAGGATGTTTTCTCTCCCTTTCCCCTCCTACTGGAGCCAAGCATTTTCGGGCCTTATGACTACACTAACTTGTTGAACCAGTGTTTTCAGAGGACAATCTGCGAGGAATCTTAGAGCCCTTTCTGCAGTTACAACTGAGAGTGCCAAGCTCATCCCCTAGAATATAGATTTGATTTTCTTACCCCAAGCTGATGATCTAATAAATGCATAGAGGTACATAAGCATGTCCAAGAAGCATGTCCACCTCTCCAGCCCACTTGTGTTAGGCAGTGTTCTTGAGATAAACAGAACCAGGAGGATGTATATTGAGAGAGGGAGGTAGAGATTTATTTTCTAAAACTGATTCATGCTATTGTAGGAGCTGACAGATCTGAAATCTGCAGAGCAAATCTGAGTTCCAGCAAGAGGTGATGTTGCAGACTTGAGTCTGAAGGCAGTCTGGAGGCAGAATTCCTTCCTCTTCAGGGAACTTCAGTCTTTTTTCTCAAGGTCTTCATCTGATGAGTTGAGGCCTACCCACATTATGGAGGGTAATCAGCTCTACTCAAAGTCTACTGGTTTAAATGTTAATCAGATCTAAAGATATCTTCCCAGCAGTGTCTAGACTAGTATTCGATGGGCACCATAACCTAACCAAGTTGACACATAAAATTAACCTTGTACCACCTCTCTACCTCCCACTCCTGGTTTGCACCTTCTGCCTCTACTCCTTTCATTTTTCCTTTAAGAACTTGCTTCTCTTTCTCGAGCCCATAATTCTTTCTCTAGTCCCAGTCACTGGGTACTGTTTTCATCCAAGCTTATCACCTTTCCTCTTGTCCCAGGTCACCACCTGGTCTCAGGCAGCTTTCCTGAGTCACCTGCCTTCCAGAAATGGGTTTTCTTTTCCCAGTGTAAACCCCTTGGGACTTTGAGATTTCCTGCTGTGTTTTATTCTCAGGCATTGGGAAGAATGTGGTTTGTGAGAAGGCAGCAACCTCGGTGGATGCCTTCCGGATGGTGACAGCCTCGCGCTACTACCCACAGCTGATGAGCCTGGTGGGGAACGTGCTGCGCTTCCTGCCTGCCTTCGTGCGCATGAAGCAGCTGATTGCCGAGCGCTACGTGGGTGCAGTGATGATCTGTGATGCCCGCGTCTACTCGGGCAGCCTGCTCAGCCCCAACTACGGCTGGATCTGTGATGAGCTCATGGGCGGTGGGGGCCTGCACACCATGGGCACCTACATTGTGGACCTGCTGACCCACCTGACTGGCCAGAAAGCCGAGAAGGTACATGGGCTGCTCAAGACCTTTGTGAGGCAGAATGCAGCCATCCGTGGCATCCGGCATGTCACCAGCGATGACTTCTGTTTCTTCCAGATGCTTATGGGTGGGGGTGTGTGCAGCACAGTAACACTCAACTTCAACATGCCAGGCGCCTTTGTGCACGAGGTCATGGTGGTGGGCTCTGCGGGACGCCTTGTTGCCCGGGGAGCTGACCTCTACGGGCAGAAGAACTCTGCCACACAAGAGGAGCTGCTGCTGAGGGACTCGCTGGCTGTGGGCACGGGGCTCCCCGAGCAGGGGCCCCAGGATGTCCCGCTGCTTTACCTGAAGGGCATGGTCTACATGGTGCAGGCCCTGCGCCAGTCCTTCCAGGGGCAGGGGGACCGCCGCACGTGGGACCATACCCCCGTCTCCATGGCCGCCTCATTCGAGGATGGGCTCTACATGCAGAGCGTGGTGGATGCCATCAAACGGTCGAGCCGATCCGGGGAGTGGGAGGCTGTGGAGGTGCTGACGGAGGAGCCCGACGCCAACCAGAACCTGTGTGAGGCGCTCCAGCGGAATAACCTGTGAGCCTGCACGTGGGCTCCCTGCCACGGGGCAAAGGGTGAGGGAGGAGCTGTGATGGGAGGGCTTGGTTATAGCACAGTGTCTTTCATTTGATAGGTCAACTTGGGCAGAGTTGAATTCGGGTGAATCTGAAGGTGGCCCCAGGAGAACGCCCCCTCCAGTGCTCATTTACTCCTCAGACTGGGGAGGCGGTGCCGTTCCTATTGCCATGGCTGAGAGGGCCGGCACACTGCACAGGGCGGAGCTGCCCCCAGTGTGTGAGCAGTTCCAGCAAAGGCTTGACTTGGGGGCTTCATCAGCCTATTTGTGGTCTTAACTGGATGAGAAAGCACAGCAAGGAGCCAGCTTGGCTTGATTCCTCAGGCCTGAGGAGAAATGACAAGAGGCCTTGTTTCCATGCCCGTCCTGGGCTGGGGCATCTCAGGAATGGTGAGGGCAGGAAGTCATCCCTCAGGGATCTGCACCTGCCCTCGCTCCCATGTGACCAAGCCCTTCCGGCCTGCAGGCTGCCCCTTCCCTGGCGGGGAGGAGGGGTTCTGTAGTAGATGAGCTCTCAGGGGCTGTTGACCTAGGGCAGAGGGCCCCTGAGTTGGCAGAGAGGAGACAAGGGAGAGCTCTGGGACATCTGATAAATGTTAATAAATCAGAAAGTCTGACACTGTGACATGTGGTTGTTGGTTGTTTGTTTGGTAGATTGGGTTTCTTTAATAATGAAAGGCTTGTTGATTGTTGTAGATTTGTTTCTATTTTTCTCTTTCCTTGTGGCTCTATGGCAGCCCTGACCTGCTCTGGATCCTTCACTATCTAGCGGGACACACAGGCTCCTACCACTGTCTGCCCTCATCTCCTGGCTTATTCCTTGCAGCTGAATCCCTCTGGAGCCCTCCAAGAAGTCTTTCCTCAGCAAACAGGACTTAAGACTTCAGGGGGCCAATCAGGCCTGACGTTTAAGGGGAGATAGTGGGAGAGTTCGAGGTCTCCCTGGGCTGGAGGTCAGGAAGGGTTCTGTTCTTGAAACCAAGGGGTTGGCTCCAGAGGAGCCCTGGGAGAGGAGGGGTGAGGAGTGGCCCCAGGGAGGCTAGACAGGGTGAACTGGAGGAAGGCGCTGCCCCTCGGAAGCATTGTAGCCGGGGTGTAGCCGAGCACTGCCTGGCCTAGCCAGCCAGTCTCCAGCTCTGCTTTTACTAACCTGTTCTCCCCACAGGAAGAGGCTTTTAACCCTGTCAGTCAGAGGCAGGTGGGGCAGGACGGTGGGAAAGGACACATCGACTCCTTTGTTCCTCTGCCAGAATTAAGTCTGGACCAGACTTTCCCCTTCTCTAAGCTTCCCTCTTTCTGGCCTGCTGTGGACTCCTCACCAGAAAGAGAGAGGCTCAGAGAGGGCTCCCTCTTCCTCCTGGCACCCTTTATAGGAGTCACCAGGCCTATTTTCCTGTATTGTCCTGGTTTCAGACCTTGTCTTTGTGAGGTAAAATAACAGTGGCTAGTGTTGGGGTGTACTTACTGCATATTGGGGCCCCAGGGATAGATGGTTCACGTGTATTATTCTATTTAATATCCAAACCACTCTACGAGGTACTACTATTAATATTCCCGTTATTCAGAGCAGAGAGGGGCAAAGTTACTTGCCTCCTGTAAGTTATAAGTGACAGAGCTAGGAGCCTGGTCAGGGTCCTCTTACTACAGAGCCTGACCCTGAACTATTCCTTCCTTAGTGCCTGTGGCATCTCAGACTCTTGAGTGCCCAGGCATTGCCCTTCCCCGCTTGGGTCCTCATCCAGGTTACATTCCTCTCTACAGCAGGAATCTCAGCCTGGCCTGAACTAGTAGGTGGACTGTAGAAAGAACCCCACCAGGCAGGATGCTGGTAGAGGTGAAGGAGGAGAAGCTGCTCCCTTCCTCCCGGCTCAGCTCCAGGTCATCCTTCTGTGTGTTAACAGGATGTTGAGATCCCCCCTAAATTTGGGTATTGACCAAGAAAGCACATGCATCCATTGCATCCGACTCAGATGCTCTTACTTAAGAAAGGGCCATGTTATTGACCCACAGTGGCACTTAGGTTTTATAGGACTGCAATAAAACCTCTGGTTTACAAAGATGGATTCCGACCAAGTCCTGGGGCCGACTGTACATGGGCTTAGGGCAGAGCTACTCTTGAGGACCCAGGTCCTCTGTTGGTACTCTGCAGAACCTAGGTCCATGGCCATCCCTCAGACATCTTTACCATCTTGTATCTCTTGGATTGGTGTGGGGGAGGAGAGGTACCATGAAGTGGCCCAGATGCCTGTTCCCAAGGAAGCCAGCAGGGTTCTGGTTCCCAGAGGTGACAGTCAACTGGTTCCAGGCTTGTCCTGCAGCTCCCCCTCCTGGAGGAAGTCAGCATCACCTTCCAGGACCTGTTTCCCAAATCTCAGGATCTTCCTTGGGTCAAAATAAAGTTTTTCCAAGCCAATGAAAAGGCAGTTAGCTTTTCCTCTCTCTTACAGCAAGCAGAAGAGAGCTTCCAGAATACCTTTTGCTTATTTTCCAACCCCCAACCAAATCTAGGCCTCGCACTCACCCAGACAATGGCAGCAGCCTCCTCACCTCCCTATCGCCAGTCTTTCCCTTCCTTATTCGGCCCTTCACGCTGATGCCCAAGCAACCTCTCCAAAACGTCAGGCCAATATCCCTCGTTGCCTACACCCAGCCTGGTCTGATAGCCAGGCCTCTGCTTCAGCCATGCTAAATGGCCCTCCTACATGGGGCTGACATCTTCCACACTAGTGAGGCTTCATCCCTGGCATATCCTCTGATTGGAAGGCCACCCAACTCTCTCCTTCAGGAAGCAGCTGGAGAGCTGCCTCTTCACTCCTGCAGGCAAAGAGGCAGTCACCCCCACTACCTGTGGCGCCACAGCTCTGGTCCTCAGCCCTTCCGTTATCACGTCTCCTTGAATTATGCTGCCTTAGCATTACACACTTAGAGTGAGCTTCTAGGAGTGGTAGTGGTGTCTTGTTCCTTTCTGTGGCTACTATCACCCACCCTGCTTAGACAAGACTGACAAGTGAGTAAGCCCTCAGGAAACAGACTGACTCTTCTGTGGTTACTGAGTATTTCCTACGTCACCTGTGAAGAAATAGGAACAGATCTTCCTTATCAGTGCTGGCCTGACCGACACCTCCAGCCCTGGAGACCACACAGAGAAAGGAGATGCTCAGCCTTCTTGGGTCAGGCCTTAGCCAGAGAGCCCCCAGGTTCAGAGATCTTCAGGGCTCAGGAAAGGGCAGGCCCTCCCTGGGCCCCAGGGTGTGGTCTCGTGCAAGGCCACTCCTTTGCAGGCCTCTGCTTCCTCAGCCATAAAGTCAGGAGATCAAACTCAGTTATCTTGAAGAGCCCTCCACCTCTAAAATTCCTGGAGAATTCGTGCTCATCCCTATGGACAGCGTTTCAGTCTGCATGGTCCCTGTAGAAGTATCTCCTAGCTCAGTCAGGTCACTGCCCAGGGAGAAGTGTGGGCAAAAAAATAAATGTCCTGATCCCACGGCTTGCCCTGAGGCCTTGTCATGGGGCCAGTGAGCATCCAAGTGACCCTTAAAAGAGGGAACAGCCTGGGATTATGCCCATTTTCTTCCTATTTCCTCCATATGGGCCTGCCCACCCCCTCCCTTCCTGGATGGCCAGGCCATTCTTACAGGGGCCCCCCCATATGGTCCTGGACTTTGGATGGCCTCAGCCTTTCAGATCCTAACCTGTCCCTCTCTGCAGCTTCCTTGGCTCCCCACCTTGGTCTCCTTATCTTGGTGCCTTTCATGGGGCCCCTCTGTTAGGTGGATGCGGTGCAATGACACATGGCCTTGGGGAGTTCACAGTCTAGTCCCCGAAATAGTTATATAACCCACAGTGGTAGTAGCGTGTAGATGCTACAATGCAGGGCAATACAGCACTGGGTGCTGCCTGGCTCAGCAGGAAGCAAGGCGCCGTGAG
Organism: Aethalodelphis obliquidens; assembly: GCF_003676395.1. NCBI lineage: Eukaryota > Metazoa > Chordata > Mammalia > Artiodactyla > Delphinidae > Aethalodelphis > Aethalodelphis obliquidens. The sequence continues at coordinate 18,755,783 of NW_020837964.1, forward strand.
TCTTCAAGGGTACATGTTATACTAGCCAGGTTGAGGGTGAAGAAATAAAGGCATTTTAGGCAGGGGAAGCCCCACAGGCAGAGAGGGAAGGTAAGAAAAGGTGTAGTTGGTCAGGGAATTACAGGAAGCCACTAAAAAGTTTTAAGGTAGTTGGGGTAAAACGAGCAGGGTGCTAGAGGGGTAGCAACACCATCAGGGGTTCAGGAGTGTGTAGCAGAATCATTGGGTGGGTTGGTGGGGCAAGGGCCCACCGGCAGGGAGACTAGTGAGCTCTCACCTGGAGATGACAGTGTCCCAGGCAAGGGTGCTGACGGGTGTCCGAGAGATTCTCTGTCTGAGAGGGTAGATTCACCTGCCTTCATGCCTGATTAGCTGGCAGGAGTCAATGAGCAAAGAATAGGATGGGGTCTGGGGTGATATCAGGATTTTGGCTTGAACAACTGTGTAGATGAGAAGCAGGAAGAAAAGCAGGTTGGAGGGAGGAGAAATCCATTTAATCTGGAATTCCCTGTGTTTACGATGTCTGAGGGACATGCAAGAGGACCAGGAGGCAGCAGGATAGGGGCTTTCCAAAATGGCCAGCACTGGCCCCCTCTTCCCAGAGACCCCTGAGGATCAGGCGCCGCAGTCATCCAGTGGCTCAGCCACAGGGGTCCAAAGAGAACATTCACCTCTACCACCACCCCTTGCCTGCCAGAAAAAGGCACCAATTCCTCTGTCACCAGGGGCCACTCTGGGGGCAAAGTCTGGTCCAGCTGTGAGAGCTGCCCCTCCTGGAACAGGCAAATGAACTCTGCCACCTCAGAAGGAAGATTCCAAGTGTTGGTCCCCTCAAGGTCAGATCAACGCAGGCCCCTTCCCTGGGAGACAGGGAGCAAGGCCAAGCACCCGCTTCCCATGACGTGACAGTTCTTTTCCTTCCCCAAGTTCTTCCTTACCAACCGCCTTTCCATCCCCACTGTTATCTTGTCTGACCTTCAGGTTCATCTGAGGAGGTTTTAAATGCACAGAACCAGGCCCCGCCCCTGCAGATTCTGATTCATTTAGGCCTGGGGTAGTGCCCAGGAATCTATATTTCTGTCAAGTTCTTGGGCAATCCAGTTCACTCTACCGGGGAATCCTCCACCCTTCTTTCCAGCCTCTCCCTCTTCAGGCATCTTATTTGGGGGATCACAGTCTGAGAAAAGGAAAAACGTTTATTTTTAGCAAACCCAAGATCCCAAGTAGGGGTAGGGGCAGAATCCCCTCTTCCACCTGAGTGCCTAGGGCCATAGACTGCTGCTCTGGTTCAGGCTTGGGAGAAGGGGAGCCCCCAGTGGGGCAGGACAGTCACTTGTACTGAGGAGAGGGTGGGGGTGCAAGTGGGGCAGCGCAGACACTTAGCATCTTGTTGGTGTCCACCTGAGTTGACTTGAGCATCTCAGCCTTGAGGCAACCGCTGACGCCCAGGCTGGGCAAACCCCCAGGCTCCTCGCCAGCTTCCTCTCCCAGGGGAACCAGAGTGTAGGTGGGGGTCATGAACATATTGGGGCAGGGCAAAGTGAGGCCTGAGCCCAGCTCACCTGCCGTGGGCAGCAAGGCCTACAGTTGTTCCACACCTGTCTCCTTGGGGATGAGGGCCAGCTCCGACTCAGGCTTCACCTCAGCCTCGGCCTCCCTATCCCCCTCCCGTGCCTGGTTCAGCTCAGGGTTGCAATAGTTGATGTACTGGTACAGGGGCCGCAGGCGCTGGGCCTTTCCTGCAAGGACCCGGGGCAGGGCAGGTGCTGGAGCGCCAAGCTGTGCCATGTCAGGGGTCCAGCAGGCGGGGGATAAAGGGAAGGCCCGGGGAATGCCACTCACGCTCCAGTCCTAAGGTCTCTGAGGACGCAGACACTGTGCTGGCCACCACAGGGAGCACTGGGGTTCCCACACTCTTGCGCTTCTTGGCTTTTTTGTGCTGTTTGGCAGACGGCAAGTGCTCACTCTGGCTACTCTCCCGCTCCTCCCTCTGCAGCGGCATCCCCTGTGGTAGCTCAGCTTCAGCCCTAGGATGGGCTTGGTGGCTAGGTCCTGGGAGGCTAAGGGACAAGAAGTCCTGAGGAGCCAGCCTCCAGCCTTGGCTCCTGTGCCCTGTCCTAGGGAATAGCCCTGTCTACCTACCACCCCAGGCCCAGATTCTTGTCCCTTTCCTGGTCAGTGAGGCCCGGGGCTGGACAGGGGCCAAGAGCTCATGAGTTCAGCCCCTTACAAGGCTTTGAGACTCCCTCTCTGGATGTTCCCTACATCAGAGCTCTTGAGGGACAGAAGAGGGGAGGAGTGATGGTGGTGGCAGGGAATAAGTATGTACACTGCAGGAATGCCCGATTTAGGAATCCTACGGAATCCACCCCCATTCCACCTCCCCAGCCCTTCAGCTTCTTCCCTCTGAAAGCCCCCTCACTTGACCAGCTTCCTCTTCAGACCATGACTGGTCCTCACAATGGAGGCCATAGGCCTGGGGCCTTTCTCCTCTAGTGCCTGCACCTCTGGCTTGTGCCTCTCTTCCTCCAGCTTGAGTCTTTCCTCCTGGATCTTTGGCTCTGAGACTGGCCCTGTTGGACACTTGTCTTCACCCTGGGTTTGGCAGGCTTCATGGGCTGGCACTAGGCACTGGTCTCCCATAACTGGACACTAGAGGTGACACATAGGTAACTGGTCACCATGGCCAGGCAAAGGATACAGGGATCAGCCATTAGATACCAAATACAGATGAAGGGCACCAGCCCATGCCCCTCCCAGGCTGTGGAGCCTGTCCTGGCAGTTAGGGGGTCATTGCACAGAAGCTGGTCTCCTAAAGCTCTGTGGCCAAGTGTTTGAAGGCTAGACAGCCTAATGGTCACCTCAGAATTCTGCGCATGGCCACCAGGCACCTCCGTAAGCTGTGACTGTCCCAATGCTCTTCCCTCTTGGGCCCCTGGCCACTTCTCAGTCCCTGCTGAGGCCATGGCTGCGGAGGATCAGTGCATCCTCGACGGTTGCTTGGGGGACGTGGGGGGTGGGAGGTGGAGGGCGGACCCTAGACTGGTAGACCGTGAGCTGACCCCGGAGAAGGGCCGGGTTGCGAAGGGCAACTGGCAGACGGTCTGGCCCCACCCTCAGCTGGAACTACAAGCCCCAGAAGGCTTTGCGCCAGGGGGCATTGGCCCCTGACCTCAGGGACGGAAACCATTGTTACCTGGCAACAGCAAAGAGGTCGGGTGGCGGCAGTGGGCGGTGAAACTGCTTGGGTGAGTACCCTGCCCGGGTGAGGAGGGGCTGTCAGCGGGGCAGGGAAGTGGGCTGAGAGCGGAGGTGGCGAGCGCAGGCCAGGGTCGGGAGGCGGGGCGAGGGCCAGGAACGCAGGCAAGGCGGCACAGCTGGGGTCAGGGCCCGGGTCCAGGGAGGAGGTACTGGGCTGAGGAAGAGGGTTCGGGGCCGGAGATGCGTAGCCCGGCAGGCCTCGGTGCATTGTTGCAGAAGGACGACGGCGGCATGTGCGAGGGTCCTTCCCGCATCTCGGGGCCCATCCCCCCAGACCCTACGCTCTGTCCTGACTACTACCGGCGGCCGGCCTCGGGTGAGTTGTGGGGTGCCTCACCCTGGCGAAGCCAGAGCAAGGGTCGGGCCCAGCTCCACCATTGAACTCTGCGCTCCGCCCCGTCTGGCCTCTCAGCCCAAGGGCGCCTTGAGGGAAGCACGCTGAAGTTGGGCCTGCTGACTCCGGACCCCGACCTGGACGCCACCCCTCCCCGCGGACCCCGCATCGGTCCCGGAGCCCGAGAAATCCTGGAGCGTGGCCGGCGCGGCGTGGGTGGCGTGCTGCTGCAGCTCGGGGGTATTTCCCTAGGCCCAGGGGCCTCTCCCAAGAGTAAGTTCTGGACAGAAGGGACGGGGCGAGTCTGAAGTCAAAGCTGAGATCAAAAGCAGCTGCTTCTCCTTCCCTGAGGAAGGCTTAGGCTTTACCTCTCTGACTGTTAGTTTCCCCGACTATAAAAGTCCTCTCTTCTTCCTCGCAGGAGAGGACTAGATGAGGTATCCCCCAGAAAACCCATAGCTCAGCTTCATTAATTCATGCATCAATGAAAGGTTGTTTCTTGAGTGTCTCCTGTGTGCCAGGCCCTATAGGTGCTAGGAAAACAAGGTTGGAGAAGAGCATCATCGAATCAAGATGAGAGACAATAAACAAGTGAACTGGTGAATATGATATGCAAGATGATTAATGGTATACTTCGCGATAAAAAATGTAGAAAATCATCAGGAATAGAAGAAGATAATTACTGTGTGAGGAAGGGAACAAGGTGACGAGGTGGACTTAGATGGAGATGTCAGGGAGATCCTTCTGTGGGAGGCAGGGTGTGGGCCTGTGTGTTCTCTGTTGTGAGTTGGATTGCATGGGCTGTATGTAGGGCAGAGCCTGGCAACATCTTTTCCCCAGGGAAGGACCCTAAAGACCATGAGAAGGAGAACCTGAGGCGGATCAGGGAGATCCAGAGGCGCTTCCGTGAGCAGGAGCACAGCCGGAAGCAGGACCAGTCCAGGCCCCTGAAGGCTCTCTGGCGCTCACCCAAGTATGACAAAGTGAAGTCCCATGTCAAGGCCCAGCTGCAGGTACCTGCCTCAGGCAGCCAGAAGTATTGCCCATCTTTTTGACAGTTATACTCTGATCTGAGTTATGAGGAGGGTGGAAAACCGCAGGGAACTAAGGTAACAGGGGACTAAGAGATAGCTGGTTCTGCTGCAGAGTGGGGCTGGGGGGCTTTCTCAGAAGTGATGATGGCTGGGTGATTCTGAGGGGCAAGTAGGAATTAGGCCAGGGGAGGATGGAGGAGAACATTCTATAGAGATGGAACCTCACGGATAGAAGTCCTAAGACCAGAGGGAGTGTGGGCAGTGGGGATGCTGTGTTCAATTCACTGTGAGGGAAGAAGAGCGTGAGGTTAGGCCAAGAAGTCACCTGTACCCACATCATAAAGGGCCACATAATCCACTTCTTACCTTTATTTCTAAGGACAATGGGAAGGGCAGGGGCAGGGGTATGTATGGTGGTAGGATTCTATCTGGGTAGATAGTGGCACCACTTCTCTGTCCACGGGTCTGAGACGGAGAGGCAGGATTGAGAGAAAAGACAATAAGGTCATATGTGGATGTATTGAATCAGGAGCATTTATGGGACTCGCAGGGAGTGGGAATATGTCCAGCAAGCAGGTGGAGAATCAGATGCGGATGTCAGGAGTGAGACCCAGGAGTTATTGAGGATCTGGCAGAGGACGATGAGACCAGGGAAGTGACCCTGGATTTGAGGGCTTGGAGACCAATCGTTGGTGACCTTGGTGGGGACAGAGCCAGAAATCTTGGCTAGGAAGGAAAGAAAGAAGAAATGGTGGCTGAAGCCAGGACTGAGATAGAAGGAGGGGTATTTGTTTTCTTAAAGATGTGAGAAACACACATGTTTAAATGCTGATGAGGAGAAGTCCTCCTTCATGACGAAGGAGGCCAATTCCAGAGGACTGGTGATAGAGAAAGATCCTGAAAGGCAGGAAGGGCAGAGTCTTGGTCTTATGGCTTGAGACCCTGACCTCAGCCTGACTGATCCCTCTGCTATGCCTTGGCCTACAGCAGCCCAGCCCTGCCTCTGGGACAGAGCCTGCCCATTTCCTGAGGGCACATTCCCGTTGCGGCCCTGGGTTCCCACCACCCCGTGTCCCCAGTCCCCAGCTAACCCCACCAGGTCCCAATGCTAAGGTGAGAGGATGTGTGAGGGCTGGGAGGTAGGGCAGGGATCCTGGGGAGGTTCAGGGGCACAACACAGTGCTACCTCATCATGCTTGCCATGTCCTGCAGGGCCCAGGCCCAAGTGTGGACTTCATTACCCACAATGCTCGCACTGCCAAGAGGGCCCCCCGGCGTCATTCTCGCTCGCTGCAAGTCCTGGCACAGGTGCTGGAGCAGCAACGGCAGGCCCAGGAGCACTACAACGCCACACAGAAGGGTCACGTTCCCCATTAGTAGGTCCTACTGCCCAACACCCAGGGTAAGGGACACTTATGGTGGGTGGGAGCCAGCATCTGCCCTGGGATTATCAATCCTGAGTCTGTTGCATCGCAGCTTGTTGGAGCGGAGGGATCTGTGGCGGCAGGAGGCTGAGGCCCGTCAGCACAGCCAGCCGGACCCGGCCATGCCGCCTGGCCACACTTGCATGCCTGAGAACCAGCGGCTGGAGACACTGAGCAATCTGCTCCAGAGTGAGTATGTGGCCAAAGGAAGCTGGATGGGGAACCCACTGGGGACCATGCTCCCCTGCCCAGCACTTACTGTTCTGGGGCCCCTGTAGGCCAGAGCCAGCTGCTGCATGAGCTGGTGCTCTTGCCTGCTGGGGCGGATTCACTGAGAGCCCAGAGCCATCGTGCTGAGCTGGACCGGAAGCTGATGCAGGTAGAGGAAGCCATCAAGATCTTTTCCCGCCCCAAGGTCTTTGTGAAGATGGATGCCTGAGCCCTTTTATGGGGATAGAGTCAGGGGTCTCACTGAGGATCGCTACATGGTTATAAAGGGCAGGACTGGGCCCCATCATAGAGTGGAGTTCGAAGACAGGAGCAGTGGGTGGGCAGTATCCCCAGAGCACTCTTCCCAGTCACTGGTGGCTGTGGAAGGGCCATCCCAGCCTCTTAACCCTTTTGTCAAAATTAAACTTTTTGTACACAGTGGAGTTTGTTTCCATAAGAGCTTTTCTCACCCTAGAAATGCCAAGCCTGGTGTCCTTCCTGCTGATTGACTACAGGAAGGTTTCTCTGCTGCCCTTATCACTCCTCCACTCCTGCCTCATGTCCAGGCCAGAAGGCAAGATTGTGAGATCAAGGAGGAGGCTAGGGCTGGGAAACAGAAGGACCATAACTGCATTTGTAGAAAACCTTTAATGTTCCCCAGACTGAGAGGGCCCCATGAGCAAGCTAAAAAACCCCACTGGGGAAGTCCCTGCCATGTCCCAGCAGCCGGGAAGGGCAAGGGGCTGCATCTTTGCCTGTCAGAGGCTGAAGCCACTACCATTTCCTTGAATGCTACTCCCCCAGCCAGAGCTGGCCTGCTCCTGATCATCCAGGGAGGGCAGAGAGCTGCGGGCATCAGGAAGTAGGCGGCTTGGGCGCAGGTCCCAGCATGGAGGCCCTTGAGACAGCCCATTGGAACAGGGAGGCTCGCGGTTCTCAATGATCAGATCGCTGCTGTCATCGTCGCTATCAGGCTCAGCAGGCCCAGGCCCAGCAGAAGGAGGCCCTGTCAGACGCCCAGATGCCCCACGCACCACATTATTGCGCTGATTGGCTGGCTTGACAGTGACAATGAGGTTGTGGCTGTTCGCGACCATCATGTCTGTTACTTGGTCCAAGGTCTTCCCAGCTACCTCAATGCCATTGACCTCGAGGATCTCATCACTGACTGCCAGCAGCCCTGTACTCTCAGCCAGGCCCCCTCGTACCAGGCGGGAGATGAAGATGCCTGGAACCCGTTCCAGGCCCTGGGGAGCTACGCGCACACTCATGCCATCTCGGATGTAGAAACCCAGGGGGCGGTCGGAACCATGCTTATGCAGCCGCACCCGTCGGTGGGTCTCAGGCAGTAGGTCCACATCTATGACTGAAGAAACCTGGCGGAAATCTTGTGGCAGGCTGATTAGCAGGGGTGGCCGCGTGCGCAGGGATGCCACTGGCCGAAGTAGGAGCCCTTTCTTGCGCCGCTGCAGAGAGTTGGAGGCAAAGGCCAGGCCACTGGAATCAGCTTCTGCTGCAGGAGAGGGGGACGCTGAGATCAGAGACCCTGCTTTCCCATTTGGGCCCTTTTCCATCAGGCCAAGGCCTGAGGAAGGGGGCACTGTAGCTACTTCCTGCCACTTGGAGGTCAGGCCAAGGGCAGGGACTGCAGAGGGTGAAGCCTGGGCACACTGGGCATGGACTAACCCTTCTAGACTTGCCCTGTCACCCTACCCCACAGAGGCTGCCCACTGTACCCCATCCTCCTCACCCCGCTTCTGCACTAGCAGGCGCAGCGGCGGGGGCCCACTGGCCAGGGCCCGGTGCAGGCTGTCGTCGTTGGTGAGGGGCAGTAGGTTGCCGTGAGCATCCGTATAGCCAAGCAGCACGTCCAGGCCCGGGATCTGGTGTACCACACGCAGCAACCGAGAGAACTCTTGGAAGCCGCTCACCGAAGCGCGGGGCAGCGCGAAGCGTCGGAACTCGGCATCAAACTGGAGGCCGGGGTGGGGGGGCGGGGAGGGGTTAGGATGGAGTCCGTGCCCTTTCTCACCACGGGTCCGAAGGTGGCAGGGGTGAGAAAGACAGGGGGGGGGCTTCACAACAGCTGCAGCCTTGCACCCAGTACAAGGGACGCTGTCCAAGGTCTTCTCCCCGCCCTCAGGTACCCAGGCCACAGAGGGACTCTTGAGGCCGGCAGTAGAAGGAAGGAGGATGGATGGGGGAAAGCGAGAAGAAAAGCCGGAGAATGGGACGTGGAGGATGGAGGAGAGAAAAAGGTGGTGGGGACCAAGGAGTCAGGAAGGGGAGAATGAGGGAATTGGAAGCTCCTAGGGCCGAGGCCGGAGCCGGGGCTGGAGGGGCCCTTACTTTGCTCTTCACCTCGACGATGCTGTCGGGACTGCGTGCCGGAGTCCTCTGAGGCCTGGCCATGGCGGGGCCAGGCGGGCCGGGGATGATGCCCCAGGCGGACCGCCGAGGCGCAGGTGCACAGCCCGGCCGGCCCGCGCCGCCCCGCCCCTGGCGGTAGCACTCGCCCCGCCCTCCTGTCCGGACCGTGACGTCAAGAGGGCAGCGACGGGGAGTTGAACGCGGAGTCCACGTTTCCTAGGAAACGGAGATAAGGGTGGGAGAATCTTTGCGTCCTTCTACGTCATTACGCTACGGTCCCCGCGTCCCGGGAATCTGGGGGAGGGGCTTGGCCAATCCGAGGGGGGAGAGAGGGAAGTATTTGTTGAATGCTGTGTACTTTTTTGTAATTTATCATGTTAATCTTTTTAAAAATTAATTATTTTTTTGGCTGTGTTGGGTCTTTGTTGCTGGGCGCGGGTTTTTTTCTAGTTGCCGCAAGCGGGGGCTACTCTTTCGTCGCAGTGGGCAGGCTTCCCATTGCGGTGGCTTCTCTTGTTGTGGAGCACGGGCTCCAGTGGTTGTGGCACGCGGGCTCAGTAGTTGTGGCTCACGGGCTCTAGAGCGCAGTCTCAGTAGTTGTGGCGCACGGGCTCAGTTGCTCAGCGGCATGTAGGATCCCGGACCAGGTTTCGAACCCGTGTTCCCTGCATTGGCAGGCGGATTCTTAACCACTGCGCCACCAGGGAAGCGTGAATGCTATGTACTTTTATTTCCACTGGCCTAACAAGACTGCGCATTTTGTAGATGAGGAAACTGAGTCACAAGAAATAATTGCTGAACTCCTTGGGGTCACAGGCGTTGAAGTGGCTTTGAGCCACCCACTCGGACCACCCTTGGCTGCAGCCTCAGGCCCCAGATCCCTCCCACTCCATCGGAGCCAGCCCTTGGCCCCTTCCTGCCCAGTGCCACAGGAGTCTTGAAGAACGGCGCAAACGCCCGGTCGCTGCTTGGAGAGATGCTCGGGTAAGAGTAAGCAGGACAGCATACAGTTGAACCAACACGGGTCTGCAAACAAGTTCCCGAATAGGACGCGCTCGTGCGCACGCGCGGGCACGCTCATGGGCGGGACCTCGACCTCAGGTCCCGCCCAGCCGCCGTACGTTTCCTCTTCCGAGGAGAGGCGGGGCCGCAGCGCCCGCGGGAAACGCGGTCCTGGGTTGCTCGGCTGGCAACAGCGGCGGGAATGGCAAGCTTGGGGAGTTTGGTCCTGCGGCCTTGGATTCGAGAGCTGGTTCTAGGGTCAGAGGCACTCTCAAGCCCGCGGGCGGGGCAGCTGCTCAAGGTGAGTCCCCACCCCGTTCTCAGGGCCCGGAGACCAGTGCTGGGCCCCGTGCGGTGGGTTTGACGCAGGTCGTCGCCGTCAGGTACTGCAGGAGGCCGAGGCCCCGGGCCCGTCCCGCGCTCCCGACACGTCTGAAGGGGCCACGCTACTTGTGTCCGACGGGACCCACAGTATTCGATGCTTGGTGACGCGGGAGGCTCTGAACGCCTCGGACTGGTGAGAGAGGCTCCGCGGAGCCTGGGAAGATTGGAATCCGGTGGGAGAGCACGAGCCTTGAGCCCGAAGTGGGCGGGTTTCAGGAGGGCGGGCCCCAGGCGGGCGGGGCAGTGTTCAGGCAAGCGCGTTAGTGAGGATCGCGCTCGCTGCAGGGAGGAGAAGGAGTTCGGTTTTCGAGGGGCAGAAGGCCGGCTGCTGCTACTGCAAAACTGCGGGGTCCGCGTCCAAGTCGCCGAGGCAGGCGCGGTGAGTGGTGAGGCTGGCTTCGGTGGGTTACTGGGCCCGACTTCCTGACAACTCCTGAAACCCGGTCCCTGAACTCACCCCTCCAGCACGCGGAGTTCTACCTCCAGGTGGACCGCTTCAGCCTGCTGCCCACGGAGCAGCCCCGGGAACGGGTGACTGGTTGGTAAGTGATGCCTCCACCCTCCAGCTGTACTCCCCACCCAGGCCTGGCTGGCGTTGGCATAGGCCTTGGGCTCCTAGTTATATTGACTGCCTCCTACTTCTCCTTCCCAGCAACCAGGACCCGGATGTGCGGAAAAAGCTCTATGACTGCTTGCAGTGAGTTTGGGGTTGGGCTCTTGGGTCAGGTGTGGTTCGGTCAGGGAATGGAAAATCTGTGTTATCAGATAGGCTTCAGGATTTTTTCTCAGGCTTGTTCCCTCTGTTTCTCTAGGGAGCACCTTTCAGAGTCCACCTCCCCCAGTGCAGGTACTTATAGGGGTTGGTCAGTTGCCCATACTCCCTGAAGAGTGATCTCTCCAGCCATCAGCCCTCTGCTTCCTTAATAAGCTCTTCCCCCCCCCCCCCCCCAGTTCCTCTTCTTTGAGCTTCAGCCCATCCCCGGGTCCTCTGTCCCTAGGCCTTTCACTGTCCCAACTTCTGGATGAGGTAGAGGAGGACCAGGAGCATCGGGGGGCGCTAGTGAGCCTGGCTGAGAGCTGTCTGATGCTGGCAGGCCCTTGCACAGCACCCCCCCTCACCCGCTGGGCGGCCTCACGCTGCAGAGCCACGGTCAGTCTGGGGCTTCTCTTGGGAAATGTCGGAGTGGGGAGTTGGGCAAGGGCCAAACTGAATGTTCTCATCCTACAGGGAGAAGCTGTGTACTCTGTCCCCAGCCTATGGCTGCACATCTCTGAGAATGACCAGCAAATCCTGAGCTCTCTGGGCCCAGGTCAGAGGGCACAGGGTAAGGAGGACTGGAGAGGTCAAGAGGGGAGTGGGTGCCTGCATGCCCAGTGCCCTCCGTGCTGATAAGCCTCCCCTGACCGCCAGGCCCTGAGCTACCCCCACCACACCCGGCTCTACAGGACCTATCGCTGACTCTCATCTCCTCTCCTCCTTCCTCACCCAGTTCCTCAGGTAAGCTGGTGCTCAGGCCCCATGCTCTTGGTGTTGTCTATCAGTTAGATGCCTGGGTTACACAGGATGCTGTGAAAGCGTGCACAGCTGGGTGGGGAGGTGAACACAGTTCCTGCAGGCCTATGTTCACAGGTCATTCAGCTAGTCTGAGCTGAGAGGTCTGTGCCCATGGTGAGTCCCCTTCCTCCTCAGGAGCCCCTGCCCTACCCAGCCACATGCTGTCAGAGGAAAGTGGTGCCAGTATCAGCCTTCTACCTGCCTTGCCCTTGGCTGCTGCAGACCCAGCGCAGAAGGGCAGCTCCCAGCCCCTGTCAGCCATCTGCTCAGCCCATGGGCCCCTGCCCCCCAGTTCCCCACACCCCAGCCATGTACCCAACTCCCCACCCCTGAGCTGCACCCCAAGTCTGTCACCCCTTGGCCATGCCCCCAGTCTACACCAAGCCCCTGTAACCATGGCCCAGAGACCTAGTCTGGAGTTCAAGAAGCTAGAGTTACCCCCTAAGACTCGGCAGCCCTCTCCAAGGACAAGAACCACCAAGGAAGCCCTGGAGTCCAGCTCTGTCTGGGTGAGCATAGCACCCCTTACAACTGGAGGGTAAAATGGGTCTGGGCTGGCCTTGGATGAGGTTAGGGGCCTTTTTGGCCTTTAGGCTCCTTTTTGGCTCCTCTCCAGACACAATACCCGCCCCCTTCAGGACCCCGCAAAGACGCATCGTGACGGTTCTGCCTTCCAATATGAGTACGAGCCACCCTGCCCCTCCCTGTGTGCCCAGGTCCAAGCTGCCAGGTGAGTGCCTGGGGGGGGTGCCCCCACTCTCTTGGTTACCCGTCCCAGTCTCCATTGGCTTACAACCATGGTTCTCTTCCCAGGCTCCCTCCTCAGCTTGTGGCCTGGGCCTTGCACTTTCTGATGGAGCCACAGCCAGAGGCTGAACTAACCCAGGTGTGAGGGGTCGTGAGCACGTGGGAGGATGCGTGCACGGGTCCGTGCCTGGGGGTGGATAAACAGGGCTTCACACCAGCTTCCTTTAAGTTTTTTAATAAAATAATCTCATGCGGCAGGAAAGGAGAAGGTCAGGGGTTGGGGCCGCCGCCTCTTTGGTCTGTGGCTGGGGATGGTGGACTCCGCTCAGGGTCTGAGGGCTCTGTAGACTGTGGGGCTAGAGGCTCGGCTCCGAGGCCAGATCCTGCACAGGGAGAGAGGAAGGGTCAGGACTGGAGTGAGCAGGCCTGCCGCCCACCCAACTGGCTCCAGCCCCCTTTACCTATGCTTGGAGATGGAGGTGCCTCAAGCTTTGGCCTGCGCTTGAGGACAGGGGAGCGCTGCAGCCGCCGGGGCCGTTCTGAGGGATACAGAAAGACTTGGGGAGGGTTGCTAAGGGCTTGCTGCCTGTCCTCGACGCCCACGCACACTTGCCTTCAGAGCCTCCCCCTTCCCCAGCATCCTCCCACCCCTGGCAGAGGTTGCTTTTGTGGAGGTAGAGCCAGGGCTAGTAGGAAGGGCTTCTCAGACCCTTGCTCCTGGCCTCTGGCTCCCTGATTTCTCAACCCCTCACGCCACAGGTGGCTCCCTCCGAGGACCAGAGCCTCGAAGGGAGCCCCCCTCCCCCATCTCCTCCTGCACTCAAGCACACATGGAGGTGTCTCCCCTCACCAACAGGGGCCTGGAGCTGGTCCTCATGCACAGACACTGCTCGTCGACCCGCCAAGAGAGGCCTCGGCCTCAGCTGGCCATCTGGGGGAGGCCAGGGTATCAGGGTATGGTCCCAACAGCTGCCCCCGCTCCAGCCCTTGCCTCCCACCTTCAGGGTCTCCAGAGGAGCTGAGTTCCCAGCAGGGACTCCTCCAGGCCCTAGCCCAGTATTGGGTGGGGGTTAGGGTACCTGCTTACCTTCATTCCTGGAGCCTAAGCAAGAATCCTCTGGGAGGCCCAGGCTGTCTGGGGAGGGGCTGGCTCTTCGGAGGCTTGGGCTGGGACAAGGGGAGGGGGGGCCTGGACCATCCTGTTGACCCCAGCCACGGCCCCTGAGCTCTGCATTCAGCTGCTGCCCTAGTGTCTTCCAGGTGGCAGACTCGGGCCCCTGGCCCCCTGGACCAGGTCTGCATGAAGGGTCTGCAGGGAGAAAGGTGTCAGCCAAGACCTGGGCCAGGCGTCGGAAGTGAACCTGACCAATGGTTTGATCCCCTCCAGCCTGTCCCTGCATGACCCCCAACATATACAGTGGCCCTCACTCACCAGCAGACACAGAGTGGGTGCGGGACTTGATCGAGATGGGAGGAGCCTCTGTGGAACTGTCCATAATGTCACCTGCAAAGGCAGGGCTAGGGGCTTAGGCTTAGTGAGGGGAAGAAAAACATGGCTATTCCCACTCTTCTGCCAGGGAGAGCAAACCCCTTGGGGTCTATCTCCTCCCCAAAAATGTACTGCCCTAGACCAGGGTCCCACTTACCATCCGAGCCAGCCTTCTTGATCTCTCCATCTTTGCTCTGTAGGAAATAGGGAAGTTAAGTTTGATCCTGTCCCACCCTCGTGCTAGCCTTGTCCTTTTATTCATTCTTGTTATAACCGCCACTAAATGCCCACCGTGGGCTGGGCAAGAACATGGCAAACCCAGTCCTGGTCCTCTTGGAGCTCAGTCTGTGATGGTGGACAGTTAACACACAGAAGCATATGCAAGCACAGACACAGAAAGTAATTTCCTAATTCTGTGATTCACTTTCTATACCTTAATGTTTCTAAATTCAAGCTGAGTTTCACTTCATTTGTGTTTCTTATTTTCCTGAAGTTATTAAAGGGATAGTCCGTAGGGTGGTGGTTCTTATTAGGAACTGCGATCAGAGAGTGGCATTAGCAGGGGGGCCATGGAAGAGAGTGAAGGAAGGCCCACAGGGAAATACAGGGATGGATGAAGACGGACCTGGTGTAGCCCATGGGTGGGGATGAGAGGCTGGAAGTGGGGCAGGGAGGAGTTCCAGACAGAGGAACCTGTGTAGAGGCTCTGAGATGAACCGGGGTTGAGAGCAGCGAGGTGAAAGCAGTGACCAGGGCTGAGACCCCACTGGGCCTTGAGGCAGGATCAGGAGTTAGGGCAATGTCTTGAGGGAGGAAGCCCCTGGAGGAGTTGCTATTTCAAATGCAGATGGCAAAGCCAGATGTCTGTTAGATCATCTGTTAGACCATCCACTTCAAGGAGAAGGTATCAGTGGCCTGGGTCAGGGTAGAAGCCAAGAGAGAAGAAAGGTTGACTCCGATGACTTTTATGGGGAGGGGAAAGAATCGGCAGACCTGTCATGAGTCTCCTCCTGGTCACATAAATCACCCACACAAAACAAGCTACGTGTCACCTGCCTCCTCACTTCCCACGTGTGTCCCTTCCCAGCTCACTTGCTTCCTCTTGCCTTCGGCACTCCCGCTGCCTCTGCTCACGCCAATCCTCTGCAGCATCACTTGTACTCGCTGTTCAAAGGTTGGGGCCAGCTCTGTGTCTCCCCGCTCCAGGGACTGCTGCTGGGGACAGAGATACCTGAGTGGGGAGAGAGCCCACTGCCCTCACTGTTCCTGCAGAGCCTTCACTCCCTGTCACCAGGCCTCACCTTGTCAGGTCTGGCACCCAACGTTGTCTCCTCCTCCTCAGCAGGTAGCAGTATCATGGAGTAGGCCTTGCTTTCCCGAGTGTACCGAGGCCGACTCCTGCGGGTAGGGTCGGGGCTGCTGGTGCCCCCCTCAGCCCCCGCAGCCTCCTCACCACGGCCAGGACGGGCTGGTGGCCGAAGCAAGTCCCCAAGTGTGGTTTTTCGAGAGCGGGGAGCTGCCCCAGGGCTGGTCTCTAGATCAGGCCGTGACGCACGTGTTGAACGAGGCTTCTTGAAGGCAAAGAGAGTGCCCAGCTTCTTTCGAAGTGTACGGGGGACAGGGGTGGTACCCCCCTCGGCTGCCAGGTCCTCCTCGGGGGCCCAGCTGTGGGGACAGCCAGCAGT
Source organism: Aethalodelphis obliquidens (assembly GCF_003676395.1). Classification (NCBI taxonomy): domain Eukaryota; kingdom Metazoa; phylum Chordata; class Mammalia; order Artiodactyla; family Delphinidae; genus Aethalodelphis; species Aethalodelphis obliquidens. Next base: position 18,771,278 of record NW_020837964.1, read on the forward strand.
AAGTGGGAAGGCCCATGGAGCATTCCACTCTCTCCCACCCCTTGCAATTGCCCCTTACTCACAGGCGATCCTGATGGATCAGCCTTTTGGAGAAGAATTCCTCCACGCCCTCGTCCACACGGGCACTGAGCCCATTCCCTTCCTGCGGCAGGGCCGGGGGCACCTGAGGAACACGACAGGGTTAAGGCTCCAGGCTGAGTGCAACTGTGACTTCTCTCCACCTTCCTTGTCCAACGGCAGGCTCTGGGCAACTCCAGGACTTGGGAGCTGCAGTGACCCTATAGGGCTGCTGACACAAGCTCTCCCACTGTGCAGCTGGTGGGCAGAGATGCTGGTTTCACGTACCCCCCTCGCCTGTAGTTGGCCCTGGACATAACCACTTCACACCCATGCTTGTCCCACAGAGTATCCTAAACACCCTGAACCACCTGGTCACCAGTAGGCTAGAGCCCACGCACCCGCTGGGTCACACGTTCCCACTTGCCACCCCCTCTGCTCCAAACAGTTCCCTGCAGTACCCTCCACCCCACCCCACCCAGCCTGCTGCCGGCTCAGCGGCGCCTGCTGCTGCGTCAGACCCTCTGGGGGGCCTCAAGCCGGCTCCTCCCCGCCTCTGGCCCCGTGCCCACTGCCCGCGCCAGTACCCAGCCCACACACACACCCGCACCGGACGTGCAGTAAACGCAGGATTGTCCCCACAGCCAGGGGCCCAGCATCTTTCATTAACCCCGGGGGAGGAAGGATAAGACAGACGCCCCCTCTCACACATCTACCCATGCAGCGGCCAACCTGAGGCAGAGTCCTACACCCAAGCGCTCCCCGAACGAAATCCACACACTCGTGACCCTGCATGAGCATGGGGTGGGGGGTTGGCCAAGAAGAAGCCAGAACTCGGCAGTATGACCAGGTGGTCTTGGGCACCCACCTCCCTGCAGGCCATCACCCGTAAGGCGCAGGGCCACTCACGACCCCCAATTTCACGAGCTCTGGAGTGGGGGTAGGGCGCTCACCTGGGGGCCCCCCGGCGGCGGGCGGTGGTGGTGCTGGCGCCGTGGCCGCGGCCGGGCCCGGGTCGGATGGCGCAGGGGCTGCCCGGCGGGTGGCAGGTCCATGCGAGGCAATGGGCCGGCCGGGGGCCCAGGGGCGGCGGGGCTCGGAGAGCCACGAGCAGATGGCCCCGCCTGCGGCTCTGCATCTTCCCCCGGAGCCGCCAGCTCGGGCTCCGGCTCTGGTTCCTCAGCAGCACCTGAGGGGAGAGCACCAGAAGAGCACCAAGCGCCAAGCCCAGGGAGGTGGCAGCGGCGGCGCTAGGGCGGCGGGGGACCCGCCCAGGGCGCGGGGAGGGGCCCAGCTACGCTGCCCGCCCCCCCACCCGCCCCTCCCCCGCCGCCGCTGTCCGTGGTGCTGAGCGCGGCCCCGAGCGGCGCGCGGCGCCGCCAAGCATGCGCATCCTGGGGGTAGGGAAGGGGTGGGGGGTGCGGGGAGGTAACGAGGTGAGAAGAGGCTGTGTCCCGGCCCTGGTCTGCTCAGGTCCCACCCTGTACTAACTGACCACAGCGGACCCCAACTTTGCACGCTGCACGGGGGTCCTGGCCCAGCCCACTCAAGGGTCAGGGAGTTCCCGGGACAGGGGTGAATGTACGTGTCCAGGTGTCCAGGTCTAATGGAACTTCAGCCCAACCTGAGTAGCTCTCTTTCCCTGGGCCCTGACTGTGAGTGGAGGGGACCAGGTGAAGACAGCGGTTGGATTCAGGCCACTTCTGTGGAGGACTGTCATCCTGGTGGGGAAGACACAAACTCAGCCTGGGGTGGCAGGGAGCTGCCTCCCCTCCTTCTACACTCCAGAACAAGATGGGAAGATCTAGGGTTCTAGGCCCAGAGTTCTAGGACCACCTACCTTCTGCTCCTCTTCATTCTCCTTTTCCTTCTCCTCAGGGAAGAAAAGACCTTCCAATTCCCCAGGCCCAAGGGGGCAGGGCTCGCCTCCATCTAGTGCCGGTATGACAGGGGGCGTTGCCTCTGTTGCCTGTTGAGCCAGACTCTCCACCTGCAATACCAGGCACCCCAAAGATGGGAGGCAGGGCCTCAGCCATAGTCGTGTCAGTGCAAAGGGAACCCTGAAATACCCCTGGGCTATCTGACCCCAGAAGACATTACAGAACCCCTGCAAGGCAGTGGCTGTGCATGTGCGTGTGCGTGTGTGTGTGTAAGCACGCAGTTCCTGCTCACCAGCCGATCCCGGGCTGCACTGAGACCCGCCACAGCCTGAGCCACAATGCTCTCTGCCAAGGTCCCTGTGACTGACAGGCGCATGTCCCTGACGGCAACAGAGGGCAAGGGTTAGTGTGCTGTCTCTACCCAGCCCAGCCCAGCCCAGCCCTATCCAGCCTACCTGAGCCTCGTGAAGGCATCTTGCAGCAGGTGCTCTGGGAGCAGCTCTGGGAGACCCCTTGAGCCTCCCAGGACCCCCTCTAGCTGCTCCCTCCACCTGGGTCCCTGCAGCATCTGTGGGCAGAGGCTCCTTGTGGTGTCCAGTGTGGTCTGAGTGAAGTCCTGGGCAAAGGTCAGAGCATGGTGAGGGTGTGGCTGGGGCCCAGACCAATTGGCTTGAGGCTCCAACCCTCACAGAACATTGACTCAGGGGATATCACAGGCAAGCCTATGGATGGGGGTCAAGCCTGAATATGGAGGTGGGGCTGGGGCAAGGGCACTATCTCACCTGAATGTCCCGGCGGCAGACCTCGCCCACCTGTCCCAGGAGGCCCTCCAGCTTCTGCCGCAGCTGCCACTGGTGGCTTGGGGAGCTCCCAGCCTCATGTAGAATGGGGAGAATCTGGAGGCCATGGAGGAAAAGGAGTTGCAAATTGACACCTAAGAGGGGAAGGGTCCTTGTAGTGGGAGGGGGTGCTCACACTGAGAGAGAAGTTGGCGTTTTGGATGGCATCCTCGGCCTGGTGCACAGCAGCTTCACCCTGGGGCCCAGCCCCACAGCCCAGCAACTCCACATGCTCCTGCACCGACTGACATAGTTCATTCACTTCCTGGAGGGCAAGAGGAATCAGTCTCAGCCTGGTCCCCTCCCCATCCCCTGACTGCTTCCTTCCCAAGGTCTCCAACAGGGTGAGTGAGGTCCTGAAACTGATACCATCAGGACAGCCACTTAGGGACCCTATCTGTTCAAGGAGGGAGAGCAATGTCTCCTTTAGTTCATTGTAGGTACTTTATATATACTTCCTAAGTGTCCAGAATGGGAAGGAAAAGAGCTGTTAGTCATGTCAGTGTTTTAGAAGTTCAGTCTGTTCATCATCCAGCTAGAGGACAGATTGAGGGATGAAGAGAAATGGGAGTGAGGAGTCATGGAGGAAGGATCAGGGGCAGAGAAGGATGGCTGGGGTGGGAGTAAAGAGTGTGTGTTTGAGAGAGTCGGTCAAGAGGCAGAACCAAGGAGGTCTGTGGGGGCTTCGGTGTGGCCAAGAGAGACATGGACTGAAGCTCTGTCCACAGCATTTGGTGGGTGTGGGCACCAGCGAGATTGGGCTCCAGGGTAGAGAGGAGAGAGAGATGTGGGAGACGATGAGATCACTTGAAGACACAAAATGTGAAGCCCCTGCAGGATGTCTGGGTCACAATGCCTGGGCTCTGGAGCTTGGGAGAGAAGTGCGAATTGGGAATGGATGGATGGGGAACATCTCACCAAGACAAGGTACTGGAGGGAGATGAAGCCAGAAAAAGGGTCACTGGGTTTGGCCACAACAAAGGTCAGTGGAGAGGGGAGGGAAGCCCTGTGAATAGGAAGTCACAGGTGGGGCTACAGTTGGGGGTGGAGAGAAATGATTGAAGATTTTAAAATACCTCCTGTCTTTGACAGGGGAGCCTATTTAAATGCTTTAAGGGAATTCCCTGCAGTCCAGTGGTTAGGACTCCACACTTCCACTGCAGCAGCCCCAGGGTCAATCCCTGGTCCGGGAACTAAGATCCCGCAAGCTGTGCAGAGCAGCCAGAAAATAAAAAAATAAAAATAAAAGTTTTGTAGGAGATACACACTGTAAAGTATTTGCATAGGTGACAGGGCATATTGCTGGCAACATACTCTTAAATAGCTCAGGACAAAAAAAGTTCTGTTTGCTAGTCTTGTAATTTTTCTGTAAGTTTAAAATTAGTTCAAAATTAAAAGAAAAGAAAAAAATGCTTTAAAAAAGCAACTAGAAAAAAAAAAAAAAGCAACTAGGAGTGTTATTTGGGGAAACTATTTCAAGAGCCTTTGGCTCCTCTGCCGATCAAGGAACGGGACTTGTCTGGGACAGCAGGATTCAGGCACCATGGCCCTAGGAAAGTCAGAGCCTCAGACTTATGGAGGCTCTCAGCTACCACAGCTCTCCCCATCCCCTACCTTCTGTGTGTGCTCAACGTCGAGGGAGGGGATTCTGACCTGTTCGGAGGGGTCTGACCCCAGACCTAGTGGCTTCGGGTGGGAGGTGCAGTCAGTAGAAGCGTGGTCTGCGCGGTTGTTCCGCAGGAGACAGGCTTGGATCTGGGCACAAGAGATATTGAGAACTGGTGGGGGGTGGGGCCAAGGCACAGAGGAGGGCGGGGAAGAGAGGGAACCCCCACCTGATGCACGGCACGTGCTGTCAGTTCAGGGCGGCTGCGCTGCGCCTGGGCCACATCGTTCAGTGGCAGAGGCATGGCCTTCAGGCTGCGGTTCTGCTCCAGGGCCTGTGCCACATCCAGCAGGCCCAGAGCAGACGTGTGGTTCCGGTCCCAGACCACAGACCTGGGCCGGGCCAGGGTTCAGTCGGGGGTGGAGCTCTGCAAGGCCCCATCCAACCCCGCTTGCCTTTCCATTCGTCTGGAGCACCCCTGCGCTCCACTTGCTCCGCTTCGTTCAGCTCTGCCCCTTAGCCCAGTAAGCCCCTCCATACACGCCCTCCTCCCCCATTTGGTCCCGTCCCTCTGACCCCGCCCACCGGAGCCTCGTGTTGACCCGAAGCGCCTTGGCCAGCATCTTGGCGCCGGTGTCCCCCATGGCGTTGCCGCTGATATCCAGAGCTGTCAGGTTAGGATTGGCGCCCAGGGCCCGGAGCAGGACGCTGGCGCCCAGTTTCAGTCGCGACTCAGCCACGGACAGAGACTGCAGGGGCTGGGGTTAAGAGAAAGCCATTTGCGGTTGGAGTCAGGGGTCAGCAAGCAAGGCAGGTCAGGGAGCAGGAGTAAGAGGGGTCACAGGGGTCCATCGTCTGAGGATCCTGCATGGTTCTGTGAACTCACACAGTCATCATCCTGCATGAGCTGAACAATCCGGTGCAGGACATCGTCCAGGGTCTCCCTGTGGGCAGGGGCAGCGGTTGGCGGGAGACCCGGGTGGTGGGGTGCTGTTGGGAGGCCCAGGAGTGAGATGGGGGCTCACTTGCACCGGACGTTGAAGTTCCTTCCAAGCGCCACGTGTCGCAGGGACCGACTCCTCCCGATGGCCAGCACCAGAGTCACCATGTCTGAGCCGAAGCCTGGGGGTGGCTCAGGTCAGGCACAAGGCGAGGCTGCGGGGGTGGGAGGGGTGGGAATTTGGAGGATGATGGGAGGATGGGTTTCTGGGCGGCCTCACCATTATCCGCCAGATCCAGGGAGCTCACTGCGCCAGCGTCGCACACTAAGTCTTGAATCACCTGAGCGCCGGCGGAGCGCAGCTGAAGGTGGAAGGTGGAATGAGCTCAGGCCAACAGGCCACAGGTGGGGAGGATTAAGCCCTCAACTGCCCAGCGCTTCCGCCTCGCAGCCCCAGCCCCACAGCCGATGTGTGGGCCCACTGCCCGCTCTCGTCTCTGGGCCGGGCGCTCACCTCACAAGCGCTGAGGTCCAGGTGCAGGTCGTCCATGTGTGTGTTGAGCGCGAGGCCTTCCAAAAGCGCCCTGGGAGGGAATGTCACAGGGGGTGGCGGGAGCTGGGAACAGGGGCCCTAGAGCGCGAATAGCAAGAAGGAAGGCCCAGGATGCCAGGGGGGTCATGGGTGCGATACGAGCGGGGTGAGGTGCTGGAGGCCAGGCCTGGTGGTGGCCGCACAGACGGGGGCCTGGCCGTGGGCAGGGACACTGACCTGAGAGCGTCGGGCGGCAGCTTGCAGCCCGCCAGGCACAGGTACCGAAGCGTCCCAGCGCGGCTGAGGAAGAGCTGCAGCGCGTCCGGCGCAGCCCTGGACTTCCTGGGGCGGGGGAGCGGGAGCATTTGGCTTCCTGGCGCGGGAAGGCGGCTCCCGGCAGAGCCCCACCCCCGCCCCGCCCCGTCCGCCTTACGTGCGGGAGAACACGTTCCTCGAAGCGTCGAGGTGGGTGAGGCTGGCGCAGCAGCCGCGGGACAGCGAGGCAAAGAGCTGCGGGAGGAGCGTGTGGGCTACACTGGCCGGGGGACTGAGCCCCTTCCCGCCCTGCCCTCCAGTCGACCCTTGGGCCTCAGGCCTTGCCAGCCCGACAAATCATCCCCCCCACTGACCACCCCCTCACAGTGTCCAGGGCGGTGTCAGTGCCTGCGAGATTCAGGAACGTCAGAACATTAGGACGGCTCAGGAAACTATAGAGGCCCTGGTGGGAGGATGGAGATGGGAGGGAGGGAGTCAGGGATCACCCCACCAAAAGCTTCCTGACACCCCACTGCCTGCGGCGCCCCCAATCACCGCCCTAAGGATGGCCACTCACCCCATTGTCCTCTGAGGCCCCCAGTGCCCCGGGATTCCCAGAAAGGTCCAAGTGGGTTAGGGCAGAGTCAAAGGCTGCATTGAAAGCCAGCGCCCGGCCCAGAGCCCTCATTCCTGGTGGTGGAGGAGGGGGCTCACAATCAGGCTGCCCCACCTCCCAGCTCCACCTCCCCCAGCCATCCTCAGCCCACCTACCTCGCGGTGTCAACCCAGTCTGCGCCAGGGTGAGTCTTCTCAGGGCTCCAGGATGATGCTCTAGGTGTCTGCTGAGTGCAGCCACGCCTGGAGGATGGGGGCAGCAATATGGGTCTCACCTCCTTCAGCGCCAGCCCCCGGGGGGTTCCCCAGGCTCAGCCGTACCTCGGTCATCCAGCACGTTCCCCGCCAGGCTGAGCTCCCGCAACCCGGAGCTCGTGTGCCCTGCCAGGGCCTGGGCCAGTCGCCGGACAAAGTCTCTGGGGACCAGACCCCAGATGTGAGGCTCTGACCCTGGATTCCCAACTCCTCCCCAGGCCACTAGTCTCTCCATCCCAAGCCCCCAGACTCCCCTCCCCAATCCCTACCCTGTCCCCCCTACCCCCTCAGGCCACAGGTCTCCAGCACCAGCTCCTCCAGGTGGGATGACTGACTCATCATGTGCAGAATCTGTTCCAAGACCTCAAGGCTCTGAGAACCAGAGGATGGGGGGCGCTCAGTGGGCTACACCCTGGCCCCCCAGGCCACGCCCCCACCCCCACCCCCGCCGCCGCCGCGCCTATGCTCTCACCAGCTTCATGTCCACGCAGGAGAGGCACCGGAACCACAGGTTGTAAGACAGGGCGGCCACACTCAAGGCCAGGTCCCTGGGTGGAAGAAAGGGCAGGGGCAGAGCTCAGGGCCCTCCAGCCAGATCCTAGGCCCAGCATCCCCTCTCCATGGAGAGGCTAAGGCCCAGGAATGTGGGTCATGGCATCCTCTTCTCTTCACAGACCTTGCAGGCCACTCACCGACTTCCCAGATGGCTGAAGTCGCCTAGGCTGAAATGGCGGCAGCCCTGACGATGGTAGATGGTGTCCACATCCTGGGTGGGAAGAAAGTACCTCCAACTTACTTGGGATACAAGGCATAGGGAGGGACTCAAAGCACATGGGGGATCAGATGTCTCCAGAGCCTCCAGAGAGGGCCCTACTCTCACCCACTGAATCTCCTCTCGGAAAGGGAAGCCATTGTAGTCACACAGAGCCTCGTATGTCTCCGAAAAGCCACCTGAGTTGGTGCCAGGGGTGTGATGGAGCAGGGGTGGGGGAAAGAGAGAGACAAAAGGTCAGAGATGGAGGAAGATCAGCCCGAAACTGGGTAGTGGCTGTGCCTTGAGTGGCTCTGTTCAGTTTGTGAGACCTCCATATCCAGGGGTCAGGATGCAGGAGGGGGTCGGCTGAAAGCCCTGTGTGGCCCCACCTTGGCCCTTACCACAGGGGCTGCTGGGCGAGGTGGCCTCTGAGGGGCTGCTTCTCTCCAGTCGAGCCAGCATGGAGGGGGGCGTGGGCCTCCGGAATAGCTTCCTGAGGAGGGACATGGAGAAGGGGGCAAGGGACTTCTAGGCCCTGGGAGTGAGGTCCCCCACTGCGCCATCCAGAGCACCCCTGGCTGCCCTCCTTCCCCGCCAGCCCCCTCAGTTGCTGGGCCTCACCCAAGGGTGGAGCAAGGGAAGACCTTCCTGATGGCAGCAGCGATGTGCTGGGCCAGCTGTTCCAGGGCAGCCACACCAGGAAATTCCAGGACCAGATCAGGCAGGGACTCCAGCTCAAAGGTGACCTGGGGTGGGTGGGGCAGGGGCTGGGCTCCAAGTGTGGGGCAGGTTGGGGGGAGGGGAAGACCAGACTGCAGGCCCTGGTGGGGCACTAGGGGTCTCACCTGAGGGGGTGTCTCCTGCAGCGCCATGGCCTGGACCTCCAGGTAGCTGAACGTGCAGTCCACCTGCGGAGCGCCTGGGTCAGCCTGGACTAAGGCCTGAGCCCCACCCTCTTGGGAGCCCAGTCCTTTGTGCAGCCTGGATCTCAGAGCTGGACCTGCCTACACTCCAGTCCTGCCTGCTCCCGGGAGCCCAGAGCTGTTGGAAGGGCAGAGCCCGCAAGGACACCACCACAGATGCAGCCCTCATCAAGGAAGCTGCTGGAGGGCAAAGGGGTGGCAGCTGGGCCCTGGGACTCACCCTCAGGGGAAGGCAGGTGTGGAGCAGGTAGGCTCTCCATCGCAGCAGTGCCTGAGGGGAGAGAGTGTCTGACACCCTGGGCAGGGCAAGAGCCTCTTTCTGCCGGGGCCCCAGTGGCCCTCCCAGCCTCTGCCCCCACCATACCAGGACATGACCTTGCTCAGCACCCTCCCGCTCTGGCAGCCAGGTTTTCAGCAGCAGCTCTGCCTCCTTGGGCCACAGGAATCTGGTGATCTCGCCTGTGGAAGGGCAGCCTGCTGGGCAACTGGTCCTCCCATGGAGGTCAATTCATGCCCACGGTCTGTATCGGGCTAGGGGGCCTGGGCTCATCTGTGGGCCAGCGAGGAAGGAGTGGAGTGGATTTCGGCCGCCAAGCCCTCCCGAGGAGCAGAGGGAACCGCTTGCCCGGTGCCACGAGGCACTGGGTGGGCCTCTGCTTTCTGGGGCCGCTCCGCTTCCTCCCAGCCAAGAAGGCGACAAGGGCCAGGGCTTACCTCGCAGCTCGCAGGATATGCCGTCGGGGGTCTGGGCCATGCGGCCGGCTCGGCGGCCGGGTGGCCCAAGGAGCTCCGACGAGAAACGGTAGCGGCGGGTGAGCACAGGAAGCCTGGGGCCTCGGCGCGCACTGCAGCCACCTGCTCCTCCTGCAGCGGAAGGTAAGCGCCGCTTCCTGCCAGGCCGCCCCCGGCCCGGCTCCTCCCTACCAGGCCTCCGCGGGCTGGGAGAAGTCGCGCGGGTACGACGGTGTAGGAGGGGGGCAGATCCCAGCTGCCCGCCCGCGCCGTCGCTCAGGAGCTACTCCGTTAGGGCAGACCTGGGGAGGGAAGGGAGAGGTGTGGCCGGGAGGGTCTCGCGTGTCGCGTGCCTCTTTCGGTTCCTACCCCACTACTTCCACCCCGCGCCACAGTCCCCGCCGCGAGCACCAGGGGGCGCTGCCCACTCGGAGATCTCTGCGGCCCGCCTCGGTCCGTCCCCTCCAAAGCCCAGCGGGGAAGATGGACAGCACTTAGGACGCAAGGGGCGTCTGTTCAGAAAGGAGCATCGGATCCCTCCTAAACCTGGAGGGCCCTATCTGTTGCTCCTAACCTGGAGTCCCTCAACCCGTCGGAGAGTCACAAACTGTTGACAGGGTGGAAAAAACACCAGATGGGCCCCACAGCCTTCTCTGCGGCAGAGGTTCCTTAGCTTTCATCAAGTTCAAGCTGGGTCAGGGCCAGAAGATGGGGGTGTACCATCAGGGGGCAGCCAGCCCCAAGGGCTGCAGGGAGGGGTGGAGTGACTCATGAGCAAGGCAATGTATGTGTGTGTGGGGTCCTCTCATGTCTGCATTCTCCCTGAGCTGGAGAGAGTTTGAGGAGGGGGGAACCACTAGGAGAGAGGCCGAGGAGGCCATCAGGTCATGGGATGCATGATACCCTATAAAAGACCAGGGACCTAGGGACTTCCCTGGTGGTGCAGTGGTTAAGACTCTGCGCTCCCAATGCAGCGGGCCCGGGTGCAACCCCGGGTCAGGGAACTAGATCCCACGTACATGCCACAACCAAGGAGCCCGCCTGCTGTAACCAAGACCCGGTGCAACCAAATAAATAAATAAAATAAATATTAAAAAAAAAAAACCAGGGACCTAGATTCCTGAGGGTTCACAGGAGGGGATTCCATTTTTTTCTTCTATTAGTCTAATTAAACTCTATGAGATAAGGAACAGCCCTCTACCCTGCCCACAGCTCAGCCAGGCAGAGGTGAAACAACCTGAGAGGAGGTGAGAGACACTGGGCAGAGTCTCTTGGTTTCTTTCCCATCTCCAGCTACCCCTCCTCACCTTGAGGCCTGGAGACAGTGGGAGCATTTTCCAGTCATCTGACTACCACCATCCCCCACAAAATCTCATCTCCCTTTGCTGAGGTCCACCATAGATTAGGACAAAGTAGAAATTGAATAGTAACAACTTGGAGGAAGCCCCCTTCCCTAAAGCAGCAGGGCCAGGTGTGATAGCCCAGGGCCGACAGGGCAGGACTCAGCCGGAGAGGGTGCTGAGTTCCTGCCAACAGAGGTGAGAGGATGTCCTGCTCTGCTGCCTCCCAACTTGAGAGAGAGTTCAGGTTAAGACTCTCACAAGAGACCACACAGAACCCACCAACTGCTTCTAGGGTGCGAGCTCAGCAGCTCTCACACACAGTATGGCCAAGTGGCCAAGAATGAAGGTTCTGAAAGCACACTGCCTGAATTCAAGTCCTGACTCCACCTCTTACTGGCTGTTTGACACTGAGTAAGTCACAATCTTTCTGCGCAACCAGTTCCTGTTTTGTAAGCTGGAGCTATTAACTTACCTTGAAGTGTAAGGATTAAATGTTTACAGAGGTGCTCACAACAGTGGCTGGAACTCAGGGAACACTCACATTTGCCAAGTCTTACCAGGGCAACCTTAAGACTCCAGAACAGAAGGATAGAAAACCCCCCTCACTGGGATTTTTCTGTTTCGAATGACAAGAATGAGAAATACAAGAGGGAATAAGTGCCAAAGGGTTCGAGCTGCTCCCAGGTGGAGGGCGTCTTGAGACCAACAGCTGCACTGGAGGCATAAGCCCCTGTCTAGTGAGTGCTGTGAGGACAAGCAGGGGGCTGCGGAGGAGGAAACCAGGATCAGCCTGGAGATTAGGATGGGGGGCCAGGCTAGCCACACATCTCCGTAACTGCTGGCTGTCAGGGTGGCGGTGACAGAACAAGCATAACTGCTATCAGAGGCCAAGTGGGACTCAGCTCCCACAAGGGAGTGACTCATGAGAGGGAGAGAGGCCTTCAACTTGTTCAAGACTGTCTCTGTGTTCTAGACAGCATGACACTCCGTGGGTGCTCAGGAAATGCTAAAAGCTCATAATGAGGAATAAGCCCCGCCTGCACAGGGTGACAGGCCAGGCTGCAGCTCCCAGAACTGCCAGGAGGCTCCCGTCTCCCGTGTGGAGTAAGAGTGTGAAGGTTTCACATTCAATGGAGTCACACAGGATGTATCATGGGGCTATGCCAATGGAGGAATCTCCTTCCGGCCTTAGCTGCATCACAATGTCACTTTTCTTGCCCCCTCCCCAACCCAAACCAACCTACTTGTAAACAATTTGAATATATACAATTAGAACAGAAAAGCTATGCTGAAGATACAGATAAACTGCTTGCTGTTCTATGAAGAGATTTTCTGTTATACTTAAAAAAAAATTGTTGGGACTTCCCTGGTGGCGCAGTGGTTAAGAATCCGCCTGCCAATGCAGGGGACATGGGTTTGAGCCCTGGTCCGGGAAGATCCCACATGCCGCGGAGCCACTAAGCCCGTGTGCCACAACTACTGAGCCTGTGTGCCACGACTACTGAAGCCCCCACGCCTAGAGCCCATGTTCCGCAACAAGAGAAGCCACAGCAATGAGAAGCCCGCACAACACAATGAAGAGTAGCCCCCGCTTGCCACAACTAGAGAAAGCCCGCGTGCAGCAATGAAGACCCAACTCAACCAAAAAAATAAATAAATAAAATTAATTAAAAAAAAAATTGTTTTGGGGGGTGGGGTGGGGGCGGCTGTGTGGCTTGCAGGATCCTAGTTCCCCGACCAGGGATCGAACCCGGGCCCCCTGCAGTGGAAGCGCAGAGTCCCAACCACTGGACCACCAGGGAAGGCCCTATGCTTAAAATTTTTAAAAAGCTATGTGGCCACTGAAACAACTCTGGTAGGGGGTGCTCTGGTTCCTGGTGGCAGTGGGGGTTAGCCCATGCCTGGGATGGAGACCAAATGCCCTGACAGCCTCGGGCCACTAACATTCAGTCCAAGTTGCTGATTGCCTGGTTCACAGTCCCAAGGCTCCTGACGATACCGATTTTTCTGGGAGACCCAACTGTATGGATACCACAAACCAGCTGAAGCCTTCACACAGCTTCTCCACTGTTACTTACTTTTCACTGAAAACTGGAATTCTGGTTAAAAAACCCTATAATTATCTCGAGATCATAAAAGCTATTTATGACAAACCCACAGCCAATATAATACTCAACGGTGAAAAGCCGAAAGCCTTCCCACTAAAATCTGGAAGAAGACAAGGATGCCCTCGCTCACCTCTTCTATTCAACACAGAATTGGAAGTCCTAGCCACAGCAAACAAGAAAAAGAAATAAAAGGTATCTAAATTGGGGGACTTCCCTGGTGGTGCAGTGGTTAAAAGCCGCCTGCCCATGCAGGGGACACGGGTTCGAGCCCTGGTCCGGGAAGATCCCACATGCCACGGAGCAGCTAAGCCCGTGCACCACAACTACTGAGCCCGTGTACCACAACTACTGAAGCACATGTGCCTAACAAGAAGCCCCCGCAGTGAGAAGCCTGCACACCGCAACAAAGAGTAGCCCCCGCTTGCCTCAACTAGAGAAAGCCTGCGTGAAGCAACGAAGACCCAACGCAGCCAAAAATAAATTTTTTAAAAAAGTATCCAAATTGGAAGGGAAGAGGTAAAACTGTCATTATATGCAGATGATATGATACTATATATAGAAAACCCTAAAGACTCCACACAAAAACTACCAGAACCGATAAATGAATTCAGCAAGATACAAGATTAACATACTGGTTACACTTCTTTACACCAACAAGGAAATATCACAAAGGGAACGTAAAAAAAATACCTTTTAAAATCGCAATCCAAAAAATAAAATACTTAGGAATAAATCTCACCAAGGAGGTGAAAGACTTACAGGCTGAGAACTATAAAACATTAATGAAGGAAACTGAAGATGATTCAAAGAAATGGAAAGATACCCCATGCTCTTGGATTGGAAGAATTAATAATGTTAAAATGGCCATACTACCCAAAGCAATCTACAGTTTTAATGAGACCCCTATCCAGTTACCCATGATATTTTTCACAGAACTAGAACAAATAATCCTAAAATTCATGTGGAACCATAAAAGACCCAGAATTGCCAAAGCGATCCTGAAGAAAAAGAACAAAGCAGGAGGCATAACCCTCCAAGACTTCAGACAATACTACAAAGTTACAGTAATCAAAACTGGCATAAAAACAGACATATGGATCAATGGAACAGAGTAGAGAGCCCAGAAATAAACCCAAAGCTTCAGTCAATTTATCTTTGACAACGGAGGCAAGAGAATATATAATGGGGGTTTCTCTGGTGGCGCAGTCGTTAAGAATCCGCCTGCCAATGCAGGGGACATGGGTTCGAGCCCTGATCTGGGAAGATCCCACATGCCACGGAGCAACTAAGCCCGTGTGCCACAGCTACTGACCCTGCGCTCTAGAGCCCACGAGCCACAGCTACTGAGCCCGTGCACCACAACTACTGAAGCCCACATGGCTAGAGCCCATGCTCCACAACTACTGAAGCCCACATGGCTAGAGCCCATGCTCCACAACAAGAGAAGCCACCACAATGAGAAGCCCACTCACTGCACCGAAGAGTAGCCCCCGCTCACCGTAACTAGAGAAAGCCGTGCGCAGCAATGAAGACCCAACGCAGCCAAAAATAAATAAATTAAAAAATATATATATATATAATGGGAAAAAGACAGTCTCTTCAGCAAGTGGTATTGGGAAAGTTGGACAGCTGCATGTAAATCAATGAAGTCAGAACACACTCTCTCGCCATACACAAAAATAAACTCAAATGGCTTAAAGACTTAAACATAGACATGACACCATAAAACTCCTAGAAGGGAACATAGGCAAAACATTCTCTGACACAAATTGTACCAATGTTCTTAGGTCAGTCTCCCAAGCCAATAGAAATAAAAACAAAAATAAACAAATGGGACTTAATCAAACTTACAAGCTTTTGCACAGCAAAGGAAACCATAAAAAAACTGAAAAGACAACCTATGGAATGGGAGAAAATACCTGCAAATGATGTGAATGACAAGGGCTTAATTTCCAAAATATACGAACAGTTCATACAACTTAACAAAGAAAAACAAACAACCGAAGCTAAAAATGGGCAGAAGACCTAAAGAGCCATTTCTCCAAACAAGAAACACAGATGACCATATGCACATGAAAAGATGCTCAACATCACTAATTATTAGAGAAATGCAAACCAAAACTACAATGAGGTACCACCTCACACCAGTCAGAATGGCCATCATTATAAAGTCTACAAATAACATGCTGGAGAGGGTACGGAGAAAAGGGAACCTTCCTACACTATTGATGGGAATGTAAGCTGGTGCAGCCAGTATGGAGGTTCCTCAGAAAACTAAACCATAATTCAAAAAGATACACGCACCCCTATGTTCAAAGCAGCACTATTTGCAACAGCCAAGACACGGAAACCACCTAAATGTCCATCAACAGATGAATGGATAAAGAAGATGTGGTACGTATATACAGTGGAATACTACTCAGCCATAAAAAAGAATGAAATAATGCCATTTGCAGCAACATGGATGCAACTAGAGATTATCATGCTAAGTAAGTCAGAAAGACAAATACCGTATGATATCACTTATATGTGGAATCTAAACTATGACACGAATGCACTCATCTATGAAACAGAAACAGAATCACGGACATAGAGAACAGACTGGTGGTGGTGGTTGCCAAGTGGGAGGGGGGATGGGGGAGGGATGGAGTGGGAGGTTGAGGTTAGCTGATGTAAGCTTTTATATATAAAATGGATAAACAACAAGGTCCTATGTATAACACAGAGAACTATATTTAATATCATATGACAGGGGTCTTCCCTGGCGGTGCAGTGGATAAGACTCTGTGCTCCCAATGCAGGGGGCTCAGGTTTGATCCCTGGTCTGGGAACGAGATCCCACATGCATGCTGCAACAAAGAATTTGCATGCCACAACTAAGGAGCCCACCTGCCACAACTATAGACCCGGTGCAACCAAATAAATAATAATGAAAAAAAAATCCTATGATAAACCATAATGCAAAGTAGTATTAAATAAAAAAGAATGTATATATAACTTAATCAACATAACATACTGTAAATACTTCAATTAAAAAAATTAACAAACAAAAAACCTATAATTAGTGGCCAAAGCTTTCATCTAAAAGGGGCTTGCCAAAGGAATCTACCCAGAAATGGCCAACAGCAGCAAAATGGTATTACACTAATGCATAAACTTCCTAACACACTCCCTTCCATCCTGCTTCGTAGGTGCTAACAAGCAGCTGTGCTATCTAGGACTCTCTCCCCACAGCCTGGTGGTGGCACATCTGTCTCCCTTTCAAATGAACTTCTCTAGAGCAGACTGGGCCCAGCTTCTCTCTGTTCCCCTGCACTTGGCAGAGCTCAATGTATTTTGATCCCAGCTCTCCTTGAGCTGAGATCTCGAGGCCAGAGATTCCCATCAGCCCCTTCTCCTCTAAGCTCTGTGACCCACCTGCTCTACCACAGGCAACCGGCTCTTCAGTTGGATCATGGGGCTGACAGCTGTATACACTCACCTCTCTACTCACATACCACTTTTGGGGCACTGAAACTTGCAGCAGGATGCACTCAATATTCCATCACCTGCCAAGATCATCTCTCATTTGCTAGAGAGGAAGTGGTCATCCTGGAAACATAGCTTGCGTCTGAAGGGCGAGGAGGCCTGCACCGCCTGAGGCTATGCACATAGACCCCTCTGGGCCCCTCGTTAAGCAGGAATCACACAAGTTGGAGTGTTTGGAGCACTTGTTAATCCGTTATGATTTATTAGCTGTACAGCAGTAGATCCTCCTCCCCAGCTTTCAACCCCATTACATATTTTATTACAGGTCTCATGTTGGCGTCCTAAAATAATGAAAAATATCACACAGTACAGCTAAGTACAAAATGCATCAACCTAGAGTCTGATAGCTAACTGATGGCTCTCTTAAAAGCAATACACAGAAGAAAAAAGTGTTTGAAATCAGCAAGACTGAGGCTCTCTAAAAAACACATTTTAAACATGTGACAGTTCATGTGCAAGAATCACTTTTTAGTTGGTTTTGCTTCACATTATTATTTTTTGAAGATTCAAAGTTTAAATTACTGACCTAGTGAAATTTTCTGGCCCAGCTTTTAAGAGCTGCTGTGACCCACTCATAATCACCCTTCTGCTTTAACAGAGGATGTATAAAACACAAAATTCAGCTACAAACAAAGCAAAGAAAATGTAGATGGGAAATCATAACAAAGTTAATTGTACAAGGTTCAAATGCTGGCTCCATGGGCTGGAAAATTATGATCTTCCATGTGGGTGTCCGTCACTAGTGGGCAGCAGTCTGGGTGCCATTCTGCTACATGATTGTGATCCAATTCCTTGTCAACATTTACATACTACAGTCTGTGGAAACTTAATTTGCAAGTAATTAAAATGCTGGGTTTTCTTACACTGCACTTTTCAACCTCTTAATTAATGGAAAAGATTAAAATGTAAAAAAAGTTATTTACAAGCTTGACCATACCAGAAACTTTGCCAAGAAAGAGGCAAAGTCTTCAGGACAGAAACCAATCGTAGCATGCCATACTACTGGTGTGCAACTGACTCCAAGCAAAGAGAGTCAGGGCAAAGCAAAAGCAAAAACCAGTTTAAAAGTCTAAGTCCTTCCCAAGTCTGCATTTACAATTAAAAACTCTCCTGGGAAGAAGACCATAGAACTCTGGGAAACCCAGTGGTGGTTTCTGGAGTGGTTTACCATAGCAAGAGAGAGGGTTCAATGTCTCTGTTTCCATCTAAGAAAACCAGTTAGGCGTCAACACTGTCCTCAGCACTTCACAGTAAACCCTCAGGGACTCAGAACATTCCATTATTTGCTAACATCAAACAGCAAGTTCTAGTTAAATCACATTTTTCTAACATCATCCTTGAAGTTTTAGTTCTCAGTATGTTTGGTAAAATGATGCTTTTCCCAAAGCCAAAAGAAGAAAGAAGGGAGAAAAATTAAGATGCGGGCCGTTTAAACACAGCCCAGAGCAGTCCTGGCAACGAGCGAGGCCCCGCCATCACCGGTCCATCATGCTGAGGATCATCTCGGGCGTGAGGTCTCCGTTGGGGGCGTCTGTGGCGGCTGGCTGGGGCTCCTCTTCCTCCCCCTCTGCGGGCTCTGCGTCTGGCTCTTTTTTGACTTCAACTATAATGTTCTCAATTGCACCTGTATTCTGGTCTTCGACCTGAATAATAGCTGTTGCTGGCAAAGAAGAGCATGAACAAAACAAATGCTCCATTAAAGCCCCCAAGGATTGCAAGGGTCTTTTCAGACTTGACACTAAATGAATGTCAGCAACACAGGAAAGCCTTAGATTCGATACAGAGAAAGTCAATCAAAAAGACCTAATAACCTAAAATGCGGCCATACACAAAGCCCCACTACTCTAGATACTATCAAAGAACAAAATGTTGACACTCCTCTTCATATGACTCCCAAACTGCGTATTAAAAAACTCATAAATTTGAGTTTAAATGTCATAAATTTGGGCTTCATAATACTGTGTGTGAGACAGGCAAAAAATGCAGATGGTGCGGGACTAGGAATACTTCACAGAGTGTGGGATGTAGGTCCGTTTTAGAGATGACCCACCTATAGCAAAGAACCTGACATTTTTGAGTCTGAAGTCCTCCCAACACCCAGGGCCCTCCCGCCAGTTCACTCACTCAAATGTGTGTAGGCAAAATAGTTCCCGGGATCTTTAGAGTCAACCACCCCATTGCAATAAGACATCTGGACACGGGGCTCAGGGAGCATGTTAAAAAAATAGATGAAACCCTGTATTTGTTAAAGAAAGAAAAAAAATTGCCAGCTTTTAGGAGATTCATGAATAGGACAGAGATCTGAGACCCTGCAGAGCCTGCTGTCACAAGGGCCACGTCCCGTACAGGACTGCTACGTGGTGTGACGTGGAGGGTGAACACCTCCTCTGTGTCCTCTCATAAATCAGGAGGCCAGCAATAGAATCCACCAGCCTGGATTTCTTAGGAGGGACAGTGTCAGCTCAGAAATTGCTTTTTCCCTCTATCTTTTAAAATTTGGCTGTTTTACGTTCATTACCACATCAATTTTGCCAGCTGACTATGACTCTGGTTGTTTTGTAAAACTCTCCCACATTAACAGTACCCACCTTGTAGAACTTAAGTACCCTTCTACTCTGGATTTTCTCCTACTGAAACCTAACAGGCCTCTAGAGATGTTCCTCCGTAAAAACCAAAAAATCGCTTCCTGAGAGTTTGTTCCCAGTGTGACCTTAATTTGTTCTCATGGCTCAGTTCCCATCTACCCAAAGAATAAGGACCTGTCTGGCCTCCCCACGTGTTAGGAGAGGACGCCAGCCTGCTGTGCTGAGACAGTCAACTTACGCTGGGTCTGTTTGGGCTGGTTGGTTCTGCCAGGGGGGCGTCCTCTCCGCTTCTTGGCAGGTGGTGGGGCTGGGGTCACAGGCTGAGGCTCTGGCTCGGGTTCAATCTCCACGGCAGGCTCCTCCTCATCCTCATTGTCATCCAGGTCTGGCTCAGCATTTTCTTCTCATGAAATCAGGAAGAAGAGGTAGTGGGGCAAGGAGAAGAGTGGTGGAAGAAAAAATAACACACAAATAATCACATATTCTGTGAAGTCTAGTTACGTATTTATTTTCATCGTTAAAAGCCCATTTAAAAAATGCTTTCACTGGAATTTTTGTTATCAGTGTTAACAGAGTACACTGGTATTGATGCAGAATAAGCAAATCAACCCAAATACTATTATTCATATTTTATGTGGACTGGATATTACTTTTTTCTCTAAGCTTTAGATATCAGAATGTTGAGTTTTGAATTCTTAGAGGCAACTCCACAATATGCCAGTTATATTAAAAAAACCCACAAATGGTGTTCTAAGTTGAAAATGAAACAAATGTTCCCTCTACCTACTACACAAGGATAAAGCAGGACACTAAGCCTGATATGGACCCCTGAAGAGTGGTAGAAGGTGTGCATGCATGTCTGTGTGTATGAAGTTCTTGAAGCACCGTGAGGTCCTATTTACTAGGAAAAGCATAAGGCCAAGTTTTGGGATTTAATTTAATTCCCAGCTGTTCCAAACCTAACAGGTCATTCTTAACTCCCTTACCTTCTCCCGACTGCCATTATCACATAAAAGGAGAGGGAACTACTATAGAAAGAACACTGACGAGGAGCCTGATAATATGGCTTTGAGTCTCAGATCTCCTAAGTGTGTGACCTGGGACCATGACCACACTGAACCTCAGTTTCCTTGTGTAATCTCTAAAGCACTCCCAAGGATCACAAGGACTGAGATAATGTCTGTAATCGTGCTCTGTAACTTACATTCTACTACATAATCACAGTTGATTTTTACACTGTACATCACAGTTTAAAAATTCTCCATTATTCCATTTAGGCTTCATTAAGTAAGAGATATTACCCTCATTTTATAGAAATAGAGAGAAGCTAAGTGATTTGTAAGGCACAACTAACCACAGTTTGGGGCTGTTCTGCTGCCCACACCTATAGGCAACCAAAGAGTTCTTGCTACCCCTCCCCCATTGCCAAGGCACAAAATGTACCCCATCTGCCTTCCTCCAAGAAATGCAGGTTACAAGCACATTCTCTTTCTCTAGCACCAAATGTTTAAATTTAGAAGTCTGTGGGTAAATGCCTGATCTTCAGGACAAAATGCCTTATTTGCCAAGTGACTGAAATCCTAAGTGAAAATGTGGGGAACGTACTGGTACGTGGCAGAGTGTCAAGGACGACACGCTTTCCTGCTGAAGTTATTCAAGCCCCCTATTGCCTAAGTTGGCCCAATGCCTAGAAAATTAAACAAATTCAGTCAGAATTGGGGGAAAAAGCACACAAAGAAGGTTAATAGGGTCAAAGGCTTATTGGCTGGGAGAGACTTTGGCAAAAAGCCTTTGAAAATAGCAGTAGACTCTGCTGGTCAATTTCTGCCGATGGCCAACAGGCAGAACTTCTGGGAGGGAACAAATCTGACTGTGTGGCCTTCACCAGCCCAGAAATTCTGGGATAAAGAGACACTAGGGAGCTTCCCTGGTGGTGCAGTGGTTAAGAGTCCGCCTGCCGATGCAGGGGACGCGGGTTCATGCCCCAGTCTGGGAGGATCCCACATGCCGCGAAGCGGCTAGGCCCGTGAGCCATGGCCGCTGAGCCTGCGCGTCTGGAGCCTGTGCTCCGCAACTGGAGAGGCCACAACAGTGAGAGGCCCACGTACCGCAAAAAAAAAAAAAGAGAGACACTAGGTATGAGGTCCAAAACCAAACACTGTGCTGTACAAACCAGCAGTGCAGAAGACAAAAGGAGGAACTGTAGAAACCTATTAGGAACTATCAATAAACTCTGCAGGTGAAAGATGCTTCTGGTAAAGTACAATTAGAGAATAGAACTGGTCTTGTTGGGAGATGAACCACAGAAATGAACAGGGAAGAACCATAAGAAAAAAGGGTATGGGACAATGTCTGTGAGTAGGAGGCTCTGCAACGAAGAGCAACTACAGGTATCCTGAAGCTCAAGGTTATCTGTGGATCTCTGCTGGTACTTGAGGCCCTCTGACATTCCTTGGCACCTCCCAACAGTCCATTCAATTTCTTAGGCAAACAAAGGGATCCCACAAAATTCTCAGTAGAGAGTGATGCGCTTTATAAAAATTAAGCAAAGTGACATTTTAAAAGAGGCATTCACTTAAAACCCAGTGAATGAAGATATTGCTTAAAATAGATTTTCTACTAAAAAAGGCAGCAAAAAATAAACTACTCTTATGCTTAGATGAATATTCTCCCAGAAACAGTTAAAGTTCTGAATAGAAAAGTGAAGTCTTTATTTAGATTAAAAAACAAAAGGGACTTTGTTATAGATTTAAGTATTAAAAACCTAGTACTGGGGCTTCCCTGGTGGCGCAGTGGTTGAGAGTCCGCCTGCCGATGCAAGGGACACAGGTTCGTGCCCCGGTCCAGGAAGATCCCACATGCCGCGGAGCGGCTGGGCCCATGAGCCATGGCCGCTGAGCCTGCGCGTCCGGAGCCTGTGCTCCGCAACGGGAGAGGCCACAGCAGTGAGAGGCCCGCATACCGCAAACAAACAAACAAACAACAAAAAAAACCCTAGTACTTTCATGAACAAGTTTGATAATAAAACCAATAAAGTAACATAAGTTCTTTAACACATTTTCAGAAATTTCATTTCCTTCCCCACTATTTCTACTGACAAGCAATGCAGAAGACAAAATGAGAACTCCTTAGAAATACATTAGGCATCATCTATAAGTGCATTCTCCAAAACAAAACCCCTCTACATCCTTTTCCACAAAAACCTTAAATCTTTAAGTCACAGATGTGACTTCTTAACTGGCTGCCAGTAGCCCAAGTATCCACATTATAAAACCTAACACTATGGAATAAGTTTGTATAATCAAACGTGATTCCTACATTACCAACACCTTTGTTTGCCACCCCTTTCATGAGTCTAGCACCACAACGCATATACTTTCTGTCTGGATTTCATGACTAACACCCCAAAGAACATCAATGGTAGGAAAATAAGCAAAGTTTTAAATTATAAATGGAGAGATTAAGGTAGGAAGAGAAAGGCTGACCTTCATGGATTTGATCAACACATCTCAAGGCTAGGCTGACACAGGCAGTCAAACCAGAAGTTGGTCAGGATGCTTAAGCAACCTTCTTCATGTCCATTAGATTCACTGCTCAAATCTAGACCAGCTTCCTAAATGTAAAAGCTATGAACATAGAAAAGAAACTCTGCTGGCCTTAGAATATCACTAATCTGAGTAAACTGAGTAAAGATATTAATTTTGCTTCGGCTTTAACTGAACATAATATATAATATCTTATCAAGCAATGGAATGCCATGAGAAAAAAAAAAGAAAAAAAAAGAAAATTTGCTCCAGGGATAAACTAACTGCTGTTGTAAATATATACACACATCAGGAAGATTAGAGGTTTAAAGGAAGTATGAGAGACTGGCTTATCTCTGTAACCCAGCATGTCCATATGTAAATACACTGGAAACTCTGCACCAAAACCTGCCATGTATAACTAACTCAAGAAACAAGTTACTTACCACTGTCAGAGGAGTCTTCCTTTTTAGAGCGCATCTTTCTTTTCCTTCCACGTTTACTCTTCTTCGTTTCTCCTCCATTTTCCCCTTCTACACCATCTGGACCAGCACAATTATCAGCATGTCTTGCCATGGTATTCTAACAAAAGGAACAAAACCCTCTTTCACATTACTAAAAAAGGTAAGATTAAAATTGGAAGTTCTCTTTTAGTTCAATAAAAAAAACAACCGGGGGGCAGCGGGTGTTGGGGGGGGAATCCTATTAAGTCTCAATGTTCTAGTATCTGCTAAATGTGTCCTGAACATACTCTCCCCATCAGAGGAAATGGTCTCCATCTGGAGGGGGCAGGGAGAGAGACAAGGGTGGGCAGGAGAGGAGAGTTGCTCAGAGATGAGGTTGGATCCTCTGAGCAGGGGAGAATCAGACCAACCTCCCTGTCCTGTGCAGACCTGACAAACATGGCCCTAAGTGAAGATCCAGGACAGAACTGTTAAAAAAAAAAAAGTACTGAGTTCCCAGGACTTCCCTGGTGGTCCAGTGGCTAAGATTCCACACTCCCAAAACAGGGGGCCTGGGTTCGATCCCTGGTTAGGGAACTAGATCCTACATGCCACAACTAAGAGTTCACATGATGCACCTAAAGAGCCCACATGCTGCAACAAAGATCCTGCAGGCCACAACTAAGACCTGGTGCGGCCAAATGAATAAATAAATAAAAATATACTGAGTTCCCCATCAGTGGAAGGGTTCACACATGGACAGAAAACCTCAAGGTGGGGATGACTGACCCTTTTCCAAATGACAGTTCATCTCTATATTTATAAGCTCAGTGGAAAAAACTGCCCTGCTTTGCAGTGGAAGCTCAAGAACGTGGTATCAAGAACTGTAAGACAGGAAGTAAAGTTCTGACTCTTACCCGGCGTGTAAATGTTTTCCCACACTTAGAACAGACGAAGGCCGCGGGGACAAAGTTGGGGTCATGATAGCGTTTGAAGTGCATGTCAAGGAGCTGTTTCTGGCGGAAGGTCTTGTCGCAGTGGCTGCAGGCATAAGGCTTCTCCCCGGTGTGGGTGCGCTTATGCATGATCATGTGCCTCTCCTGAAAGAAAGTGGGGTGGGGAAGGTCTCAGAGCCTGTCCTAGGGCTGCTACCTCAGCCACCATCTGTGTGCATGTAGCTGACAAGACCTTTCTCTCCCAAGGGTCTAGGCTCAAAGCTGCTTATTGAGAGGATAAAGTTAACCATACTGGGGTACAAAACTGCTTCCCCAAATCCTAGGACAGATACGCTCACTCCTGCTGGGCTGCTTCTGTAGATCACTCCCAAGCATCAGGCCCCAGAACCAGATTCTTCCCTTCTCTCAAGTCCGGGACTTACTTCCCATGGTTTTGAGAAAAGCTAGCAGTCTGCCTGGAGCAGGTGGAGGGTAGGGGAAGGTGTGACTGAATAAAACTGTCAGTTGGAACCAGACATGATACAATCGAGAAGCAGGACCTTCGGTGACAATCTCATAAACCACGTTTGAAAATATCCTTAAAAATAGTCACCATACAAGGTATATAAAACCCCCCTGATAAAACCTAACAATAATGGGACATCAACCGTTTTCTAACTATGAAAGGCTCTACCTGTCTGCAAGCGTAATCACACTGATCACACTTAAAGCGCTTCTCGTTCTTATGTGACTTCTGGTGCTGGATGAGGGCATAGCGCTCATGAAACACAGCATCGCAGTATCGGCATTTCTTGCCCTGCTCAATGTAGGAATGCTGCTTTCGCAAGTGGACACCTGAAAGCAAAATAGAAAGCGCGGTCCAACTTGTGAAAACACAAACAAGCATTTCAAAGAGTTAAGAATACATTTCTTTCTGCTTCTTAAAATAATTACTCTGGCTGTTATACAGAAAATGAATAAAAAGAATAACAGACGTGGGGAGACTAGTTGAGACGTTGAAACTGGATAGGTGAAAGAAGGTGGTGGTTTGGATAAAGGAGATGGCAGTGGGTACGGAGGGAAGGAGAAGAACTAAGAGTGATGAGAGACCTAAGAAGTTGAATCAACAGGATTGAGTGACTGACCAGAGAGTGAGGAAGAGAAAGGTGGGTACCAGGAATGACCTCCAGGTTTCTGGCTTGGAAAACTGAGCAGATGGTGGGGCCATTTACTGAGACAAGGAATAGTGGAACAAGGCTGAAGCCCAAGCTGTGTTTATCTCTGGGGCAAGGGAGTAAAGGGCTTTTAGACCTTCAGTTTTGGACATGTTGAAGTTGAAATGCCAATGATATCAAGTAGGGATAGGGATGGCAAGGAATAGATGGGTACATAAGCCTAAATGAGAGGACAGATTTGGAGCAGGATTTGAGTGAGACCAAGAGAACTGATGAAATCACTAAGGCAAAGAAAGAAACAGTATGGGTCATGCCTTAAGAAACCTAACAGTTAAGGCCAGTGAGAGGAAAAAGGATTAAAACAAGAGAAGGCTGAGAAGGAACAGTCAGAGAAATCAGAAGAAAACCAACAGGATGTAGTGCCATGAAAGCCAAAGGAAGACAGTGTTTTAAGGAGGAGGGTGCAGCCCGCTATGAATAATGATGCTAAGAGATCAAGGCAGATGGGGGAGTTGAACGTTTCCTGCATTCTGCAATGTGGGGTCACTGGTGATCTTAGTCAGTCACTTTATAGAGTGATGGGTATAAGCCAGATGGGAAGGAAACTAGAAGCTGAGGAAGAGAGGGCTGTGAGGGATATAACTCTTCATGAGCATTGGCTAGAAAGGAAACAAGAGTTAAACCTAGAAGGGAAAGACTTTTTTTAAAAAAAGACAAGAGAGATGAAAGCACATTTGGAGTTGAGGCGAAAGATTAAGGAGTGAGAACATGAAAATGAAGGTAAAGATGCGATACCTGACCACGGAAAGGCTGCCAAGAACACAGGAGAGTGGGATCAGGGCAAAGGGACAGGCCACAGACAAGAAGAGTGACACAAACTCTCTAGTAGCAGATGGGGAAAGAGGATGAATGCAGGTAGATTTACACATCTGATAACAGGAAATGTGAAGTTTCAACCTGTTGCCTTTATTTTTTTGTGAAGTAGGAAAAGAGGTTACATACTGAGACCACGGAGGCAAAGAGAAAAGGGAAGGAAGATCAGAGGTTTAAAGAAAGTTAACAATGATTTATTCTACTCTGTCATGGAACCTCCCACATCGCAGGCACCCAAACATTTGTGGAATGAATGAATGAATGGACAAACTCGCTGAGGAGAATGCGAGCACAATTGATGAGGACAAACAGCTGAATTATTCAGGAGCCCAGCTGCATTTGGGATCATGAATTTATGGTGCTACCAATCTGCTCAATCAAGGTGATATCACATCAAACTTAAAGAGGGCCAATTCTGGGGAATGGAAATAAGGTAGGGGAAAGGGATGGCTCACTTTTAACTCTCTACACATGTTCACTATATGAAGGCCTTTTATACACACATATATTATTCCAAATAATTTTTAGGCCTCAACTTTCCCCTTCTGGTCCTCAGATAGAGACTTAATAGTTAAAGACTTTCTTTCATACATTCTTATTAAATACTTACAATAATGATTCTGTAAAGTAGGAATTATTCTTATACCTCAGTTAAAAAAAAAAGACTTCGAGCAGTAAGTATTTGAAGGTGAATCTTGACTCTGGTAGGTCTGTCAAGATTCTCCATGCTTTCCTGTGTCCCAAAAATGATGAATCTTAATTATTGCATATTAGTGTGAAATCAGACCTGCTTTGGGGAACACAAACTTGTTTGGGAATAGTTTTGGGAGATAACTATTATTTGACAGCTCCTAGGCAATTAAGTGCCACATAAAGAACTTGTTATGCAGGGTCTAAGGGGTTTCATGCAAGTATAAAACACTCAAGGTTTTTATTCGCATCATGAAAGTGAGTAACTTAAAAAAAAAACTAAATAATTCAAACAGGGGCCTAACAGCTCACACACTGCCATGAGATATTACTGGTTTAGGTTTTAGTTTCTATACAGTGCGAACAGTAAAACTCTTTCATTTACCTGAGGACAGTACCTCTTAATTTTTTCTAACAAAGTCCTTTCAAGAGCAGAGTAGGATGAACACATGACCCACTGGATCTTATGTGGAGCCCAAAGTCCTCTACTTCAAGCTCACAGTTTCATCTTAAAAACATCAGTCAGTCTACAGTTTGTTCAATATAGTCATATTAACGTAAAAATGTTTTAAGATACCAGCTCAATTGGATAACTTTACTCAAAACCTTCTGAGTATAACCAATGCTGCAGAAAGACAGGCCAAGTTTATGCTGTGGCTCAGTATGATCCTGATATGACCTGGGTACTTATGTACTCCCCTGTGTGAGAAACAGCTCTAGAGGGTTCGAGAGGACTCAAGTCCAGTTTTGCCACTCATAAGCTGTGTTGTGTAGCTTTGGTCAAGACATCTGTTCATCATCTATAAAGCTAGAATATACCTTGATGACTTCATATGGTAGTTGTGAAGATCAAATGAGTAAAGAAGTAAAATAAAAGTAAAAGACAACCTGGAAAGTACAATTTATCTAAGTTTATATTATTATTATTATTCAGGGAGCAATGAATTTTGGATAAAGAACAGACTGGGGCAATATTTTTATCTCTTTTAAATAATAAAAATGAAGGGATAAATCCAGGTGACCTTATCTTTAAGAATATGGGTCACAGTATGGGACTTCCCTGGTGGTGCAGTGGTTAAGAATCTGCATGCATGCCAATGCAGGGGACATGGTTCGAGCCCTGGTCCAGGAAGATCCCACATGCCGCAGAGCAACTAAGCCCGTGAGCCACAACTACTGAGCCTGAGCTCTAGAGCCCACAAGCCACAACTACCGAGCGTGCATGCCACAACTACTGAAGCCTACATGCCTAGAGCCTGTGCTCCGCAACAAAAGAGGCCACTGCAATTAGGGGCCCACGCACCGCAACAAAGAGTAGCCCCCACTCGCTGCAACTAGAAAAAGCCTGCGCGCAGCAACGAAGACACAACGCAGCCACAAATAAATGAATAAATAGATAAATTAATTTTTTTTTAAAAAAGAATATGGGTCATACTAAAATTTCTACCACCAAACTCTGCCTCTATATAAACTCTAGTTTAATTATGCACAGATATATAGCTATCAACAAACCAATAAAAACAGTCCCATTACCTAAAGTACAAATATTGTGAAAAAAACCTGAAGTCAACTGACCTTAGTTCGAATCATACTATGTCACTTCTCTATTTGGGGGCTTTAATTATACTGTTTTCTCTCATTACAGCTGCCATTAATTTATAGATGAGCTATAGTCAGGGAAGAATCTTGTAGCCTAGCTTCAGTAAGAGAAAGAAGATAGAAGAAAGTATCACTAGCACCTAAGCAATGACTTTTATTAAACAGCAGGCCATTCACATTCACAAAACTTACATGAAGGAAGTAATTTGTGATCTCCATTATTCTCACAAATTTGTCAAAATATATTTTTCATTTGCCACTAGTTAATTTACTTACCCAAATCACTTTTTCGGGCTATGACAGTGTCACAGTGGGGACAGTGAAATTTGGCCACATTTTCTGTGTGCTTCTGTAAAATGTGCATCTTCATGGTACCACTTTGGGTAAACCGTGCATGACAAATATAACATTCATAAGGTTTTTCCCCTTAAAAGGAAATACAAAATGAACAACTTAGATGAAATAACTGAATACTATCATTTAATTGGAGGGTAATCCAGGTGGCAGATGTGCTAATCCACAGAGAATCTACAGTTCTTAATTTAGGAAGGATGAGGCTCAGGCCCACTGCCTGGCTCATGCCTATCTTCAGAGATGGAAAAGAAGTCCCAAACTAAGGCCACCACCTCTGCTTTGCCCAGCTCTGCCACGGAGTCCTTCACATTTTAGTAAGAGTAGTTCCTACAGCAGTACTTACCTTTGGGGGAAAGCAGACGGGATGACAGGAGGACCTGCAAGATTTTCTTTTTAGGAAAAGAGAGTACTCTGGAAAACTGACAAGTTGGGTTACTTATGTAACCTACCCAGACTTCTTCTAACAGTAAAAACTTTCCATTCTCCAATGTATATTCAGAGCAATGAACTCCAAGGATATGCCAGAGAAGCATTTATCAATTATATACTACTCTCATGCCAGCTTCCATTCAGGTAACTAATAGGGGCATATGGTGGTTCACAGGGTCCCACGGGATCCACTAAAAAGCGGTTCATTAATACGAGGAAGGGAGAAGTCCTACCTGAATGGGTTCTCATGTGCCTTTTCAGCTTGTATGTGTCCCTGCTGGCGTAACTGCATAAGCTGCACTGGAAAGGACGCTCTCCAGTGTGAGAGCGAATGTGACGTTTTAATTTGCTGACCTGAAACACAAAAGCAACCGAACCTCTTAAACTTTCGTTAACATAGATTGTGACATGAGAATACTGTGGGTCAGGCACAAAAGCTTATTTTTTGGACACTGCAGTTCATAATACAGAAGAAGTCTAAAAGACAGTATTTCTTCCTCCTCATTATTTCTAACTGTTGCCTCTCAAATCCCTATCATAATCCAAGGGAAAAGGGTAAAATGGATAGGGGCATAGATGAGTCAAGATGGGCTATTATTAACTGTTAGGCTGGGTGATAGGCACATGGGGGTGTATTATACTAGTCTATCTACTTCTACATATGTTTGAAATTTTCCATAATAGTTTAAAAATAATCCATGCTTATTTATGGATCAATTTTCTAACAAATTTTGAATCCAAGTTAATAAATGCATTAATTCCCTTAAGTCTCTCTTCCTATCATCAGCACTTCCCTAACAGACCAGGCACCAGGGGCCTCTCACCTTCCTCACTATGGACTTATGCTTTTCATCTTTCATTAAGTACCTTTCCAACAGAACAGTGACTTTCAAACTTGACTCTAAGAAGTGTTTTGAACACTAATGTTTCCTTTGAAAATTTTAAAAAGTGTTCCAATTTTTACATTAAAATCTCACTGTATTTCTAAGTGCTATATAGTCAAATTCCACACACTGTAAGGCTAAAGAATGGTCCCAACAGCATTACTGAATAATTCTCTTTCCAAAACTTGCCTATTTATCATATATTAAATTCCTATATACACAAGGATCTATTCTTTTTCAACAAACTATTTGTTTATTCCTGCTCCAATATCACAGTCTTCATTTACCATATAGTTTTCAAACAGCCAATAGCACAAGCCCCTCATTCTTTTTTTTGTTTTTTAAATTTATTTATTCATTTATTTATGGCTGCGTTGGGTCTTCATTGCTGTGTGCGGGCTTTCTCTAGTTGTGGCGAGTGGGGGCTACTCTTCGTTGTGGTGTGCAGGCTTCTCATTGCGGTGGCTTCTCTTGTGGAGCATGGGCTCTAGGTGCACAGGCTTCAGTAGTTGTGGCACGTGGGCTCAGTAGTTGTGGCTCATGGGATCTAGAGCGCAGGCTCAGTAGTTGTGGTGCACAGACTTAGTTGCTCCACGGCATGTGGGATCTCCCCAGACCAGGGCTCAAACCCGTGTCCCATGCATTGGCAGGTGGATTCTTAACCAGTGAGCCACCAGGGAAGCCCAAGCCCCTCATTCATTTTTCAAAATTTTCTTAGTCATTCATATTTACTCTTCCAGCTGAAATTCAGAATCAAGCTGAAATGTGTATTTATTTATGTCCTTTGGAAAAATGTGAGACGTTTTCCTCTTACAGGTAGGTATCAGATGTTTTTTGCTGTTCAGTTTATCCCTAGGTCATTTTATTGCTGTTAAGAGTTTGAACCTGTTTCCTACTATTGATATTGTATAAATAAGTCACTGATTCTTGTGTATTTATCTTGGATCTGACCACCCAAATGAACTCTTACTGCTTTAGGTTTTTCAGCCAATACTCTTGAATTTTCTATGTAAGCAAATATGTCTGCAAGACATGACAGTTTTGTCTTTCCATTTATAATTCATTTATTATTTTATACTATTAGCTAGGATTTCCAATACAATGTTGAAATGGTAACAGTAGGAATGGAAATCTTGTTCCAAAGTTTAATGGGAATACTTCCAGTGTTTCAGAGTTAATTAGGCTGGGTTTACTATAGGTTTCCAGTATATACTCCTTATAATAAATTTTTTTTTTTTTGGCTGCATTGGGTCTTCGTTGCTGCACGGGCTTTCTCTAGTTGCAGCGAGTTGGGGCTGCTCTTTGTTGCAGTGTGCAGACTTAGTTGCTCTGCGGCATGTGGGATCTCCCTGGACCAGGGCTGAACCAGTGTTCCCTGCACTGGCAGGCAGATTCTTAACCACTGCGCCACCAGGGAAGTCCCTAAAGATATTTTTTTCTACTCTTGACTTGCTAGAACTCTAAACAGTAATAAGTATTAAATTTTATGATTTTTCAATAACCTATAGAAATGATATGGTTTTTCTTTAATCTCTCAGTGTAGTACAAACCAATAATATCCTAATGCTGAATTATTCTTGCATTTTAGATACATTCTATTTAGTAATCACTTATTTTTTAAATCTATTACCAAATTTGGTTTGTTAATTCACTTAGAATTTTGGTTTTCCTGTGAGAAACAGAAACAGTTTTCTTTTGGAAGTATCCTTATCCAGTTTTGGTTAACAGCGTAGCCTCAAATAATAAAGGTGATAAATAAAGCAAGCAAGCTAGCTAGCTGATGGGCCTTAGTTGCAGCACGTAGGATCTTAGTTGTGGCACACAGGACCTTCATTATGGCACACAGGATCTTTTAGTTGCAGCATGTGGGATCTTTTAGTTGAAGCATGTGGGATCTAGTTCCCTCACCAGGGATGGAGCCCAGGCCCCCTGCATTGGGAGCGCAGAATCTTAGCCACTGGAGCACTAGGGAAGTCCCTAAAATCTTCCATTTTAAAGTGCTCTTGGTATAGTTACTCACTTCTTTGAAGTTTGGTAGAACTTGCCTGTAATAATATGTGGATCAGTGCTCTGTTTTATTAGATGATTTTTAAAAAATTAATTAATTAATTATATTTTGGCTGCGTTGGATCTTTGTTGCTGCGTGTGGGCTTTCTCTAATTGTGGCGAGCGAGGGCTCCTCTTCGTTGTAGTGCGTGGGCTTCTCATTGCAGTGGCTTCTCATTGCGGAGCACGGGCTTTACATGCGCGGGCTTCAGTAGTTGCAGCACACGGACTCAGTAGCTGCAGCACGTGGGCCCTAGAGTGCGCAGGCTTCAACAGTTGTGGCGTGTGGGCTCTAGAGCGCAGGCTCAGTAGTTGTGGCACATGGGCGCAGTTGCTCCAAGGCATGTGGGGTTGTGGTGGGTCTTCCTGAACCAGGGCTCGAACCTGTGTCCCCTGCATTGGCAGGCAGGTTCTTAACCACTGTGCCACCAGGGAAGTTCCTATTGCTCCTTTTTGTTTTTGTTTTTTTTTGGTTGCGGGTCTTAGTTGCGGCATGCATGTGGGATCTAGTTCCCTGACCAGAGATCGAACCTGGGCCTTATCCACTGCGCCACCAGGGAAGTCCCGTTACTGCTCTTTTTTTAATGGGAAAACCTTTCACACTCATTACAGGTTTTTTTTTTTTTTGGTGGTAGGGAGGGGGAGTGCGAGTGTAGTAATCTAGCAAGATTTTCTATCTTGTATTAAGTCAGTATGAGGACAGTTCATACTGGAATCATGATGATCTTCAGAGAGGAACCAACAAGGAGCTGAATACTCACTTCTACACTGGCGTAATCGCACATGGAACACTTAAATGGCTTCTCATGGGTGTGTTTGTAACGACGATGCCGCACCAATTCTCCACTAGTCACAAAGGCCATGTCGCAGTCTGGGCACTTGTGAGGACGAGTACCTAGAGAAAAGAGGGTATAAAAGAAAGACAAGATTAAGGGCACAGTTAATTACAGAGTTCAATGTGTGACACAACTGCTACATGAGGTTGGATCCTGGTCATCTCATCAACCCTCCCTGAGAGTAGCTCCAAAAACTATGGGTGAGCCCAGCTGACTTTACAACATTAACCCCAAAATATTAGAAACACATGCCAAACATTTAGTTTCTCTTAATTATCCATTTGAGTATGCTGCCTTTGAATACAAAATATTTTTTACCCCTATTTTGTGAATATTCTGGTCACTATGGATTAAAGGTTAACAGAAACACCATTCTGTTTCAACCCTTCTAAAAAATATACAACATCTTTAAACCTCAATTTTTATCAAGTACAGGCCACAGAATTAATAGTTATTTGATTCAAGATCCTTTTGCACATCAAATCTTACTGTTATTATGATTATACATATAGGGCCACTGGGCTGTCCATATTGACCAACTTTTTCTTTAAAAAAAATACAAATATAATAACATGTTTTCTGTATAAATTTGGTTTTGATAAGGTATTCTAGAGATTTATCAAAGGCTTTATAAAGTAGTATTGCCTTTTATGTTATGTGATTTAAACAGATCATTTTCAAACATCAATATCTAATATTCTGTCATCTGAAAGTCAAATCATGGAATATTTAAATATTTTTATGAACTAATAATATACCCTCTATATTTGTTTTGTTTTTTCTTTCACTGAGATAATCTTACTGTTTTTAATATTTCTTCCCATAGTAGCCCCATAACATAACAATACTTTAGTAGATCTTCTCTAGCCACTTTATATTCTGAACACTGCACTGAAAATATCCTGCCCAGGTAATAATGATAATAAAGAGATAAAGCTGACAGTAGAACACAGTGCTACCTTCATAGGTTATTATTTAGAAACTAGGGAGTATCTGTAATTGTGGGCTGTGGGTAAGGGGTGAACAGCAAGGTAATCTCAAACACCAAAATCAAAGGCTACTTTTGAGAGTGGAATTAAGAAGAGTCACAATGTAATGAATGGGTCCAGCCATCTGCAGAAATGATTCTCCCAGAGATTGAGAAAACACTGGAGAGGGAAATGTGATTGGATATGATAGTAACTAGAAAGTTCCAAAGAATGTTCATTTGCTCAATTTGCTTCTTTACTACCACTGAGGATTAAGAGTGAAGGATAGAGTTCTTATCTATGAAAAATGTATAGTCTGGTGGTACAAACAGGTAAGTAAAACGACGACTAACAAGAGAAGGAAAGCAACATCCATTTCTATTAGGACGAGGTAAGTTGAAAACAAAGAATTTCCAATGTTTACCTAGTATTATCTAGGAGAGAGAAAGAGGCCTGCCTCTGGTAGACATAAGCATGGCAATTAGGAAAGAAGTGGACACTGCTGTGGGACAGGAGTTTTCATCGGGTTGACCCACATGACTGCCTACGTCCCTCTGCTCAAGGTCCATGGCTCACCAAGTCACCCTTCAATTGCTACAGCATCCTGACATAGGCAAAGGCGCCCCCTAGAATGCAATACGACTGCATCTAGAAAATAAAAAGGTATATTCCTCCACATAAACTGATTTTCTGATATGAATCTGACTCTTGAGGATTTGGTTAGTATGAATTAGTCCTGCCAAATCATTCCTGAATAACCAGACAGACTGATTTTCTTATTTTCAAAGCTGAGGACTAGACCATGACATGCAGCGCCCACATCAAGGCACTCCCGTTCTGGCAAGTCCTATAATGCGGCCAGCTGCTTTCATGTAGTCATATGCCCTTTCCCTAGGGTTTCAAACTACCAAATAAAAAATATTATTATCAAGTGTCTGGGTAGAAACTAGGTAGTTGGTGAAAAGTGACCAAGTCACATTAGCAAATATACTAATGCACAGTATACTGCTCATTGGCCAATCCCTACTTGATCACATTCATCAGACAAACAGCACATCAAATAAAAAATAAGAATCATCATATAAAACGAGGTGGAGAATCTGGATAGAGGAAAGCTATTCTGCATGAAGAACTAGGTGAAAGAAGTTTCTATTAGCACTTGCAGCCAAATGCCAACGCCAAAAGTATAAAGAGCCCAGAAGAGAGTCTAAAGAGAGCTTTAGCTCATAGTCTCTCCTCTTTAGTGACCCCAGAACATGACTGCAGCCAACATGAAGCTAATATTAGAGTATTAAGTATGTGTGGACCATGAATAAATAAATGTTTGAATTGCTGGAATGGTGCCTTAAATTTTCCATTCTGGGATTATGAATTATCTTCTTTGAGGTAAAACAACCAGAAACCATAGTTTTTACAAAGGTAGGATTTCATTTCTGTTTCTAATGTTCTTCCTCATAATGCCTGGCAATTACTGCCTGGGAATTTAGGGGGGGTTAGTTTTTGTCATTGCTGTTAAAACCTTAGCAACACAGTGGTGATACCTTTGGGAAATATTATAGGTTAACTACCACAGAAAATCTTTTTCTGAATCACCATCCTTATAAAATTTAGATTATTTTCCACTAAACTTTCTTTACATTTGCCTATAACTAAGTCCATCTGCTTACAATAAATCAAGATCACAAAGAGGGTACCACAAGAAAGAACAAAAATTCTTCCCACTCTTATTCCCACTGGAATCAGCTTAGATGATATTTAAAACCCAAGTTTAAACCTTTGCTATGCTGTAGCCCCCAACATTCTTTTTTTTTTTTTTTTTTGCGGTACGCAGGCCTCTCACTGTTGTGGCCTCTCCCGCTGCGGAGCACAGGCTCCGGACGCGCAGGCTCAGCGGCCATGGCTCATGGGCCCAGCCGCTCCGCGGCATGTGGGATCTTCCTGGACCGGGGTGCGAACCCATGTCCCCCGCATCGGCAGGCGGACTCTCAACCACTGTGCCACCAGGGAAGCCCCATCCCCAACATTCTTAACCAGCACCCACCTGTGTGTGTGTTAAGGTGATTCCTCAGAAGGGTGACTGTCCTGAATGCCCTGCCACAGAGATGGCACTTGTGTGGTCTCTCATCAGTGTGACTTTTCATGTGCCGATCCAAATTTGAACGCCGTGGACATGTGTAACTGCAAAGCTCACACTGGAATGTCTTCTTTACACCTATGTGCAAAATAAAACACTTACTTGTTGCAGGGTTTCAAAGTGTTAAGATTAATCCTAATCTTAAACTTCCACAAATATATTTCATTAGCCTTTTATAACTAAAGCCAACTAAGTCACATTGAGTTATAATTATCTCATGCCACTAATAGATTTACTTCTTTCTCTTCAGGACTTAAGAAGTACTCAATCTGGAAAAACTTCTTTTAGACTGGCGCCCACATCACAATCTTTAAAATAAATGCATTTAATGTAAAATAACCTGCACAGGCACTGTGTTATGTGCTTTATCCCGAAAAGGTTTTATGAGAGTATAATGGATAAACTCATTTTACCTTTCTTTTTAATTTTTGTTGGTTTTGGAGGCTTCATGTTACCAACCACTTTCTCTGCGTTAACCTCTGACAGCAGACCCTCCTGCTGCTCTTCCTCAAAATCGTACACAGACACATCCACATCTTTGCCCTCCTCCGTGTAACGCAGTTTGCTCTTTTTGGTTTTCTTTGTTTTTTTGGCTGGTGGTTGATAGTCTGGGTCTTTTTGCCAACTAGGATCTTCCTGAGGCGGAAGTTCCCCTTGCTCTAGCGTCTCCACCTCTCCATTGGCCCCCACTTTTACCACTTGAAACCCTTCAGGCAAAGGTAAGGTGTGACATATCATGGGTTCACTTTCTGCAAGGCCCTCTTTAGACACTTCATTCTCATAAGCCCCCTGAAGTTCTTCTACTGAAGTGGTAGCAACAGGAACAGTCACGGGAACGGGTACTTGCACAAGCTGAAGTTCTCCTATGTTTATAGGCTGTTCCTCCATATTTACAACCTGCAAGGTTATAATCTGGGTATCGTCTACAGCAGCCTCTGCTTCTGGAGCAACTGTACCCTCCATTACTTCAGTCTTCATCTGAAGAAGGGTAGGATCCAGCTGTTCCATCATTACCATCTGTACACTGCTATTGACATCCTGGACCACCTCACCCCCATCAGTCTGGTTCTGGGGTAGGTGGCAAGCGTCCTCTTCTTGGCCCCCTTCCCGGCGTCTCTGGTAAGTCTTTCTCTCCTTTCCTTTAATGAAAGTTTCAGACTCTTCCACAATGGCTTCAACCGCCTCACCTTCCATTTCCCCTTCCTTTATTAAGGGAGAACACAGATTATTATATAAAATAAAATTTGCCTAATTGAAAACATATACATTTTAAACAAAAAAGACCCCTGATGAATGAATTAGGCACCAGTGGTTGTTAATATTACAAAAAGACACAACAGATATTATTTACCTCCTGATGGAAGAATGGAATACCACCTATGAAGCAGTCTTGTCAAACAAAACAAAAAAATCTGAAACGAATCAAGCCTCTAGATCCAACTACCAATTAACAGGAAACTGGTGACAGATGATATTAAATTATACTACAGGGATGAAATTCAGACTGAAGGAAACTGCAGGAATAACTACCCAGTTTCTTCTGCAAATAAATCACCAGGAGAAAAAAAAAAATGGGAAGGGTAGAGGGAGAACCTACAGATCAGTGGTTCTCAACCTGGGGTAACTATGCCTCCAAGAGACATCTGGCAAGGCCTGGACACATTTCTGGTTGTCACTACTGCGGCAGGTGTGCTACCAGTATCTAGTAGATGCTCTGGCAGAGGCCAGAGATGTTACTAAACATCCTGCTATGCACAGGTCAGTCCTCCACAGCAAAGAATTAATGGTCCCCAAAAATCAATAGTGTAGAGGTTGAGAAACTCTGATATAGACAAAAGAGGCCTAAGAGATACAGCAATCACAGTGTATGGATCCTGTTTGGATTCTGATTCAAACCAACAAATGGTTTAAAAAATTGCCACGAGGACTTCCCTGGTGGCACAGTGGATAAGAATCCACCTGCCAGTGCAGGGGACACAGGTTTGATCCCTGGTCTGGGAAGATCCCACATGCCGCAGAGCAACTAAGCCCGTGCACCACAACTACTGAGCCTGTGCTCTAGAGCCCACGTGCCACAGCTACTGAAGCCCATGCACCTAGAGCCACAAGAGTAGCCACCGCAAGGAGAAGCCTCCGCACCACAACGAAGAGTAGCCCCCGCTCGCCACAACTAGAGAAAGCTCGCACGCAGCAACTAAGACCCAACACAGCCCAAAATAAATAAAATGAAATCTTTTTGTTTTTTTTTTTTAAAGGGACTTCCCTGGTGGCACAGTGGTTAAGAGTCCACCTGCCAATGCAGGGGACATGGGTTCGAGCCCTGATCCGGGAAGACCCCACATGCCACGGAGCAACTAAGCCTGTGCGCCGCAACTACTGAGCCTACGCTCTAGAGCCTGTGCTCCGCAACAAGAAGCACACACACCGCAACAAAGAGCAGCCCCCGCTCGTAGCAACGAAGACCCAATGCAGCCAAAAATAAAGAAATAAATTTATTAAAAAAGAAAAAAGCCACAAGACAATGAGATTCAACTCTGACTGGATATTTGTTATTAAAGAGTTATTCACAAAACTGGTTTAAATCTTACACATTTCTTATATCTGGCAGAGGACCTCACTGTTTTTAGCTAAAGTCTCCCTTAGAAAACAAGCCACCAGAGTTTTTTTTGGAGCCAAAATCAGAACTTGGATCCAGACTCCAATAGTCCTGCTTGTAGCTACACACACCGCTACCTCCTGTCTCATACCATCAACTTGACATTCATGTATCTCTCTTGTCTGTAAGACCATGAGTTCCTTGAGGACAGAGACCATGAAAACAAGTAGTTTTTAACTCTTGAGCACTACGCCCAGGTTGGTAAGAACACAGTAAATGCTAACTGAATATATAAAAGAAAACAGAAAAAAAAAATCAGTTTTTTTCTGATTCACAGTTTCTGGCTCTTATGTCTTGTGAGTGCTGAGAGTACCCAGATACCTAAGAATAAAATGAGTTTGATCAATTATGTAATTCATATCAATAATCTGACTTAACAAAACTGACAAATACATAAAAGGTTAATTCAAAATTAAAATTTAAAGTGTTTTGTATTCTTGCCCTCGTCTCAAACAAAGCTTTTGCTACTTCTATTAGACACACGTTTCTTCAATTCAGGTACCTTAACACTATCCATACTAGCAGTCAGAGAAGGCTCTCTAAGTCAGGACCACCTGTAAAGCAGTACAAAGACTAAGACTATGCAGGCCTGGTCCTGCATTCTAGGAGTATTGTCTAACAAAAAAGACAGAATAGGTACAATGGCTCAAGGTAAAAGTGGTAGGTTTGGAGAACCCTACATAACCAGGTGTGAGATCAAGATGGGCAGGATCTTGATCAACCCTACATAACCAGGTGTGAGATCAAGATGGGCAGGATATTTAAAGACAGCATGGTGTGTGTGCACACACACAAATTTTGCAAGGGAGGGGGTCCCTACGTAGAAAAAATTGGTTATGAGAAAGAATAAAACAGTTAAAGAAAAAAAGACTTAAAAAGCACAGGATAAGGCTTCCCGGGTGGTGCAGTGGTTGAGAGTCCGCCTGCCGATGCAGGGGACACGGGTTCGTGGCCTGGTCCGGGAAGATCCCACATGCCGCGGAGCGGCTGGGCCCATGAGCCATGGCCGCTAAGCCTGCACATCCGGAGCCTGTGCTCCGCAACCGGAGAGGCCACAACAGTGAGAGGCCCGCGTACCTCAAAAAAAAAAAAAAAAAAAAAAGGTACAGGACAGAGGAAAGGGTAGAAAGAGATAGAAGAAAGATGTACTGGTTGTGGCCATAGATTGGACGGTCTTGAATGACAAAATATTAAGACCATACTCATTTGGCTGTCAATGGGAAATCACATATGCTTTCTTTCCTTTTTAAAATTTTATTTATTTTATTTTTGGCCGCATTGGGTCTTTGTTGCTGCGTATGGGCTTCCTCTAGTTGCAGCGAGTGGAGGCTACTCTTCATTGTGGTGCACGGGCTTCTCATTGCGGTGGCTTCTCTTGTCGCAGAGCACAGGCTCTAGGCACGTGGGCTTCAGTAGTTGTGGCACATGGGCTTAGTTGCTCTGCGGCATGTGGGATCTTCCCGGACCAGGGCTCGAACCCACGTCGCCTGCACTGGCAGGGGGATTCTTAACCACTGTGCCACCAGGGAAGTCCCACATACGCTTTCTGAGCAGGGGAAATTAAGATTTACTTGGTTCATAAAGAATAGTGCTTGATTTCTTCAACAAAGTGTATCCGTATTTTTGCAAAAGGGAAAGATGCATGATACATATAATGCCCTCTGGCTTTCAAGGCCCTTCAGTATCTGACCCCAGATAACCTATTCAGATTCATGACTTGTTGGTCTTTAGCCATTACTTTTCCTTGTATGTGTCTGCTGATAAAACAACCACACTATTATGCATTTCTCAAAATGATCCATTTCCCCAGTTGGCTTGTTAAAGCTCTTTGAGGGCAAAAGCCAGGCTTGAAGCAACCTACATATTTGGACAGACTCAGCAAACCTCACCATCTGCATGGAACGAAAACCAAGGCTAATGGAAAACCTTGTGGGTTGTTGGGTTGTCCTGATTTGTTCTGCCATTACCTGCTTTCATTAGTCCCTTATTCTCAACAACCAAGAGTATATATACTATTGATACAATGCTCAGTGCAAAGATCTCTTACAATCTGTTCCATTAACAGCAAGGACAAATATAACAAAATGTTACCGCAGAACATGAGGGTCAAGGGACATTTGTGAAGTGCTTTATAATTTGCCTGTAAATAAAAAATGTCTGAGCATCAATGTGCTAGCATTTTTATAAGATCTTATTTATATTTCTGATCACTAAAGACTACTTGAGCCAAGATCCTAACTATAATTACTTTTATATAACCAATACTGTTCAGATGGATTTGTCTCGGGACAGGAATGTTCTATACTGGCACTATCCAATAGAAATATAATGGAAGCCACAAAAGTGAGCCACATATGTACCATTAAAAAATTTCCAGGGACTTCCCTGGTAGCACAGTGGTTGAGAATCCGCCTGCCAATGCAGGGGACACGCGTTTGATCCCTGGTCCGGGAAGATCCCACATGCTGTGGAGCAACTAAGCCCGTGCACCACAACTACTGAGCCTGCACTCTAGAACCTGTGAGCCACAACCACTGAGCCCGCGTGCCACAACTACTGAAGCCTGCGCGCCTGCAGCCCGCGCTCCGCAACAAGAGAAACCACTGCAATGAGAAGCCCACGCACCACAATGGAGAGTAGCCCCCGCTTGACACAACTAGAGAAAGCCTGTAAGCAGCAACAAAGACCCAACACCACCAAAAATAAAAACAAATTAAAAAAAAAAAAAAAATTTTCTAGTAGCCATATTTAACAAGAAACAGGTAAAATTAATTTTAGTAATCTATTTTATTTAACCCAGTATGTCCAAAATATTATCATTTCAAGATGAAATCAATATAAAAAATTGAGATATTATATATTCTTTCTTCATAAGCCTCTGAAATCTGGTATATATTTTATAGTACACCTCAATCTGAACTAGTCACACTGTAAGTTCTCAACAGCCACATGTGGTTAAGGGCTACTGTACTGGACAGCACAGTTTATACCTCTGTTATTCAAAGTATGATCTGAGGACCAGCAGCGTTGGCTTAACCTTGGAACTTGTTAGAAACACAGAACTTCAGGCTCCACTCTTGACCCACAGAATCAGAATTTGCAACTTAATAGATCCCTAAGTGGTGTCATATATTAAAGTTTGAGATGTACTACTATATACTCATCTCACATTTTTTTTTTTTTGCGCTATGCGGGCCCCTCACTTTTGTGGCCTCTCCCGTTGCGGAGCACAGGCTCTGGACTCCCGGGCTCAGCGGCCATGGCTCCCGGGCCCAGCTGCTCCGCGGCATGTGGGATCTTCCCGGACCGGGCACGAACCCGTATCCCCTGCATCGGCAGGCTGACTCTCAACCACTGCGCCACCAGGGAAGTCCCCTCACATCTTTTAAAAAAGCATTTTCCAGGCCATGAAGGTCTGAAATTAGTACCCCAGCAAAGATAGTAACTTCAATGTTGGAGTTAGGAACAGAGAAAAAGCCCCATCCACCTTGGAAACAGTCTTGGAAAAGTATCAAAGGACAAAAAAATTCACAAGCTGTAAATGCTACTGCTAGCCCTGCCACAGAATCACTACATAATCCCAGGCTATTTAGATATCCTCAATAATAAAACCGGTAGAGGGACTTCCCTGGTGGCGCAGTAGTTAAGAATCCGCCTTCCAATGCAGGGGATGTGGGTTCGATCCCTGGTCAGGGAACTAGATCCCACATGCATGCTGCAACTAAGAGTTTGCACGCCACAACTCAGGAGCCCGTGAGCCACAACTAAGGAGTCTGAGAGCCTCAACTAAGTAGGCTGCCTGCCAAAACTAAGACCTGGCGCAACCAAAATAAATTAAAAAAAAAAAGTGGAGGAAAAACATTTAATCTCTGAGCTCTGTGACATTTTGTAGCACACAACAATTTGAAGAACACAGAAAAATCCATGTTGTCTCTGCCATGAATTTGAGAACTTAAAATATTAGAAATTGCTTTTAATAACCAAGTACAACCTAAAAGAGGTTACGGAATTATAAACCAGGTGAAAAAGAATTGGTACAAAGGAGTACAAATTGAAACCAACTGTGCTGCCAGGGGGTTGAGCTGACAAGAGTGTTCTCTCACTGTGAAAAAACACATGGCACAAGGTCCATGAACATCAGCATCTATTCAGGGTCTTAAAGCAGTAGGTTCTATTTTCACAAAGAAAAATCAGACACAAAGTAACAAGCCACCAGCCTCGCCCATACACTGCTTGGAAATCCCTGCCAGCAGTGCATCCCTTCCAGCAGTGGATCCTTCTACTTAACTTCCACCAAGGAAAAGGAGTCTATGAATCAGTAACAAACTTAATAGCCTGGACCAGGTCGCTCTCCTCACTCCCTGGGGACGGTACTCTCCTAGCTGTGTCACCCCATTAGCGGTTCTGATCCATCCCTTTCCTCCCTCTATGGACTCAGCTGTGCCTCCTGCTTTCCATTCAGTTCCTCTGGAGTCTCTCATGTTCTCTGCCTCTCTCCTTGCTTGAGTTAGGCATGCTTTCTAGGTTTTGTCAAATCTTTTTGTGGACCAACGCCATTAAAAACGGGTTTACATTAACTTCTGGACACAACTTTTTCAGATTATTAAAGCATATTAGTCTATTTATAGAAGTCTGAAAAATGAAGCACATATAAAATTTTTTTAAAAAGTTGTTCGCAATTCCTATACCTAGAGATAATCACCTAGTATACTTTGGTGCTGTTTTCTGAGTTTTTTTCCTCTTATGGATATGTATTTTTAAATATAGATGAGATCGTATATATGGCTTTGCTCTTATCTTAAGAACCTGTCCTTGCCCTGTCTAGCCCTCTGTGGTCCCTGTGCTTGGTCTACAAGCACCATTCACCAGGAACCACACCAGCCAACCCAAAGGCTTCCCCCTCATCCTCAAACTCAGTTTCTTTGGCATATAACAGTATGAAACTCATATTCTTCCTTCATCAGCCTTTCAGAATTCTCCCTTGGCTTCCCTCGTCTCTGAGAGCTCCTCCACCAGCCGCTCTGAGCACATCAAGGCTCTGGCTCTGTTCCCTTCTCCGTAGCCATTCGGTTCACTAGCCGTTTTACTTCAGCTGTCTCCACCCAAATCCACATGCGCAAACCCACAGTTTCACTGCCTAAAGGATCTCTCTCATGTGTTTGGCTATCACCTTCAACTCAATGGCATTGGATAAGGAATAAAGAAACCTGGGGAATTTCCTCGCAGTCCAGTGGTTAGGACTCAGCGCTTTCACTGCTGTGGCCTGGATTCGATCCCTGGTGGGGCAACTAAAATCCCGCAAGCTGCAAGGTGCGGCTTGAAAAAAAAGAAAAGAAAGAAACCTAGATTCTAATCCCTAATCCAACCAAATGAGCTTGGCAAATGGGTTAGTCTTCTGGGCTGCAGTAGCACACAAAAAATGGAACTCTGAAGACCAGATCCTTCCTGTATTCTCTACCATCTTGGTGAAAAACTGAAGCTTAGGAACACTTTTTAAAAAATCATTCTATCAACTTATGGGTAGAAGATGGGGCAGGAGGAGGTTCCCTCAGACTGAGGCAGAGTGAAACTGGCACATGGGGGTGAGGGAGCTGGAAGAGAGGAAACTGGTATTTGAGCACCACCCTGCCCTTGCTCACTGCTGTTCTCACTGTGAAAAAAACACATGCTGACTGGTTGAGTGGGAGGATATACAGGCCCAGACTCTAACGCAAAGGCCCCCCGAGGTCAAGGCCCCTGAGGTCTGC
Source organism: Aethalodelphis obliquidens (assembly GCF_003676395.1). Lineage (NCBI taxonomy): Eukaryota > Metazoa > Chordata > Mammalia > Artiodactyla > Delphinidae > Aethalodelphis > Aethalodelphis obliquidens. The sequence goes on from NW_020837964.1 coordinate 18,815,523, forward strand.
CTATGCTCCTACACCACCAGCCTGGCCTGAATCCTAGGGGAACCTGCTGGATCAGCCCTCCCCCTCTTGCCTGTCAGCTTTATATTGCTCAAATCTTTTAATCTTAAAACTCCTCTTAACGCCTCTTGACAATTTAGCATCTGCCATCTCCGTATTCCCCCACACTCAACCCCACACTAGCTGTCTCTATACCTTTACTTCTCTTCCATGCCTCATTTCACCAGTCTGGTTTCTGTTCCCCAATACTCTACTGAACTGCTCTGAAGCCAGCGATGGCCCTTAATTGGTAAATCCAAAGGAGACTTTTCTGTCCTTATCTGACTTGACCTCTCTGTGGAATTCAGCATCCTATTCTAGGCTTTATCCCAGAATTATGCCAAACCATCAGAAAGCTGGGTATACTTGGGGCACATGGTCTTATCCCCTACAGAACTTGCTTTCACCAAGTTTTGTTTTGGCATTATGCCCTTGGCTTACACTAAAGTATACATGGGAGAAATTTCATTTGGAGTTACATGCTTAGAAAAGCTTTGCTTCAACTAAGCAATTTTTTTCTTTCACTGTGAGACCTATGTAACAGGATCATGTTACCATTACTTTAGCTGGCCACACCCTAATAAATCTTTTTCCTCTCAAACTATGTAGTAACCTTTTATTCTAATTTATTCTAATTTGTATTTTCTGGGGTTTTGACTTTATATCATTTACCATTTGTATTTTCTATACATTTCTTCAAATTCTTTGTGGAACAAGATGAGCTATAAACCTGAAATTGTATACACATATATATTTAATAGAAAATACAGAAAAACACAGAAATACAAAGTTGTAACAATCTTAACATAACCTCAATTCAAAATTTGCAGACCTATTTGAAGATCACAAAACTCTTCCAGGAGGCATAAAAGACCTCATTAAATAGGGGACACTACTATCTATATCCATGATCAGAAAGGCCAAACATTGTAAAGATGTTAATTATTTCTAGTTCATTTAATCTTCAAAAATCTCTGAAAAATAAACAAGATATTGAGGATAGCAATAAAATTTCTGAAAAATGAAGCCCACTTTTTTTTTTTTGGCCGCATTGGGTCTTCGTTGCTGTATGCCAGCTTTCCCTAGTTTCAACGAGCTGGGGCTACTCTTCATTGCAATGCATGGGCTTCTCATTGTGGTGGCTGCTTTTGTTGTGGAGCACGGGCTCTAGGCGCTCAGGCTTCGGTAGTTGTGGCGCACGGGCTTAGTTGCTCCACGGGATGTGGGATCTTCCCGGACCAGGGCTCAAACCAGCGTTGCCTGCATTGGCAGGCGGATTCTTTAACCACTGCGCCACCAAGGAAGTCCCCAGAAGGCCATTTTTTATTTCCAAATATTAACATAGTATAAAGCCACAATAAGTAATACAGTACTGTCACTATCACAGCCAGCCAATGTAAACAGAGAATCCAGAAAAAAACTCCTAGCATATAAAAAGTTGTCTACAACTTTTTAAAATCAGTTTAAAATTAGTGGGGGAGGTCTTCCCTGGTGGTGCAGTGGTTAAGAATCCACCTGCCAATGCAGGGGATACGGGTTTGAGCCCTGGTCCGGGAAGATACCACATGCCACGAAGCAACTAAGCCCGTGCGCCACAACTACTGAGCCTGTGCTCAAGAGCCCACAAGCCACAACTACTGAGCCCGTATGCCACAATTACTGAAGCCCGCGTGCCTAGAGCCCGTACTCCACAAGAAAAGCCATGACAATGAGAAGCCCGCACACTGTAACGAGGAGAGTAGCCCCACTCACCGCAAATAGAGAAAGCCCATGCACAGCAACGACGACCCAACACAGCCAAAATCAAAAAAAAACAAATAAATTTTTAAAAAACAATAACAAAAATAAAATTAGTAGGGGAAAGAGAATTATTTGATAAAAGGCACCAGAAAAACTATAAATACTTGGAAAACAATGAGTTATAGCTTTAATCCACCTGGAATATATTCTGTTGTCAGAGATAAGGAGAGACGTTAACAAAAACACAAAAAAGACATTGGAGTTCCCAGGCGGTCCAGTGGTTAGGACTCCACGCTGTCACTGCCAAGGGCCCAGGTTCAATCTCTGGTCAGGGAACTGGGATCCCACAAGCCACAGGGCCACACACACACAAAAAAAGACAAATCCAAACACCAAACTTGAAATAAGATATAGGTGAGTGGCCTTCTGATCTCAGAATAAGGAAGGCTTTGTGTTTAGATTCCTAAATAATAGAAGAGCCTAGAGGAAACTGTTGAAATTTTGACCACCTTAACGTAAAAATAAATAAATTTTTTTGTAAAAACAAAAACATGTTGAATAAAATGGCCAACAAGAAAATATATTTGCAGCATTTTATGACAAAGGATTAATACTAATATCCTTATTATATAAGTAATTGTAAATTTTTTTTAAATTTTCTTTATTTTCTTTTCAGCTGCACTGGTTCTCCATTGCTGCACACAGGCTTTTCCTCTAGTTGAGGCGAATGGGGACTACTCTTCGTTGCGGTGCGTGGGCTTCTCACTGCGGTGGCTTCTCTTGCTGCGGAGCACAGGCTCTAGGCACGCGGGCTTCAGTAGTTGTGGTGTCTGGGCTCAGCAGTTGTGGTTCGAGGGTTCTGGAGAGCAGGCTCAGTAGTTGTGGCGCACAGGCTTAGCTGCTCCGCGGCATGTGGGATCTTCCTGGACCAGGGCTTGAACCCATGTCCCCTGTATTGGCAGGCGGATTCTTAACCACTGTGCCACCAGGGAAGTCCCCAGTAATTGTAAATTTTATAAGAATAAGACCAATACCAAAAGAGAAAGCTGGGAAAAGGACACAAGTACATCATTCAAAGAAATACAAATGGCAGATGAGTGAGAAAAAAAAAAAAAACACAACCAAATCTCCTAAACATTGAGAGGAATACAAATTAAAATAATGTCACAGCATTTTACCTCTATTAAACTGTTAAGGCTGTTTTAAAGGATAACTCCCAATGTTGGTCAAGGTGCAGTGAAATGAGTGAGGTAACTCACAGATACAGAGAACAATCTAGTGGTTGCCAGAGAGGAGGTGAGTTGGCGGGGTGGGCGAAAAAGGTGAAGGGGACTAGAGGTACAAACTACCGGTTACAAAATAAATGTTACAGAGAATAAAAAATATTAACTTTGTATGGTGTGCAATCTAAAAAAATATCGAATCACTATGTTGCACACCTGAAACTAATATGATGTTGGAGGTAAACTAAACTTCAATGAAAAAAACTCAAAAAAACAGCAAGGTAACTGGTGATATGAATCAAGAATTTTTAAAATATTCAAATTACTGTGATCCAGTAATTCCACTTCAGACTTTATGCCCAGAAATAATCAGAGGACTTCCCTGGTGGCTCAGGCTAAGAATCCACCTGCCAATGCAAGAGACACGGGTTCGTGCCCTAGCCGGGAAGATCCCACATGTCGCGGAGCAAGTAAGCCCATGTGCCACAACTACTGAGCCTGCGCTCTAAAGCCCACAAGCCACAACTACTGAGCCCACGTGCCACAACTACTGAAGCCTGAGTGCTTAGAGCCTGTGCTCTGCAACATGAGAAGCCACTGAAGTGAGAAGTTCACACACCGCAACGAAGAGTAGTCCCCGCTCACTACAACTAGAGAAAGCCCGTGCGTAGCAACGAAGACCCAATGCAGCCAAAAATAAATATTAAAAAAATAAATTAATTTAAAAAAAAGAAATAATCAGAGATGAACACGAAGATTATAAGGACATTATTAATCAGAGTGAATAATTATAAACAACCTAAAGGTACAACCACAGGAGAATAGTTAAATTTGGTAAATGATGATACATCCATGAAACAGAATATTATGCAGATATTAAAAATCATGTTTTAATATAATCCTTATATGAGGAAAATGCTAGTTCCATATCTAAAAAAAGGGGGGGCAAGAGGAGAAACAGAATGGAATAGTCATTAAGAGCTTAGGCTTTCCAACCAGAGACCTGCATTCCAATTCTGGTTCTTCTACTTACTAGCAGTGTGGCCTGGAGTGAGACATGCTACCCTTCTGTACCTTTGTTTCTACAAAACAAAGATAATAATCATATCCATTTCACTGGTTGTCATAAAGATTAAATAAAACAATGCAGGCAGAGCCTGGCTACTGTGCTCCTCTGTATCCTTATAGGTCACCCCAGAAGGCAATGAACACATGTAAGCTTAACATATGACCTTTCTGTTTCTTAGAATTCTAATCACAAACCTTAGATAAATTTTCCCCACAAAAATGACTTCTCTGATAAACTACCAATTATCTACGGAGTGAAGGTAGCAACCAGTAGACAGAATCTGGTGACTGATCAAATCCAGGAATGAAAGAGAAAAAGAGCCAAAAAGGAACAAAACAGCCTCCCAGGCTGGTCTATAAGTCTGTCCAGCATATTGCTTCCAGACTAAATCTTCCTGAAATGAGGCAGAAAAACTCATGAGGATTGAGGGTTACTCAATCAACTCCGAACTCTTTGGCTTCGATCCCAGAGTTCTGTATGATCTGTTACCATCCTTTTGACCCATCCAACCTCACCTTTGGGGTATCTCCCACACAAGAGCCTACTGTCTTGTCCCCTCCAGGTCAAGTTATCCCCTATTCAAAGTCTTCTCAACCTTGACCAGTGCAGACTGAACTCTAATTTATTTGTTTCATTTTTGTTATTTTGTCTGTAATATACTGTTCTATGTATCTGTCTTTTCCCCTAATAGACTATTAGCTCGTTAAGGGCAGGAACTATGCCTTTTACTTCTGAATACTCTATAGCAATGAACACAAAAACAGTGTTAGGTAAGCAGCAGACATTCAATACTGGTGTCGCTGTCATATGAAACATGTATAAATGGTTCCTGCACATGACAAAAGCAGGAAGAGAACATGGAAAAACAAAACCTTGTTTGTATGCTATGTGGAACCTTAACTATATGAATTTATATCCTTTATTGCTATGTTTGTGTCATTTCTCAAATAGAAAAAAATAAGTCTTAACAACAAGTACAGGTTTAAGATTTCAAAAATCCTGCCACAAAAATAAAAGCTAATTGTGAATACATTAATTTTTGAAGATGTTAAGACTTAGTAATTTATCACCTGATTATGTGGCTAGATAGCAAATGTGTCAGGTTATTTCTCAAAGGAAAACAACCAAAATAACCTTTCATACTCACTAGTTCAGAGTTTAGTCATTTGGGGACACTGGTTATTATAAAATATATGTGTACTAAGAATAACACATGTGCATTGAGAATAAGACAGTAGAGAAGGACAATTTCCGGAAGCCTGCTTTATAAATAAAATCACCAAAACTTTTTGTTTAATACACTATTGTTGTTCTCTACAGGGACAACAGATAGCTAAAACCCCAACTTATTTCCTGGAGCAGATCAGAAGACCGTCTACACTCTTGGCAAGAAACAGCAGCCCCAACTCCCCACTGAGATTCCATAAGCCACAGCAATTCTGAAATAGCCTAACATGGAGGTCACCTAACAACTTGCCTTCAGACTGCTCAATACAAAACATCAGACATCATTAGAAGGCAGAGAAGAGAGGAGACACCTTGTAGCTTTCTCTTTTCTAGATCTTTAAATTAGAAGAATGCTTTTAGCCAGGAGGCTGAAAAACCTAGTCCAGTATTCTGACTGCAGAGGATACTAAGTGTCATTAGGACAAGGGAAAAAAAAAAGGAATTACAAATAAGTAACCAGTTTCTCCTGAGAATGAAAGGAAAAGCTGACTTTTATTAGATGCAGAACACTAGCCAAAAATAACAAAAATTATTTACCCTTTTGCAACAAAAGTTAGGTTTAAAAAGTCAAATAAAATAACCATTTTATTCTACTATTTCTGAAAATATATACATCATCGTCTTATCTGACAGCTTAAGATAACTCAAAGCAAAGTATCATGCTGATTAATACTGAGTACCAGGAAAGTTGCAAACTACCATAAAGAATGGGGAGGAGCTGAGTGGAAAGGATGACTCAGTCTGAGAAGAAGAAAAACATTAGCATCCATTTACTTCAGGGTGACTGGAAGCGGAAGCAGCCTTTATCTGAAGTAGCACTTACCTACTCAGTCACATGTACACCTTTCTCTTCCCTGTTGTGTGCCATTAACTTTAATAAGAACAGATGGGGCATTTGGGGGAGGGGGGAGAAGTAATTAAAAGGGAAATAAAATTGTATCTCTTTTAAGTAAAAAAGGTTAAGAGCACCCCAGTTTTTAACCCACCCTTCTCCCCATTTGTTAATATTAAAAGGTGCAGTCAAAGCAGAACAATGATTCTAACAGCTACTTGAAAAAATCTATTTATGGAGAGCTTTGAACCTAGGAGATAAGGAAATACATACATACTAATAAAATATTTGTAATTGCAACAATATTAATTCAACAATATGGTGAAACAACCATAGGAGGTGAAAGAATTCTTTTGCTACAAAGAATAAGAAGTGCTAAACCAATAATAATTCTTTTATCAAAAGGCACCTGATGCTGGGTACACAGAAATTAATTTCCCTTTTAATTACTTGGGGAAAAAAGTCCTAACTGCATAGGGCTTGGTTCTCAGAGAGCTCCTCAGCTGACAGGGAGACAAAGAGAACAACAAACAAGAGCTATATAGCGTGTGCTATAACAGAGGTTAACACATACTTCCCACCATCCTGGCAAAAAGGATAGCTTAAGCTGGTGAAGGAGGGCTTTAACAAGAGGAACTGCTAAAGGTGGATCTGAAAGGATAAAATAGACCTTGACAGGCGAACTACAGTAGAGAGAAACATTCTAGCAGAGGAAACAGTAAGTGGAAAAAACTTTAATATGTACGGAATTAGACAAACTTTGTGCAAAAAAATTCAAGTGGGACTGCATTAAACCACCTCGTTTATTATTGTGACCTGGTTTCATAGGTCATGTTCTAGGCCCTCATTAAGGGTACCCTGTTTATTTCACTTATTGGACATTTATACGTGAAACAGAAGACAAAGCCTTTCTGGCAGTCAGCATCCTAGTGCCACAGTATGGATTGGAGGCTGCCTCCCAGGCACGAGCTATCCCTCTCTGCTTTCTACAGCCTGAATGACACTTTTGCTGGCATACAGCAACCTAATGCCTCATTTCTCCTTGTTCTCCCAAGGGTGACTATGTCAGAGACCACCAGGTCCCTCCTTGCCCTGCTCCAGGCCCATAATCCTGAAAGCAGCTCAGAGTTAAGACTGTCTTTAGAGTGCTCCTACAATGTTTCATCACTGAGAATATGAGAAAGGTTGAGGATGTACAGCAAGTATCACCTTGAATAAATAATTATGTTATAAAAAGGAATAAATTACACACATACAGTATAAAATATACAGTACATCTATGGATTGGGGGCAGGTTCTACCTGAGCAGTGGTTCCCAAACCTGGTTGGTGTCAAAATCACCTGGTGAGCTTTCAAATGCACAGATCCCAGAGATTCTGATTCAATAGGTCTGGGGTGGGACAGACCTTATTTCAAAAGGTCCCAAGGTAATCCTGATATAGAATGTCTGCTGACTATGGCTTTGAAGTGACTGACCTATTGATAGAACACAACAGCTATGCACCCTAAATGCAAGTCGACATAAATCAAAACCACTTAAATACCCATGGTTTTCTACTATTAGAATTTTTGGTTCATTCTTTACAACAAAGAATCATTTCATTTACTTATTTGGAATAATAATAAAAAAAAAGCCTACCTCAAAACTAATATGATTCCCAAATAAGCAATAATGGAATGTATGACTCAAGAAAGAAGTTCTAAAATTTCACCTCTATTGTGGGTAGCATCAATATCAAAAGAACTCTCTAGATGGTATGGACAAGCTCAACATACAACAAAAGGAAAAAGGGGGAAAGAAAAAGAGAAATGGACACACATAACGGAGTGAATTCATGGTTTTGCAGTGTGTGTCAGTGACCACGTGGCCACTGCTCCAGGGTCTCTATAACCCAGTACTCACTCCTGAAGGCTACTTTGTAGAAACAAGACCATTTTATTTGGTAAATGGGATCTCCTATAAGGTCAAGGTTAAATCAGAAGTCAACAGCTTAAACAATGTCTGTACTAAAGGCATAGTAATAGCAATAATAAGTGGCAATATACTGCCTTTGAACAAAGATCAAAAAACAGTTAATATGAAAAAAATACAGAGACATCCTTAGTGAGTAAACAGTATAGCATAAAATAAGAATAACAGTTAAAGTGTTGTTCAACAGAACAAAGAAATCTGAAAAACAGAAAAAGGCTATACACGCATAGGAACACAGAGAATTTTAAACAATAAAAGAAACAAAATGCTACTTTGAACTAATATTAGGTTATAAAAACAAGTCATCTGTCAACTTGGTTACTCCTGAGAAATATGGAAACAAATAGAGGAAAAAAAGAAATATGAAACGTAAAATAGACAGCTAGTGGGAAGCAGCCGCATAGCACAGGGAGATCAGCTCAGTGCTTTGTGACCACCTAGAGGGGTGGGATAGGGAGGGTGGGAGGGAGGGAGACGCAAGAGGGAAGAGATATGGGAACATATGTATATATATAACTGATTGACTTTGTTATAAAGCAGAAACTAACACACCATTGTAAAGTAATTATACTCCAATAAAGATGTTAAAAAAAAAAAGAAATACAGACAAAAGCTTAATCAAATACTCAAAAGACAAGACAAAAGAAGGATCAAAGGCCTTGTCCGCCAAGGAGCTGGAAAGTAAAAAATGTATTACATAATAAAATTTATTCCCAACAGGAAACCAAGTCACTACTATTTTATAGTCTCAACATATACCTACAACAAAAAGATTTTAAACAGAAGTAGAAAGCTGTAAGATACAAATAAAACAGAAACATAAGAAATACTAAAAACAATTAGGGTGTGCTCTATTATTATAGTTCTGCACCATACTTCTGTGAATGTATAGTATCTTGCACACACTTAACAATTTGTGACAGTGATTATGCTATACCAGAGTTTTGTAATACCAGAGTTTATCTAAAAAGTAGTAGGCTGGGGGCTTCCTACTTCCGCCTGCCAATGCAGGGGACATGGGTTTGAGCTCTGGTCCGGGAAGGTCCCACATGCCGCGGAGCAACGAAGCCCGTGCGCCACAACTACTGAGCCTGCGCTCTAGAGCCTGCAAGCCACAACGACTGAGCCTGCAAGCCACAACTACTGAAGCCCGCACGCCTAGAGCCCGTGCTCCGCAACAAAGTGTAGCCCCCGCTCACCTCAACTAGAGAAAGCCCACGCACAGCAACGAAGACCCAACACAGCCAAAAATAAATAAAATAAATAAATAAATTAAAAAAAGAAAAAAGAATCTGCTTTCCAATGCAGGGGACATGGGTTCGATCCCTGGTTGGGGAACTAAGATGCCACATGCTGCGGGGCAACTAAGCCCATGTGCCACACTACTGAGCCCACGCTCTGCAACTGGAGAGAAGCCCAAGCGCCACAATGAAGATCCCGCGTGCTGCAACTAAGACCCAAAGCAGCCAAAAAAAAAAAAAAGATAGTCTACCAGACTGGCTCTCCCCCCGCTCCATTAGGGTATATTTTAAACTAGAAAGGCTGCTCTAAGTCAGGGTATAATTCCCCCCCCCCGGCCCTCCCCACTGCACACAAAGCATCAAGATATCTGTCTGCTCTTTTCTTCAAAAGCCCTCACCCATCTAGGACATTTTAGGACTCTATTTCCTCCTTCCTTGTTGGGGAAGCTAGTGTATCACCTACCTCTTTCAAAATAAGAAACACAGGATTTAATTTGTGTGAAAAATGTTTAGAGCTATAGCTATATAATTGATAGGATTCTGAATAGATTAAAGTCTATGCACTCAAATTTACAATTAACTTGGCTTTCATTCAAAGTCAATTTACTCTTATTTTAGAAATAATTCAAACCATGGGGAATAAGGAGACATGAAGTATTAGAGGCAAACAGCTAAGGCCAACAACAAGGAATAGTTTAGAAAGCTTAACATTTAGCAATAAGGAAGTATGTTCCCAGTAATTTGAGGTAACATAGGGTATCTAACAAGGAAAATGTTCATAACATATAACATGAAAAAAGGTTACAAAAGAGGACACAGGATAGGATTCCAGCTTAGTTTAACAAAACAAAACAAAAAATACAACAAAACTAGACAAACAGCAATTCTGTTGAGATCCCCTACCTTAAGTCAGGCCGACATTATATCTTGCCTGGCCAAGTGCGATGGCCTCCTGACTAGTTTCCCTGCTTTCCCTCTTGCTCCATTACCACCCATTTTTTACACAGTGGCCACAGATTTCTAAAATATAAATTCATTATCAGCAAGGAGACTTCTCTTCTGAAACCTCCCATGCTAAAACTCTTAGGCTGAAGTCTAAACCCTTTCACTGGGCCTACAGGGTCCTTCAAGGCCCTATCAGCAGATCTGCATCCAGCCTCATCCACTCTGCTCTAGTCACTGCTTTCAGTATCCAGAACGTCCTAGGTTTCTTTTCTCTTGCCTCTGGGCCTTTGTACATGCCACTCTCTCTTCTAGGAATATATAAGCAGTTCAACGTCTATGAATTTATCGTACAGATACACTAGTACATGTGCCCAAAGAGCTGTATGCAAGAAGGATAATTATTTTAGCATCTTTCTCTAACAGCAAAAGATCGAAAACAACTCAAATGTCCAGAACAATGTGTATAGTATGCTACCATTTGTGTTTTTTTAAAAAAAGATACATAAACACATGTTTATATATATGTAGAATTTTCTCTGGAAGGATATATGAAAAATTGGTAGGGATGAGAGGCAGGGGGAAGTTATTACTTTTCACTATTATCATTTTGTACTGTTTGAAACATTTCCTCTCATGTCCTTGTATTGAATGTGGTAGTCACAGAATACTTGCACAATTACATGTTGTTGTTGTTGTTGTTGTTGTTTTTGCGGTACGCGGGCCTCTCACTGTTGTGGTCTCTCCCGTTGTGGAGCACGGGCTCCGGACACACAGACTCAGTGGCCATGGCTCACGGGCCTAGCCGCTCCGCGGCATGTGGGATCTTCCCGGACCGGGGAACGAACCCGTGTCCCCTGCATCAGCAGGCGGACTCTCAACCACTATGCCACCAGGGAAGCCCTACATGTTGTTTTAAAAACTGTACCGTATGTACATGCCCATTTACAAAAGTGGAGGAAAAAACCGAAAGGAAACGCACCAAACTATTAATAGTGTTTACCTCTAGGGAAAAGAGTAAAAGGTTCGTTAGGTTCTAGTATAATTCTACAATTGTTAGACTCTACCAAAGAATGAAACTAAACATTACTCGAATGATACAAAAAAAGTTTAAGACCAAATTTAAGGAAAGTTTTAAGAATTGTCACTGCAACCTCAATTCCCTCTAACACTTGGGCAGATACATGGCTGCCAGTGCCCTCCACCTGCCTGCACTTTTGCAACTATTCCTGCAAGGCTCTCGAGCCTAACTTTACTAGGCAAAAATACTTTTATTATTTCTTTATACTTATTGGAAAGCTTCAGTACTACTTCCTATTGTATTGTATTCCTTTTTCCCTTTAAAAATTATACAATACAGATAATAGGAGAAAACTCTGATAAGCAAGTATATGAACTTATACATTTTACATAAACATGCTGGTTTATATCCAGTCCCCTCCCCATATATACACGTATTTACTCTCACACGAAATCACATTGTGCATACTATTTGATAATCTGCTTTCTTTATGTAGCATGTCTCAAATCCCTCTCCATTTCAATATATTTCTAGATGTAATAAAATGGTTGCATGACATTCTATTACAGTTGTCCCTGGGTATCCACAGGGAATTGGCTCTAGGACACCTCCCAGCCCTGGCCAGATACCCAAAATCTGTGGATGCTCAAGTCCCTTATATATAAAATGGCACAGTATAATGGTCCCTCTTTATCACATTTGGTTGAATCTGCAGATACAGAGGACTATCTGTAAATAGGTGTATTATAATTTAATTAGTCCTCTATTGTTGAATATTGTTACTCCTAAATTTTGATAATTCTGAGGAAAAAAACCTATTTGCATTATAAAATAACTATGTTATAAAACTACAGAAAACCAAGAAAAGTCACCCCAAACCTAACCACCCTCACACTACTAGTTTATTTTGTTCTGACTAGTGTTTTGATGCCTATCCATTTAGTCTTTTTTTCCTTGGCATTCATTCATTCAAACAAGCTCTTGCTATATGCCAGGTTATTACTGTTTGAGTTTTTCTTTACTTTTCTTCCATAACAATTTTTTGTACCATATTTTAATTTTTTTCTTCCAGTTTTACTTAGGTATAATTGATGTATAGCATTTTAATAAGTTCAAGGTGTACAGCATATGATTTGACTTACATACGTCATGAAATATTTACCACAGTAAGTTTAGTGAACATCCATCATTTCATACAAATATAAAATTAAAGAAATAGAAAAAAATATTTTTCTCCATGATGAGACTCAGGATTTACTCTTAACTTTCATATATAACATACAGCAGTTGTTAATTATACTTATCACCTTGCACATATAAGCACCCTAAGTGCTTATGTATCTTATACATAAGTACTTATGTATCTTATAAATGGAAGTTTGTATCTTTTGACTGCCTTCATCCAATTCCCTGCCTACCCCTCCCCCCACCATGTACTATATTAAAAAACAAAAACAAAAACTTCTCATAAGCATTTTGCTGGTTAATAGTCTTCCCAATCAGCTTTTTTTTAGTGGTTGTCGAACATCACTCCCAACATGGGATTTGATCCTGTTTACTTATCCATTTGTCTACTGCTCAATATATTTTCTGATCAACTTCCTGATAAGTCCCACTTAAGTTCACTTAACTTTTGTACTCTCTGGTGGTCATCACTACTCGATTTAATGCAAAATATATACAATGACCAACTATTGCTAAAGTGTAAAGATCATCGCTTTACCCCTATGTAGCACATTATAGTTAGTTACAAACACACAGCTGACTCTCAAAGAACATGGGGTTTAAGGGAGAGCTGAACTTCCACGTAGTTTAAAATCCAAGTTTAATTTATAGTCAGCCCTCCATATACACCACACCCTCATTAGTGGATTCAGCCAACTGTGGGTTGTAGCACCTTAGTATTTACTAGTACCGTAGTATTTACTATGGGGGGAAAAAAAATCTGTGTATAAGTGGACCAAGCAGTTCAAGCCCACATTGTTCAAGGGCCAATTGTATATATTTCCCCCTAACGATACTACATTTAACTGTCATAAGCCTCCAATACAGTAGATATATCATTTTACAAATGGGAAGGAAGGGACAAGGAAGTAACCCTTAATGAACTTGCCACAGCTATTAAGCTGCACACTGGCTAAGCCTTGGTGCCCTAGTAAGATTAAAATCTAATTTTATGCTTCCTTTGTATTTCCTGATACACCTAGATCAGGGTCTCTCCTCCAGAAAGCCTTTCCCAACACCTTTCACTAACTTCTGTAACTGACCATCCTCCCTGCACCCTGAACATAGTTTTATCAGAGCACTGACAACACTTATTTATAGATCTCTTACCCCATACTCTACTTAAGACCCTCAGGAAAAGGAACCTTTTCTTACTCATCTTGAAATCCCCAGTACCTAATGCACTCCCTGGCACAACGTAGAAAGGCAAGTGTTCAAAGGATGGAATGAGCACATTAAAAGTGCTCAATAAATAAATATTGCAGGTATTTAGAGCACATCTGAGTTGATCCAATTTACATCATTTCACAGAAAGTCACACTTCAGTACATCTAGAACCAGTTAGGTTCAAATATAAAACCTGTGTTCAAAGAGCAGGCATTATCAATACAGAAAATGTAATTCTTAAGTGCCATTTACATTAAGAGCAATACTCTAGTAACAATACTTAGAAATTGTAAAACGCACAAAACAGTTAAGAATAGATGCTTTCAAATAATTATTTTAGGAGTCATAAGGTCCATAGCTTAGGATTTAGCCATTTTATTATGACTCTGACTAACCTGAATGGGGGCGGGGGGGAGGGTACAAAAACCAGTATAAATTGTTAATTATGCTTCAGTTAATGTGACATTTGTTTTCAAAATTCTGTTTTATAGAATTTACAGTTTTAGACCTGATTTTGCTCATTACTGCTGCTTTTCTTTTAAATTATAATTCTTATATCATTGGAATGGTCTTGATGACTTGGTCCAGCCATCTAGAACTGTCTACCAATCTGCAAAGAGCTCTTGTTCGTATGTGTACATGTATACAAGCAAACAAGCTCCATTTAATACAATTTAACTTCTATAGTCCACAGTAGATACTCCAGGGGACAAAGTAAGGAGCTGGATGGTAGAGCTGTTACATAGCTTGAAAGTACTGCTTCTCAAATGTTTGCACTGTAGTACCTATACAAATAGGGCTTCCCACTCCCAAGCACTCGTGCCCTATTTTGTTGAAGACCTGTGTTATCTTAGATAGTCATAGAGTTCACATACTTCTCCTAAAATATACATCTGCTTTAATGTAAGAAAATTTGTAATTACTTACCAGTTAAATTACTTAACTCACCGCCCCCTCAGTGAGCACAATTGAAGCTCCAAGAAGATGGGTCATGTTTATCTTGTGGCTTCAAGTACCCCGGAATCATACCACTTTGTACCCTAAGGGTATTCATATCCCAGTTTGAGAACCAGGGATCTAAACAATTAAACTAGTCATAACACTTAAAAGTGACCAAAATGTTCTTACAACCCCATTCCCCAAATTCTTAAGGCTAGTTTTCTCAATAACTTTTCAAATCAGTATTGTTTCTCTTTTCAGCAGCTCATTAGTATGCACTGTGTGTCAACATTAAAAGAACCTGCAGGGCACAAGTTATTTCTGGAGTGACAGAATACTAGCACATACATCTTGTCCTTCATATCTTTCGAGGTACCAAGCTGCCCACTTGGAAAACAGAGTTGAAGAAGAGAAGAGCTTTCACTCCTGTTCCCTTCCTCCTCTCTATTTTCCAGGCACAGCTTGTGAGAAAAATCTTAATAGTCATTTAGATGATTCATTCATATAAGCTTATCTAACTCAGCATTTGTAACCCTCACTTTTACACTCCTTTTCGCCATTACACAAGTGCAATTAAACTATTTTCACATTTTTTAGGGGATAAGCAAGATGTTCTTCCTGGTAGCCTGAGAAGAGATGATTTTCACACCTAGAACCCTACTTTATTGTTAATGAAATCCCAAAGCCCAGTAGACTCTGACATTTATGAGAGGCCTGTTTCAAGTTCCCTATACTGTTCATTATATTTCATAGCAGAAATTGTAGGCTAAAGTAAATTTTAAGTGACCCTTTCAAATGTTTTTAAAAAAATTATTTATAATGACTGTAACACTATGAAGCAAACATGGGTTATCAGCTAGGTTAACTCAAATTAAGTGAGACAATTTTTATCTAGGATACCAGCTTCCCCAATAATAGGATTCCATCTGTTCCTCATCAAAATTACAAATTGCCACAAGCCCTGGACTTCTGAGGTCATTTGCCAAGAGTCAAAATATACATTTTGGAATGTATATTTGGGTTGAATGAAATGTATATTTGGAATGTATTTTGGGTTTCTACAGAAAAGCAGCCACCATATCCTTGTGTCTTTCTGTGTACGTACTCAGAATGGTACTTGATGCTTTATACACATTCTCATCAACTCCGAGAATAGTCTCTTTAACTGGTATTATTCTCACAAATAAGGGCTGTAGGAGTAGAAAGGTTAAGTAATTTGCCCAGTGTCACCCAGCTAGTAATACAACAGTGCACGCAGAGTTTCAAATGGAGTACTGCCTGAATATAAAGCTTGTATGCCCTCAATCACCCACTGTCCTGTATCTCCTATACCCAAGAATGATCCAGCAAATCCTCCAACCCCAGGAAGGTCTTATTACTCCTATTTTTAAGACCAAGAAATGGAAACAGCATTTACCTCTCCGTGGCTGCAAAGTCAGTTTGAGCAGGGAAGACAGAACTCAGCTCTCAAGCCTCTGGTCAGCAATCTGTCCACTACTGCATCTTGTTCTTTGGCCCCAGGTCTGTGATCATTCTAAAATAGAAGCACAAATCATTTTATGAACACCAAACACACACAAATGCAGATACAGTATGAAAAGCAAAATGATGGCAAGAGGAAGACTAATAAAATTGGGAAACAATATACTTGCTAAAATGTCACATTACTAATTGACATGCTGTAAATGTCTATCAAGTCAATAATAAAACCTTCACTTTTTTTTTTTTTTTAATTTTAATTTTTTACAGTACGCAGGCCTCTCCCGTTGCTGAGCACAGGCTCCGGACGCGCAGGCTCAGCAGCCATGGCTCACGGGCCCAGCCGCTCTGCGGCACGTGGGATCTTCCTGGACCGGGGCACGAACCCGTGTCCCCTGCATTGGCAGGCGGACTCTCAACCACTGCACCACCAGGGAAGCCCCCTTTACTTATTTTTTTAAACATTTGCTAAATATATAAAGAACTGAAGATTTCTGATTATCAAAATAGCACCCCATTGTGACCTTGCAACCAAATAATGTAAATACAGTTAAACTACCAAAAAATTAATTCTTACAGATGCAGTAATACTCCTTTAACAGTTTATTTCCTTATCTTCAGCAAGTAGTGGTTTTACTGATTAAGTTAGTTTAAACCACAAGTAAAGACTGTATTTTTAATGTAATAAGATAACTACGGGGGGAGCTTTCACTACTGACCTTTGAAAATCCTAGAAGCACAGCAACGAAATATCTTTTTTTAGACAGATAACAAAATACTTTTAGGTCATATTGTTACCTGACAATTCTCTCCCTAAAATACAAATAAATGGACTGTCAGGCTTCAGGCAATGGTAGAGTGGTACTTAACTCCGTGGCAGGGGGTGGGGGGGAGAAACTCCCAAATGAAATGAAAGAGCTAAATTTAAGCATTTCCAAAGAATTTGGCATATGAGGTAATTAAGAGGGAACCCATCTCATAACTAAAGCCCACAAAACTAAACTGATATAATACTTTACCAGATGAAGGTAAAGAAAAGTCTCCTCTGTTGAAAAGGCAATTTATAACAACATAAGAGAATTAGTGCATTTAGTCCACGAAACACTTTTGTATTGGAGTCCATATATTGTCACTAATGTGCGTCAAAAGGAATGAAATTTTATGCCCCTGAAAACTGATGGGTGACTAAAATAAGATCAAGTGTGGAAAAATCACTATTCTTGGGGTATATGTTAGCAGTCTATATGCAATGCCATATCTTTGCATTCAAATACTAAACACTGAGAAAATGCACAAAGGTACCTCCAGGGAAGATATGAAGACAACAACTAGAGAAAGTTTGGGGATGTTTTAAAAAATATATATGGTATGCCAAATCTACACATATAATTGTGAACCATGGTCTTCAAAGTTATACATTACTTGCCATTATTGTTCTTTCTAAACCTGTATACTCTTTCTCAAAGCATTAAATTATGACAAATCCTACTTGTTTGAAGAGGGACCTAATTTTTGGCAAAAAAGCCTCTAGTCGTCTGAAACCAAGATAGGTAAGCAAGTTAGACAGATGGTCAACTAGGTTTCTGGTTTAAAAAAATGAAATACAGCCTATAAAGTAGTTAATGTAGAGTGAATTTGATGCCAGTAGCATCCCTGAAGCAAAAAAACAGCCTCTGGAGGAACATTCTGCCAGCAGGCACCACTCTGCAAGGCTCTGCCTCAGGGCCCTAGTCAGCCACAGGTCTGCCACTCCCAAGGAACTCCCCAAGCCACTCAGAGAAGTCCTTGGTGGGTGCCCTCATTTTTTCTATGTCCTTTAAAGCAAAATCCTAAAGCTCTTAAGATTTGAATGCATATTAAGGCTAACTTTTACAGCTCCTAAATTTTAAGTTGGTTGAATGGATCCCTAAAGATAACTTTTACAGCTACTGTTTTTTTTTTTTTTTGCGGTACACGGGCTTCTCACTGTTGTGGCCTCTCCCATTGCTGAGCACAGGCTCCGGACGCGCAGGCTCAGCGGCCATGGCTCACGGGCCCAGGAGCTCCGCGGCAATGTGGGATCTTCCCGGACTGGGGCACGAACCCGCGTCCTCTGCACTGTCAGGCGGACTCTCAACCACTGCGCCACCAGGGAAGCCCTACAGCTACTCTTAAATAAGTAGTATTTTCCTATGTTTACCAGCTACTCTTAAATAAGCAGTATTTTCCTAGGTAGGTAATCATTCCTGTTGTAATCTTCCTCATACTAGTGATTTAAGTTTCTTTGGGTAAACTTATGTCCTGAATTTATTCTCTCTGTAAACTTAGTTTTCCAATAAAAACAAAGGGGACTTCCCTGGTGGTCCGGTGGTTAAGACTCTTAAAAAGAAAAAAAAAAAAAAAGACTCTGCACTCCCAATGCAGGGGGCACCAGTTAGATCTCCGGGTTCTATCTCTGGTCAGGAAACTAAGATCCCGCATGGTGCACGGTGCAGCCAAAACAAAGTATGAATCCTGGCATACAGGAAATCTTAAAGGACAGCAACTCTGTAGACAAGATCTATACCATTAAAACGACATATAGGGGACTTCCCTGGTGGCGCGGTGGTTAGGAGTCCACCTGCCAATGCAGGGGACACGGGCTCGAGCTCTGGTCCAGAAAGATCCCGCATGCCGTGAAGCAACTAAGCCCATGTGTCACAACTACCGAGCCCACACAAGAGAAGCCACCCCAACCAGAAGCCCGCCCGCGGCAACGAAAAGAAGCCCCCCCCCCCCCCCCCCCCGTCGCGACAACTAGAGAAAGCCCACGCACAGCAAGGAAGACCTAACACAGCCATACACATACATACATAAATAAATAAATAGAGTATTAAAAAAAAAAAAGACATAAACGATGTGTAAGACCAAGAAGTTGATGGCTGTACATGGCACAACTGAAATCAAGAAGCAAAACATGGTCTATGGAGCACAGTGCTACTGGGAAAACAAGCTTTCCTCCTGACTCAACTACAGACCCGCTGGATTTTAACCCGTGTGGACCTTATTTTAATAAGTAAAACATGCCACCTGCCATCCATAATTTCAAAAGGAAAGTAAAACTGAAAATTACAAGAATGCCAAAAATTACACAAATGGACCGATGTTTTAGACAATTAAGCATGGTTCTATTCTCAAGCCTGATGCTCCATCAACACTACTGCATTTAGTTACTTAGGGCAACTTTATTATGGAGGAGAGGGAGAAGGAACATTTTTGTAGGGTTCAAAAAAGTAATGTTGAAAACACTCCCCTATGGAGGCATTTGCTGCAGAATCCTACAGATAGAGATTACACACAGTAGACCGGTCAATTTTGCTTAGCACCAGGCTGTTTTAATATCCTCATAAACTTAACATAGCCTCCCCACTCCCCCTCCCCGCTATTTAATCAAGACTTTCCTCTCTCCAAAGCAACCCCAGTTGATACATCAAGTGCTGCACGATATTGTATTAAGGTACTAGAATATTTGAGGGAAAAGAAAAAACTGGCAATTCGACAGGAAGCTTTTTAATGATGCAAGAGAACTTAAGGACAGAATAAATTTAACATACATTCCCTGTTTAATTTCTTTTGCCACCTAAAGGGGACCTGGAATTTTAACTTTCCTATTTGATGTAAACTCAAAGAAAGCAGGAAAACGCTACATATGCGAATGTTTACTTATTGCTGAACTCAGGGCTGCAGGAAGTCAGCTACTAAAAAGTAGTTACATTACGCGTAGATATTTATAAACCAACTGCAACTAGTGACCCAGGATTTAATTACAACATCATCCCTCATATTTCAGCATATGGGCAAATTACCAGTGGAGTCAAGAATAAATTCATTCTGCCCTACTGGCGCTTTAGATCGGGTTGCACAATCCCGGGGCAAAACTGCCTTCGCCTAGCCCTAAAAGCATCAGGTACTAAATACTGTAGTAAGTTAGCGTCAGGACGTTTTAAAGCGAGACGGAAACTCAAGAGTTGCCTGAACCAATTTAGCCAGCCCATAATCCCGAATTCAGGAATCTGTCACGTCACTTGAGATCATAATGAAATTAAGTTTTGATCCCTTTGAGATCTCTTAGCGCACAAAGTCAGGCTCCTATCACTGCAAGGGGAATCCGACCCTGGCTCGAGAAAAACTTGTGGAACTCGTGTCCTTTCCGCCCACCGTGGGGGGGCCGCACCGGTCGGGTCGGGCGAGGAGCCCGGGCGCTAGTTTGGGGGCGCAGTGGGGCTCGGCGGGGGCGGCGAGCGCGCGTCCCCCCGCCCGCTCAGGCGGCGTCGAGGCGCGAGCAGCTCAGCCAGCCTTGCAGAGGGAGCTCTCGGCAGCTCTGGGGTCCCTCTACTCGCAGCCGCAGCAGCGCCGCCTGCGCCACTCGGTGGAGACGGAGACCAGCGGCGGCGACGCGCGGACTAGGAGCGACCGCGGAGCAGCCGGGCGGCGGGGGACGGTCGCAAGGCCGCAGGGTAGGTTCCGGGACTGGGCAGGCTGGAGGATGGGCAGCCCGAGAGGCGTCGGCAAGGGCCCGACACCCATACTGCATGGAGACCTGGCTGCGCGCGCGGTGGCTGGGTGTCGACACTTGAGCGAGGCGGGCGCGGAAGCCGGGGAGCGGAGATCGCCTCTCGGCTGAGGCCACCCATGGCGGGAGGGGCGGAGGGCAGAGGGCGGGCCGCGGCCGGGTGATCGTTCGGGCCAAGAGCTGGCCTCGAGGGCAGAGACAAAGGAAGGAAAATGGAGTCGCCAACGCGCGGGCCTCTGTCGGTGCCACCGCCGGAGGCCTAGCGCGCCGTAGGAGGGAGGCCTAGCGAGCGATCGAGCGGGCGGACGGGGTGGGGGGGGGCGGCCGGGCCGCGGCGGCGACGGGCAATGGCGGCGGCCGCGCCGCAGCAGGGACGGTAGAGGGAGACAAACACCCCCCGGCGGCGGCGCTGGCGCCGGGCTACAGCCAGCGCCGACCGGAGCGGCCCCATCGTGACACCTAGAGGCGGCCCGCGAAACCTCCTCCACCCGGGGCCCCCTTACCTCCGCGCCACACCCCCCGCAGCGCTCGCTCCGCCGCCGCTCCACCGCTCCGGCCACCCGGCGTCCCCAGCCAGCTCCGCGCACCCGCACCGGCTACCGCCACCGCCGCTGCCGCCAAAGAAGCAGCTCCGCGCACGGTTTAATCGCTCCACAGACTCGGACACAAAATGGCGGCGGCGCGGTGCAGTGCGCCTGCGTCGGCGCTGCCGGGGCCGCGGGTGCTGATAAGGGAAGGGACGGGTGGGGGGGCCGGTCGGGCGACGAGTGGAGGGCGGGGGAGGAAAGGTGAGGGGAGGGGTTGGCGCAGGGCAGCATGGGAGGCGGCCCCGGGCGCCAACTTTCAAAAGCGGGCGCGATGGCGTCACGGGACGCGCTGCGGGTCGCGTCACGCCGCACGCGCCCTCGACCGGTCGCGCGTGGGTTCTTAGGGAGCCCGAGGTCCGGGCTCCCGCTGGGTGGGGCTTCCTGGGCGGAGGCAGTCGCCTCTGGGCGGTCCAGGATCCCGGCCCGGTTGACCTGGTTCCTTAGCTGCAGTCACCCGCTCTGAATCCGTAAGGGAGGGGGTCGGGGGGGAGGGTGTTTGGAGGAAGCGCGCGCGGGGCTAGGCGGTGGGGCTAGGCGGTGGGGCTGAGGCGGTTCTTGGGCGGGACCCCTGTTGGGGCCCCGCCCCAGTCTCCTCCCTAGCAGGGCCGGACCCGCCCTCCGAGCGCAGCTCCGCAGCCCGCCACCGGGTAAGGCCGGGCGGGTCCCTTCTCGCTCCCGGCTCCTCAGAAGCAATCCAGCGCCTGCGAGCCACGGCAAGCAGGGCTGTCCTTGCCCCGCGGTTTTGGGGGATCTCTCCCCCCTACAAGAGGGCCTCCTAATACCGGGTGTGAGAGAAGAGGGCGAGGGCTTTCTGGTGTGCCCAGGCCATCTCAGCCCGGAGAGGCCAGAAGAAGGCCAGACTTGATGCTTTTATACGATCATAGCAGTCTTTTGCCAAAAGGACTTTCTGTATTTGGAGCGGCGTAATTGTGTATTTTATAAACGTACATTTCTTGTTTTTGCCCGAGAGCTGTTGAGCTCTTTGTGGGCGGGGTCCTTCAGCCCCTCACAGTGCGGTCGCCCCTCCCCCTCCCTGAGATGCACCTGCGGACTCTACCCAACCAGCGGTAAAATTCCCTGAAGACTGACTGGAAGATGTTCTGGTGGCTCAGGGAGGAGAGTCTTTGATACTTATGGTAATCTGACTCAGGACTGTATTCTCAACTCCCTTACCTTAGATCACGAAGAACAAACGGACCCAGCGTCAAGTGGGCAGCTTCTGCTCCATTGAGCTGATTGTTCCATTATGAGAATGTTAGCCCAATGTTGACAGATATTTTGTTTTTTTTCTTTTTAAAGGAAATCTGGGGGGGGGGGGGTTGTGTGTAAAATCTCCAGGTGTTGGCAACTAAATCAGATGTTTTAAAACTGCATGAGCTGATTAAGCCGCACGTGGGGGCTGTCAGTTTATAAGACCTCTGGCTTGGAGGAAAGAGTGAAGAGAAGTTCCAAGGCCAAATCCTAGGCACTCCAGCATTTAGAGAGAGGGTAATGGAGAAGGAGACTGAGAAGGAACAGCCAGGAAGACAGAAGGAAGTCCACAGTGTTGAATTTGGAATCCAAGGGCAGAGAAGGATTCAGGTAGGAGGGGAATGGTCAACTGTGTTTAGTGCTGCTGAGGGGTAAACTTGGGCCAGAAACATGGATATATTGAATTGGTCACCTTGGAAGACGAGATTATCATTGGTGACTTTGGCTTGATTCATGTTGGTAAATCAGAGGTGTGGACCTGACTAGAATGGGTTGAAGAGTGAACAGGAAAGTGAGGAAATAGAGACAGCACACATAGGCAACATGAGAGAAGCTTAGCTGCGAAGGGAGCAAATTCAGGGATAAATGTGGAAGGATATGGGGTTAAGAGAGGATGAAAGAATTCTAGAGCATGTTCTAAAAGATGAAAGGGTTCTAGAGCATGTTTATTTGTCATTGGGAGTGTGATACAGGAGAGCGAAGCCTTGCTTGACTTTTTTTTTTTTTTTTTTTCCTGCGCCACAGGGCTTGCAGGATCTTAGTTCCTTGACCAGGGATCGAACCCAGGCCCACAGGAGTGAAAGAGCTTAACCACTGGCCTGCCAGGGAATTCACTTGCTTGACTTAAACCAGGGTGAAGTTCATGGGAGGATATAAGGAAACTGGGAGGATTGACCCTGGATAGAAACAGGATGCTTCCACTGTAGGAATTAGGGTAACAAGGGTGAAGATGGGTGCAAATGCAGGGGAGAGAGAAAGCAAGCTTGCAGTTTTCCTAGTGGGACTGCCTTGGTGATATGGGGTACCCATTTGAAGTTTGTGATCATGAGTTTAAAGTTAAACCAGTTGGCCCAGTGTGCGGTTTTTCTCTAAGCAACATTCAGCTGCTTGGGTACAGACATGAAGAAAAGGGATAATTTGGTTTCTCAGCACCAACACCCAAGTTTTCTGATTTCTAGTAATAGGTACTTGCCTTATGAGATTATTTACTATTCTAGAAATGTGTGAAGTATCTGGAAAATTTACCTGTGATCCCTTTTTCTAGAAACCAAATTATTCCAGTAGTCTCTTATGTACACCTGAGGACTCAAGCATAAAGAAAAGGCAAACTTAGAGAAAAATTACCAGACACCTCTGGAATATTTGCATTTTGCATTTTTTTCAGCCCTCCACTCCAAACAGCTCCTGGTATACTTAGGAACTATGTACTGGAAACAAAGCTGACTTACACTTTAATGCTTAGCTTCTTTTCCTTCTGGTACCTTTAATAATCTGACTAATTCGCTTTCTAAGACCTTGCCTCAAACCATCTTATCTTTAAGCTTCAAGAGTGTCTTCTAGTACTTCCCTGGTGGCGCAGCAGTTAAGAATCTGCCTGCCAATGCAGGGACATGGGTTTAAGCCTTGGTCCGGGAAGATCCTACATGCCGCGGAGCAGCTAAGCCCGTGCGCCACAGCTACTGAGCCTGTGCTCTAGAGCCCGCGAGCCACAACTACTGAAGCCGGCACACCTAGAGCCCATGCTCCGCAACAAAAAGAAGCCAGCGCAATGGGAAGCCCACGCACCACAATGAAGAATAGCGCCCGCTCGCTGCAACTAGAGGAAGCCCGCGTGCAGCAACAAATGCCCAACGCAGCCAAAAATAAATAAATAAATTTATTTTTTTAAAAAGGAATGTCTTCTTTATGTTTATTTATTTTTTTCATACTAGTCATCCATTTTATCCACATCAGTGTATACATGTCAATCCCAATCTCCCAATTCATCACCCCACAACCTCCCCCCCACACCCGCTTTCCCCCCTTGGTGTCCATATGTTTTTTCTCTACTTCTGTGTCTCAATTTCTGCTCGGCAAACCGGTTCATCTGTACCATTTTCTAGGTTCCACATATATGCATATATATATATATATATATATTCACTCTGTATGACAGTCTCTAGATCCATCCACATCTCTACAAATGACCCAATTTCGTTCCTTTTTATGGCTGAGTAATATTCCATTGTGTCTATGTACCACATCTTCTTTATCCATTAGTCTGTTGATGGGCATTTAGGTTGCTTCCATGACCTGGCTATTGTAAATAGTGCTGCAATGAACATTGGGGTGCATGTGTCTTTTTGAATTATGGTTTTCTCAGGGTATATGCCCAGTAGTGGGATTGCTGGGTCATATGGTAATTCTATTTTTAGTTCTTTAAGGAAACTCCATACTGTTCTCCATAGTGGCTGTATCAACTTACATTCCCATCAACAGTGCAAGAGGGTTCCCTTTTCTCCACACCTCTAAAGCATTCATGTGTTTAAATATAAGGCAATGTATTTATTTATTGATTTATTTAGTTTGGCTGCGCCCAGTCTTAGTTGTGGCATGCAGGATCCTTTTTAGTTGCGGCATGCAGACTCTTAGTTGTGGCATGCATACAGGATCTAGTTCCCCAACCAGGGATGGAATCCGGGCCCCGTGCATTGGGAGCACAGAGTCTTACCCACTGGACCACCAAAGAAGTCCAAGGCAATGCATTTAGATGGCAAAAACCCTCAATTGTATTTACAATTATATTTACAACTGCTAAGGTCTGAATATGTGTCCTCCCCAAAATTCGTATGTTGAAATCCTAATGCTAGATGTGATGGTATTAGTAAGTGGGGCCTTTGGGAGGTGCTTAAGTCCTGAGGGCAGAACCCTCATAAATGGGGCTAGTACCTTATAAAAGAAGTTTCATAGAGCTCCTAGCCCCTTCCACCATGTGAGGACATGGCAAGAAGGCACAGCTATGAACCAGGAAAAGGGCCTTCACCAGAATATGACCATGTTGGTGCCTTGACCTCAGATTTTCCAGCCTCCAGAACTGTGAACAGTAAACATCTGCTGTTTATAAGCCACCCAGTCAGTGGTATTTTGTTACAGCAGCCTGAATGGACTAAGACAACTACTATATTTATGTTATATCAACTATAATTACAACTATATGACCTCTGAGGCATCAGTTAGAAACCAGGAATGGGGTCCAAGTGGCCTTGGAGCCTGCTCTCTGAAGACAAAGATTCCCATATGCTGCTCTTACATGGCTGAGAAAATGCTGAGGATCACTAGGAAGGAACAAAAGGAAATGTTTTCTTCTTGCAGGAAATGGTGATGTGTCCTACTTCATGAAATTGGCTCCAAAGACCAAGGAACGGAAAGCCAAACCAATAGGATAGGCTGTTTCATGCTGGATAGAAACAAGGTGAGAAGGAAAAGTAATATGATGAGAGCCTGTGGAACAGTTGGGATGATAAAAATAAGGACAGGTTTGTTCCCTGCAGTACTATCCCGGACTGCGTCACCAACGAGAACTGCTGTGACTTAAAAGCACCAAGTGATTTAAGGAAGTGTTCTTCCCGTGGACTATCTCAGGTTTGTAGTCCACAGGAGTTCAGGGCATTATCAGCAGAAGGCTGTCAGCTTACCACATGGCACTGGTGAAGTCACCACGTTCTAGGATCTGGCCCTCAGCCTCAAGAGTGGCTTCCTTCCTTAGGGACTCATCAGGTGCACAGGAGCTTGATGGATAAGCCAAGTGACTAAACTGGGAAGCGGACTGGTGCTCACATGCTGGCAAAAGGCATATTCTCTCCCTATAGGAGAGCCTCCTGGGAAGCCATATTACTAGAAAGCTTTGGTAAGCAGTTCATTAGGTTGAGATGTAATTTATATAACTTAAATGTTTAATATCATCCTCTGTGATGCTGGAGTCAGATTGTCTGCCATTTGAATCTTGTCTTGGCTCCTTATTAGCTGTGTGATCTTGGGTGAATTAGTAACGACTCAACTGCAGGTTTCTTCTCCATAAGATAGGATGATAACTGTACTTTACTAAGGACTGAATGAGAAAATGCAAGTAAAACTTTAGGCATAGTTCTAGGCAGCAGTAATCATACAATAAATGTAAACTATCATTATTATTTCTTTTATTTTTATGCTTCTTAGTAACCTACACTCACTCCCAAATCTACCTTCTGATGGACATGGTCTTTCTAGATTAATTAATAGAATTACTTACTGACTAAGCGTTCCTTGGCCTGGAAGCCATTCTTTCCAAGAAAAGTGTACTTTGTGCTGTAATTCTCAGGAGAACAATGCTATTTCCAACATCTTCCTTAGCTCCCACTATTGCCCCCAGGTAAAGCTTGCAATAATCTTGATCATTTATGTGTTTTTTGGAACTCATTAAGCAAGAGAATCAACAAATGGAGGAGAGATGTGCTGATTTTCTAAGTAACAATGGGCAAGACACTTCCTGCCCACTTTGGGGGTAAGACGTAAATCTACACCTGAACACTCCCATTTCTCTGTGTCTGTTGAGGACATGTGTGAGATATATTCCAATTCAGCAAAGATTTATTGAGTACCAGCTATGTTCAGCTCCCTTTCTAGGCACTGGGATACAAAGATGACCCAAGATGTGTTTCCTGCCCCTAAACTCAAAATTTAGAAAACAAAACCAAAAAACATTTAATGCGTTAATTGTTATAATGAGAAGAAATGAACTCATAGATAAAGGAGCAAATCATTCCCCAGGAGTATCTCATTTCAATTGGGTGTTAAAGGATCAGAAGGCATTAACGAGGCAAAGCTGTGTAAGGTGAAGAGCCATGATCAAGGACATAAAAGGGTAGAAGAGTGTTGGGGGGACAGCAAGTCATCCCATACTTTGGAACTAGGGTGTAGTGATACTAAACCTTATAAGATGTTTGGAAAGCTTTCAATGTCAGCTGCCAAGGCCAACCACTTTCTCCTAAATTTTAAAGACCTGCCCTTCTACATCATCTCCTACCCAGACCACAGGAATTTTTTTCCATATTGATGTCTGCTTTCTTCAGATCCCTGTAAAAACGCTGTTTATTTTTTACCTCTCAGCTCAAACTACTGCTCTCTAAAGTCTAAAGAAGGACTTTGCTTGGGCCTACATCTCACATTTGAGAAGTAGGTCACTTTTGTTCTCTGTGCTCTTACCTGCATTTTTCAGGT